>NC_072487.1:70592671-70906789 GCF_027574615.1 Eptesicus fuscus
GTTCCATCAGACCCGATCACAAACAGCAGAAGGAAGATGCTGAAATTTAACCCCCTAAGACTGAAGGTCACTTCCTGTCCCAGGGAATACTCCCCAATACCCTCTGAGTTTTCTGTCCTGCCAAGTCTATTCTGACCACACAGAAAGGTCTGTCTTTGCCGCTGCCTGCACTTGGCCGGGCCTGTGTCCTGACTCGGTGAGGGTTTGCTCGCTGCATTTAAGGGCCAGGGCCAGCTCAGCAAAACCAAGCTAATTTATCATCGCCGTTATGATGTCCACCCCGAGCATTACACCACTAGGAAATTAAAGTAAGACTCTTCCCCTGATTTTGCAGTTGTACAGATAGGATCGCTCAGCATCCTCTGGAAAGGGAGTCCGGGATCATGAGAACCTTCACACTGCTCTCCCTGCCACCAGGGTCCCTGGGTCCACCTGCAGCCTGGGGCGCTGGTCATGCCCCTGTAGCTAGTCCTTGGCAGGCAGGCCACGTGAGACCCAGTCTCTGCTCCACCAGACCCACGTCCCACCCCACCACAAGCAGCCACTTCGTTCAGCCCTACAAAGGCCCTGCCCTGCCCCTCAAGTACCACCGCCCTTCACAATGCACATGCTTGTCCTGGGTGCCGTTCCTGCACCTGCCTACATGATGGACCCTGCTCATCTCTCTTCCTGGCTCGACAGAGCCAGGCTTCTTTCTTGTTCCTCCCCTAATAGGATGGGCTCCTTGAGGGTGGCATTGTGCCTAGTTCATATCTGAGCACAAGGCCAACACGTAGTCGGTGCAAAGTAAATGCTTGCCTGAAACTGTGAAACTCGCATCAAATTATCAGTAAGGCCGTCGCCCAGCATTTGGTCCAGACCCACTAGTCCTTGTCCCTGTCACTCAAGACACTCTGTCCACAGGGCTGGCAACATTTCTGACCCGCTTTGATTAGGAAAAACCCCAACCTGGAGGTGTTCTGGTCTAACAGGTTGAGCCCCAGGGCCATCCCAAGAAGCAAGAGACTTCTTGAATGGAATGCAGGAGTGGGAAGCAATAGGAAGCTCAGATGTGAAATATCCCAACTTTTCCCCAGTGTGTCTGTTACAGACAGTCAGCTAGCCAGGTTCACTAGACAGAGGGGTTTTTCCTCCCCTCGAAACAAATGGATGGAGAACCTGGTTTTAAAATTCCTGGACCCTGGAATACATTTCTATCTGTGTCAAAGTCTACCCTCCGCCGCCTCAGCAGAGTTTAAAATCCTAGCTAATAGGTTAACAACTGTTTTTCTTCAGCTTCAAATGAAGAATATCAGAAGGTTGGGGGAATATGCAGCTCTCCAATTTGTACGGACTGCACACAGCTCCCCGCAATGTGTGTTTGACAGGCCTGACATTTTGTACCGCTGTGAGATGGGAAAACGTGTGACATTTTTATTCATGGTGGCGTACGCCCTTGTAATGATCAGCTCTGGTCGATGTGCTTACCGCAGCAGCCCCAGAGCCCTCGGAGAACAAACAGGAACCCAAGGTGCCAGCAGTTCGACTGCCTTATTAAACACCGCCAGGATCCTAACGAAGACCAACTGCTGGAAAATCTCACTGTCAAATCCTCAAGGACACTGTCAGCGCACAGCTAACTGCATATATTTTTCATTTAAAATACTGAAATCTAGCATTGTGCCATTACCACCAAGGGGAGGGGCGCCCACTCCAGTGGCCATTCTGTCAGCTGCCTCTTCGGAGCTCCAGATGTTACAGCCAGATGCCCAGTGGGGTTCAGAGCGCAGAAAGGGGCGGCGGAGATAGGGAACCGACTTTCTGAAAATGCAGCCCTGCCTTTAGGGTGAAAGGCTGAAAGTTACGGGGCTCTGGTGAGAGTCACTGGGAAAGTCAACCCACGGATTCCCTGCGTAAGCCAAAGCAAATCTGCATCCTTAGAAAATCTGCCCCAGCCCCAGCCCCAGCCCCCAGCCAGCCATCATCCTGTAGGTGCAGCCCATTACATCTGCAACTTGGTGCGAATCAGCCTTCTGCTTGGCGGCAGACCTTAAGACATCTGTAGGAACACACGGCCACGGTGAGCTTCACACCTTGGCAGGAAAGCTGTGTGTGAGGGTGCCCACCTGCAATCTCACCACTTGCCTCAACTGAAAGGCCTCAAGGTCAGTGGGCAGGAGGACCCCCTTCCCGTCGGCGGTCATTTCCAATGCTGATGCGCACGGATGGATGGAAGCCAATCACTTGGCAGGCGCTCGGAGCGTCTCGTGGTTGTTACACTAGGTGATTTGGTTACGGCTGCATACACTAACGTACTGATATATTTATTTTGTAAATGTGTATTATTTATACCGTGCCTCTATCTCCATAGTCTAGCCCTGGTGCACCAAGACACACTCTGCTGTTTATTTATGGGGTCATTGGCTTAACAGGCCTAACGATGCCTGTGCGTGGTTCTTGCAGGTTTGCAACACCGTAAGTGGTTGGCTAAACAACTGGATGTTCTCCATCCATCACGGGCAGAGGCTTGCATTTTAAGGGGCCGCCCGTAAAGCTGGTTTAGCATAATACTGTACATCATCCTTGGCGGAATTGACCTGGGATGCTGTAGAGCTGCCAACCCGGACACTAGGAGCCATAACATTGCACACCCTGGGATGGGGGCAAAGGGTGGAGTAGGCTCTGGGTACCCTGGTTACAGGACCCAGAAGAGAATATAGAAAGAAAGGTGGTGCCCAGCTAGTGTGGCTCAGTGGATGAGTGTCAACCTATGAACCAGGAGGTCACAGTTCGATTCTCTGTCAGGGCACATTTTTGGGTTGTGGGCTCGATCCCCAATAGGGGGTGTGCAGAGGCAGCCAATCAATGAGTCTCTCTCATCATTGATGTTTCTATCTCTCTCTACATCTCTCTTCCTCTCTGAATTCAATAAAAATATACTTTTTTAAAAAAGGAAGCTGGCTGGCAGATAGCCCTGGGGCAAAAGCAGGTCCATGAGGGTCACTGTACCCAGTTTCCTCCAAGCTGGCCACTCTGCCCCTCAGCAGAGCCTTTCACTCTGGCTGCAGAGAGAGGTGTCCACTGGCCCTGTGCACCCGGTGGACATTCCCTCGTCATGGGCTGCACCTTGGACCTCATTAGAGCAAGTTGGCTGGGGAGGAGAAATGCAGCCAGTGTCCCGCCTCGCCCATGCAGAGCACACTTCCACAGCTGCCACGGAGGGCATCGCAGGCCACCAAGGTCTGTGCGTTTGGTCTCCTGGGTCTGTCTCCAGTCTTTCCCTCACTTTCACCCCCATAGGCAGCGTCCTAGGTCAGGCTCCCACTAGCTCTCGCCTGAACGTTAGCAGCATCATTAGTGGTCTTCCTGCCTCACCTACTTCCACCCCTTCCCAAGGGTGGTGGCTCCAGAGGAAGCGTTCCCAAATGCCAGGCCCTCGGAAATCATCCCGCACTGGCTCCTTGACACCCACATGTCTCAAGCTCCCCCAGGGCCTAGCCATTGCCTACCTCTGCAGTTCAGCCCCTGGACCTCACCAGCTGCCTCCCAGCCTCTTGCTTTTCCACACTAGTCTGAAGAGTCAGACTGTCCTATACTTCACACTTGCCATTCTCTTTACCTGGAATGCCTCCTCTGGCTCCACCTGATAGACAACTCATCTTTCAAGATCCAGCAGAAATGTCACCTCCTCTGAGAAGTCTGCCCTGGTTCCCCCAGCCAGCCCAGGGCTCCTCTCCAGCCAGTACATTTATGTCCATTAGTCTTCCTCTTTCTATATGATTTGTCAACTGTCTCCCAGACAACGAGTGCCACGAAAGCAGGACCACATCACATTCCTCTGTGATCCTGGGGCCTCATCACATGTTGAATAAGTGAAGGAAGGAATTAATGAGAGCCTAAAAGAATAGCCCAGAGTTCTGCCTGGCTGAAAACGCCAAGACTTCAGGAGTTTTAACCACAAAGATAGAGGGCAGCAGGGGGAGAATTCTCAGTGGTCTCATGGTTTGGGCAATGGAAGGTGTTTGGTAGACAGCCCTGGGGCCAAAGCTTCCCTCTCCCTCCAGGTCTCTGCAGAAAACAGTCCCCTGGTCAGCACACCTGAAAGTCACGTCTCCTGGCTTCTCAAGGCACCATCTCACCGAGGCTGGACCTCCTGTCCCTTTGGAAATATTCACCGTCACCCTCTCCAGGAGGTGCAAACAGGCACCTGCCCAGAAGGGGTTTGGGACAGGGCATCCCTGGGAGGGCCAGGAGGTGGCTGGAACCATGTAACCATGTGGCTGAAGGGCAGCTGCATCACAGAAACTCAGTTTAAAGTGCTGACAGACAATGCTAATTCCCATCACACTCTGCATTCTACTAGTAAGTGGGATATAAGCAACGATCCCTTGGGGCAAGTCTCTTTTATATATTATCTTTGCATACTTTACTACGTTTAAAAATCCTTTGCAGTATAAACAAACGGGAGACAATATTCTGGAAGACACGAACTAAGCGGATTGACAATAAAACTAACCCGGTAGAAACAATGACCTAAGTTAGGGTCACGGTCAGTGCAATCTCGGATCAAGTGTGCAGGACACTGGCTGGCAGCCTTTGCTGCCAGGGAGCCGCTATCACTGCCCAGGTCAGAAGCAGAATCCATCTTACCATCGGGGATGGAGGGGTGAGGCTGGGGTCAGCAGTGGGGTTAGAGGAAGGCCCTTGACTCTACGGAAAAGTGGGGCAGTCGGAGTCCCAACTGCACCAGCCTGGGGAAGAGAATGCAGTGAGAAAGGAGACCCTGCTGAGAATACTGCTCAGCCCCCAGCAGGCACTCAGAAGGGCAGCATGGATGCCGCTCTCAATTCCCGCCCCCCCTCCCCCATATTAAGGAATTATTAAGGAATCCGGGCTCTGTTAGGTTTATTCTGGGGAGAAAGCAAAGTCCCAAGTCCAGACAGGAGCCATGAGCTACAGCCAGGAATGAGGGAGAAGCAGAACAAAGTGACCTTGATCTCCACAGTCACCTTAAGCCACACTGCTGGATTCGAAGCAGGCCCCCAAACACTGGCAGCCACAACCAGACGCCTCGGGAACCAAGTTGTGGCTGATGAGGAGGGCTCGATGAGAGGGGTTGAGCAAGGGGAGAGTCCAGGCTCCGGCATCAGATAGACCTGGTTTGGAATTCTTTCTCTGCCACTAACTGTGTGACCTTGAGCAAGTTGCTTAACCTCTCTGAGCATCAGCTTTCCGGGGGTAATAATAACTGCATTGATTGTACAGGGTTGTTGAGAAGATTAAGTGAGATGATGCTTGTGGAAGGGGCCTGGCTCACACACAGTAGGTCCACATTATAATGAAAACCAACCCAATCCATCTGTCTCTCCTCATCCTGCCATCTCTCAGTTCTTGTCATCCCTTCCCCTGGGCACAGGCGGTTAATAACTTACCGAGTGCTCAGAAGGGCTTAGGGATTGATGGGGCACCGTGACAGGCAGCTCCTGGCACAGCAGTCCTGTGGCCACGGGGCAAGGACTCCCTGCAAAGCCACTGACTCCGAGCTGACTCTCCCAGAGGATCTTGCTTGCGGGGCATAATTTATTTTCAACATTTTATGTTTTATTTCCCCTTCCCTACTGTGATAAACTCCCCACCTTTGGCACAGAGAATTCTAATCTGGGAAAAGGCCTCCTCCGGTCTCACTGAATCAGATTTCCTGCTCTTGTCCTGCTGGGCTCACTGTCTCCCCGGCAGGGAGCTGGATTCCGAGCTGCTGCAGCACAGGCCTTAGAAGGAAGGCTGTTTTAGGCTCTGGTCAGTCCTCTGGCAAAGAGCCCCTGCTGTCACACTGTGAATGCAGACAGACTTGGGGGCGCGGGAGGCCTGTCACTCACACACGCACGCACGGGCACCGCAGGGCACAGCTGCCCCTTTGTGGTTTCTCCCGCTCTGTGAACGGATGGGCTGCTCACAGCACGAGGAGTGCACAGAGCTGCCCACACCCTGCCCATGATTCACCCTTTCGGTCGTCACCCAATTCTCACTGAGCAACTCACCTGTGCCAGGCCCCGTGAGGGTGCGAGGACAGAAAAATGAGGGACAGCAGGTCAGGCATAGGGACAGTGCTGCCCAGAGCAGGGAGGGCATGGCTCTGCCTGGAGGAGCCAGGAAGGGCTTTTTTTGGAAGGGATGCTTGAGGCGGACCTGAGAGGTTGCTGGGATTTTGTCAAGTGGAACAGAAGAGTAAGGACACCCTGGCTGTGGAGACGGTAGGAGCCGATTCATCTCTGGGTTCCTCCATCGCCAGGTGATGTTGTGCTGGGGACTAGAGAGAGGAAGGGACTTTGCCCAGGGTGGGGACTTAGCAGTCTTGCAGGGTGGGAAGGAACTGCCCAGAAGTGGGCAGGGGGCCTTCTGGCAGGACCCTGAAGGCTGGGTAAGTTCTTCTAAGGATGGTCTGTGACCAGGGAGGGAATCCTGAAGAGGGACCCACATTCCCACCTATCTTAGTCCTTGCTGATGTTTCTACGGCCTCTGTGCCTCACAGACCAGTGGAGGAGAGTGCCCCTGACCCAGGAATATGAGGGTCGTTGATGCAGTGGTGGAACTGGCATGGGGCAGGTCTGGGGAAGGCCAAGGACTAAGGAGGACATCGCAGAGAGGGAAGCTCATGAAGCAGGAAGGGTGAAGGCCAGATTCTGGGAGCTGCTAGAACAGGGGTGGTGCTTAGAAAGCACAGGTGTGGCTGAACAGAGTCTGGGGGTGGGGGTGGGCACTGTGCCTAAAGGAAGGAGGACTCAACACAGCTCCCAGCACAAAGCCCGGCTCAGACCGCCCACCCTGCTGGACTCCACACTTCATCCTCCGCCGGGCTCCAGCTGGCCAGCACAATTTCCACTCCTCTGTGTATTTTACTAGGGTCTTTCTGGAGACTATACCTTGGGCCAAAGGACTGATCTAAAAGGCAAGAATTCTCTACTGCAACCAGCGGAGAAAGCAGTGGGGACTGCGTGGGCCAGGTACAGGAATTCTGGGCGTTAGCAGCAAGCCAGCTGCCCCCCATCCTAGAATGGGCTAGAGCTGTGGCCGTGTTAGGTCTTTCAGGTTCAGAACCTTCCACAGGTACCTGAGGCCATCCTAGGAGAATGAACTCTCAGCCTAGTCCTTGAAGCCGCTGAAGAGCAAGGTGTTAATGAAACATTGCGTTTATCTGCACTGTGCTCCAGCAAGGCAGTGACGAGGTGGTGGGCACCCCTGAGCATGCTGACAGGGAATCACTCCGAGGACCAAACTGGTTGGAGTTTACTAGGTATACCAGTTAATAATGCGGATGGTTTTTCAATAGATGGAGTTACACATATGTTGATATATATGTGATTTGATATTATGCTATTTTGCTGTATTGACAACAGGCTTCAAAACTTCATATGTCAAATTTTCTGAAGGTGTTAACATCATAGATATTTTTTACGCTTAAAAATGTCAAATTTCATGCCCAAAAAAGAGCATTTGCGGGAAGTTTTAATCATTACTTTATTTTGAAGAAGAGTGCTGCTGAATACTTCGGGAAGCTTATGGTGAACATGCTCCATCTCAAGATACTTGTGAACACTGTTTTAAATGCTTTAAAAGTGATGATTCTGATGTGAAAGACAAAGGCGTCTAGGTCAACTGAAAAAGTTTGAAGACCAACAATTACAAGCATTATTGGATGAAGATGCGTGTCAAACTCAAAAACAACTTGCAGAAAGATTAAACGTTGCTCAGCAAACAATTTCCGATTGTTTACAAGCAATGGGAAAGATTTTAAAGGAAGGAAAATGGGTGCTACATCAACTGAACGAAAGACAAATGGAAAACCAAAAAGTCATCAGTAAAATGTTGCTTCAACAGCACGAAAGAAAGTCTTTTTTGAATCGAATTGTGACTGGCGATGAAAAGTGGATTTATTTTGAGAATCCCAAATGCACAACATCATGGGTTGATCCAGGTCAACCATCAACATCGACTGCAAGGCCAAATCGCTTCGGAAAGAAGACAATGCTCTGCATTTGGTGGGATCAGGAAGGTGTGGTGTATTATGAGCTTCTAAAACTAGGCGAAACCGTGAATACTGATCGCTACTGACAACAAATAATCAATGTGAACCATGCTATGACCGTGAAACGACCAGAATGTTCCAGAAGACATGGCAAAGTAATTTTGCTTCATGATGATGCACCATCACACACTTCAAAACCAGTTAAAGACACGTTAAAAGATCTTGCCTGGGAAGTATTAACCCATCCTCCGTATTCACCAGACCTTGCTCCTTCAGATTACCACTTGTTCCGATCGATGGCACATGTACTTTCTGAGCAGCACTTCAAAACGTACGAAGAAGTGGAAAATTGGGTCTCTGAATGGTTTGCCTCAAAACAAGACAAGTTCTATTGGGACGGTATCCACAAATAACCTGAAAGATGGGGAAATGTGTAGCTAGCAATGGATATTACTTTGAATAAAGCATTTTTGATGTTTCTCTTGAAATTATCTTGTTTTGATTACAAAATCCGCATTATTAACAGGTACACCTAGTATAACAAAGGAAAAGGGACTCTGAGATGCCCTGTGGCAGGATCACACAGCACAGATCCACACCTTTCAGAACCACCAGATGGATTCCATTCGAAGGATTAAGTTAAACCACCCACTGCGGGACTGTGGGCTCCCTGAAGTCAGGGACCATGTTACTGTCACCCCTGTTTTCACAGGCATGGCACTGAGTAGGTACCAGTGATTGCTGAATGAGTGAGTGAGGATCTTGGCTCTTTCTCCACCCCTGGGCCCTGGATATCGGCTGACCTGTCACACTCCATGCCCAGAAGTGATCATAGGCAACTGTACCCATTGCCATAACCTGAGACCTCTGGCCCTGACCTCCCTGCCATGCCCTGACCTGCCACTGTTCTTCAGTCCCCTTTCTAGCTTGTGCCCTGGGTGATCTCTGACCTCGATTCTCAGTCATGCCTACTCTCTTGGCTTCACGATTCCCACAGCTCTGGGTGTAAACTGTCTGCTATCAGACAAGAGAACAAAAGCTGGGCCAGCATCTCCTCTCTGGCCTCTGTGCACAGTTTTCAATCTGATCTGTTCACCCTTCTTTTGATAAGTCTCCTGATTTCCTTTCCAGGAGCCACCCCTCCTTCACCTCTTAGGTATGTGTCTCAGGCAGGACCTGCCCGTGGTACACAGAGACTTGGCACAATGTTTGGTTCTGCGGTGGGTGTATGATCAAAGTTGGCTTAATGAGTGATTCCCATGCCTTGTGTGGAAGTCACCAGCAAATGACACTCACTTTCCTGCTGGTCTCACACTTGAGGGCATGTAGTCTGAGGCCACTGCAGTCACCTTGCCACCAGAAGGGAGAGCCTGCCTGAGAATGGCACCGGTAGAGGAGGCAAAGCCAAGAAATGTAGCAAAAAAATTGGGCCTGATTGACATGACTTGATACCTGGATCAAGCCGCACATGAAGCCAACAATTTTTCTTCTGGGTTTTATGTCTCTGCAACCCAAAGTACCCTAACTGACAGATTCCAGGTATAGGTCCTGCTTGTGGTCTTTGAGCTGGACTGGCTCCTGACACCCCAATACTAGATTTTAGAATCTGTGCTTCATCCTCTCTACCCACTGCCTCCACCAACTTGCCTCTCAGCAGTTACATATTTGGGGGCATGAGGACTATGTTTGCTTTCTCTCTGTGAATGGTCTGTGTGTGTCTGTGTATGCTGGCACATGTGTAATTTTTTGGCCACACCATTTGAAAGCAAGTTTCAGACTCCATGGTACTTCACCCCTAAAACACTTCAGTGAGTACCTCCTAGGAATGAAGATAAATCCCTAACAACCATAATGTTAACAATACTTCTATCATATCATCTAACATCCTAGTCCATCTTCACATCTTCCAAGTTCCCCAAGAATATCTTAAAAAATCCAAATTAAGTTCATTCTTTGCATTGGTTATGTAGCTTAGTCTCGTTTACAGCTAAAAGCCTTGCTTTATCCTATCTAATAATAGAGTAACATGTAAATTACCATCACTCCGCTACGCCCATGATTGGGCAGCGGGAGGCTGGGGGGCGGGACTTGGGGTGGCCTATCCGGCCATTGAGAGGCACGGATCCGCTGCCACTGAAGGGGGCTACCCTGCTATTGAGAGGCGCAGGGGGCAGGACTCCCGCCCCCTGTGCCTCTCAATGGCCAGATCCGCGGCCACTGAGGGGGCCTGCTGCGGACACCCGGCTGCGCCTCTCAACGGCAGGGTAGCCAGGTGTCCACGGCAGCCCCCCTCAGTGGCTGCTGAGAGGTGCAGGGGGCGGGAGTCCCGCCCCCTGCACCTCTCAACAGCAGGGTAGCCCCCCTCAGCCGCTGCAGACCATCAAAAGCGTGGGAGCTGGGTGCCTGTCTGCTCCGGCACCAGGCTCCACCGCGAAAAGCGAAAGCGTGTAGGGGACCCTACATGTGCATGATTCAATCATGCACTGGGCCTCTAGTTTGATATAAGCGAGGGACGTCAGGCCTTTCCTCCCCGCAACTGCTCTCTTCCTGGCTCTCATCCTCCCTGGGTGCCCCATCCTGGGAGCATAGGGGTGCCCCAATACTCTCTCCCCCTTCCCCCACCCCTCCTTTCCTGGGGTCTATATGTTTAGACCGTAGGAGCTCATAAAAACACAATGTAAAATGAGAGAGGCTCTAAATTCCTATAATACAAAGATGTTCCCACTTGCAACATCTTTATTTGTGGAAAGAGATTTTGAAGTAGTTTTTGGCTACTAATGGAATATTCATTCTTCTTCCAATGAACAGAATTATAAGCATAGCAACTGAAATAAAACAAAAAAAACCCTTGCTGGACACAGCAAGTACCTCATAATCAGTCACTTATTAATCAATCTAAAAATCCACATCAATAATAAAATCCCAAGATGTTTACTGATTGCCAAGCCCTGCAGTGAACTTTCCAGAGGCTCATATTCTTACGGGAGATGACAAGCACTAAAGCAATAATTACAAGGCTGTGTAAGACGCAGAGTATGTGCCAAGTTCCGGGGCTCTGCAGAGACAGGGGCACCCAGCTTCTCCCTGAAGCCTCTGCCTGGCAAGGGTGCTGCCAGGGGACTGTCCTGTACCTCCGAGCTGGTGATGTGGCCCTGGCAGTTCCTTTCGGACCGTCCCTGAGCTCTAGTTTTGCGACCATAAAATGCCAGTAATGATCCCCTCCTCGAAGGGCTACAGCAGAGGGGACACATGTTTCCAGAGGAGAATGTATACTGTTGGGGCTATCTGAGTGTTTAGGTGATGCATGGATGGACACTTAGGAAAAAATTTTTATATGCCTTAGAAAAAACTTGGACTAGTATATCAACCCTATGATTTTACCAACATCATCACTTAAGAGGAAGCTAAAGTGTAGATGTTGGGTCTGAGTCTGTTTAAAGGAAAATAGCAAATAAAAAAGTAGTACAGATGGTAGGAGAGTGTGGCAAAATTTCTGAAGTGGAACCCAAAAGATTGTTCTTTGAGAAGAATGTCAAGCCCCTAAAATTCATGCCTGCCAGTAGCAGGTGCTCTTGAAACGCTGTCTGTTCCGGTCAACGGCCCATCAAACCAGGGGAAGGACCGAAGGACAGCCTTGTTGGGGCAAAGCTGGAAAGAGTTAAAAGAAAAGGTCTGCGTTTCCCGGCCCATCCCCCCAGCAGCTAATCTGTCAGCTAATGAAGAAGCAGTGGCGGCACAAGTGAGCTAGCAGGCAGTTCACTTACAGCAAACTGATTAGGAATGTTCAACCAACAGCAGACTGTGGACCTTTCCAGAGAAAATAAATAGAGTGTAGACTGTATGCAAATGTGTTTGTCACTTTGACAGCACGTCTCAATTAAGGCATCTCGCGGCTGCGGGTAGGCTCTGCGGCTGCAGCTGTAAGGGAGAGCCCGCTGCATGGCTGATACTCAGGGCTTGACCTTAATCCGCATGCATGCATTAAAAAAACCCCTGCCTTCCTGTACACTTGCATAATGCTGGCAGCCACGTGAGGGAGGTGACAAACGGGGAAAAAAGCCACTTTCATCCTCTCTAGTTTACAGACCTGTGAAGGCACAGACAGCTCTTATTTCAACAGAGTTTGGGGTGGCTTTTTTAATTGTTTGTCCCCCACCCGCACACACACACATACTCTTATTCTGCATTTAGCTGGGAATGACATTAAAGCATCTCTACTTCTTCCTGAAATGGAAAGAAGGTCTCTCTCCATTTCAAACAGGGCCTCCTTTTTTGTGTTTCGAAAATGGAATGTTTAACACCATGAAATCCCTCTCCCCCGCCCCCTCTTTCTCTGTAATGGGCTCCAAACTCCAGCAAGGGGCTCTTTTCATGGGAAGGTTCGTGTGTGCAGGAATGAGGACAAAGGAAGGCAGGAAGCTGGCTCTGGAATGCCACGCTGGCGACAACGGCCGCTTTCAGCAAACCGAGCCAGGGAACTAGGGCCTGAGCTGTGATGAGGCAGCTCTTCAGGGGTGCAAACATCAACGAAATTTGAAGAGAATTATTAAGCAAATGCGCTCTGCCCCATGGACACTTCTTTCTTATGCTATATTTAAATTTTTATAATATCCCTTTTAAGTGTAAAATCAGAAAAGGAGTGGCGAACCTCTCCAAGTTTAAGATATATGAATATATTATCTAAAAACATTGATTACAGAGGAAGATTCTTATGTTTTAACAAACTCACACCTTACAATCATAACCCACAGCAACAATTAGTTCCCTTCATTTCTAAATAGCTCTATGCCAGGTACATAGTAGGCACTTGATAAATGTCTGTTAAAAACAAACATTTTAAATGTGTGCTTCTAGCTCCTTTATGTGATAAAACAGCAATCATATTTAAAATAAAATCATAAAGACTATTTAAATTATGCCTCATCTAATCAATGGCTAAAGAATCAGGTGATTTCAAATTAAATAACCTTGCAGATTCTTATTACAGTCATATCTTGTTAATGGAGCCATTTCTTAGAAACCAAAAAATTATGACTTTTGCTAATCAAGAGTAGTAGAGGGTACATAATCTTTTTCAACCAAAAATATAAGCACCGATAAGATATGGATAAAACAAATTTCAGTTCCTATACAGAGTATAATGTTTTACTTAAGAGAGAGAAAAAAATCAAACAGTCAAATTTCCAAATGCTCACTCGGGTCGTTGAAATAGTTGGCTACAGAATCGGGCCCCTAGAACAGCAGTGCGGCGTTTACTGTGAGAAGGAGGACTCCCGATATTGATTTTCAGGAAGTACATTAATAAAGAACTCCTAATTGATTTTTTTTTAAGACTTCGCTTGTTGCCTTTCATTTGAAGGTGCAAAGAAGGGCCTGGGATGCTAAAGTGTTCTAATGAGATGCTTAGCTGACAGAGGCACCTTAATAGGAGTGCCTAGGGGTGGGAGGCGGCAGCTGCATTTAATGACTTCATTCCAGAGTTCAGCGAATTTATGACCAGAGCCATGCTGTCTCCTCAAAGTTTTTGGAAATCTCCCTTCAAAACATGTTTGCCCCAAACAAACACTGGAAGATGTGCAAACTCCATGGGATTGTTTTACCAAAGAGAGCTGAAAGGAAAAAGCGCCGGCTGTATGTGCCACAGCTTCTGCTAAAAAGCAAAGCAAAGCAAACCCAGACCAGTCAGAGGGCCAGGGTACATACCTGTCCGAAGTGGACTGTGATTGGCCTTCGGTCTTCTCGGAGCTTGGGGTCCTTGGCCTCCACCAGTGGGGACGGCACAGTCTTTGGTAGCTGCTCTTCCAAAGTGGGGGCACAGCCATTCTCGGTGATGTCCTGCAGGGAGAAGCCAGCCAGGAATTGGTGACAGGGTCTTGGCACCTGCCCTGAGCACAGGTGCTCCCTCCAACCTCAAGGCTCAGAGCCAGGCCACGGAACTCCCTCTGGGTCACTTAGAGCCCATCCTCCTGCTAGAGAGGAAGGAGCTGGAAGGCTAACTTGGCTGTTTGATTTTTAAGGGCTAGAGAAACCCAAACCATGGACATTAAATTACAAAGACAACATAGTAATTCACAATACTGCGGGGAGAAAACCTTTCATTCTACTACTGTACAGGGCTATTTTCATTCTTACATATTAACTTTGCCCTCATGCAGACATTTAAAAATCACTTGCAATCACAGCTCGTGCATAACTTCACATTCTATCTTTCCTCTTATATCATAAGCATCTCCATGGTGTTGCATAGTCATTATAAAGATAACTTTAATGGATGCATGATATTTCATTGGATGACCATACAGTAATTTAATAAACCATTCTACTACATCAAACATTTAGGTTCTTACTTTCCCTCTAAACACCACAGTGAGAAACATTGCAGTTTTTCTTTCTTTTGGATTATTTAACATAAATCTTTAGGAATGACATTACTAGGTCAAAAGATAAAAACATTTTTAAGGCGTTTTATTCATTCTAACAATTTGCTTTCCAATTTACACCACTACCAGCAATGGCAGCGTTAAGAGTTTCACAGTCCTCGTTTGCCTTATCATTTTAAATATGTATCGCTAATTTAAGAGGTGAAAAAAACGAGACCTCATTGTTGTTTTAATTTGCATTACTTTGATTATTTGAGAGTGTGGACATTTCTTCCACATTTGTTTACCGGTGATGTTACTGTTTGTGAAAACGATGTGTTCATGCTCCCTCTTTCTTAGCCCTAATGTTTCTGGCAGAGAATGAAGAGATGGAAGTCTGAGTTAGGATTCTATGACTTGGAGAACATTTAGGTTGCCAAAGTAATGTTTTTAAATTAAATTTACATTTAATTTGTGCTTCTGATGAGTCAAGTCAAATTAAGGAAAGGAAAAGCCCAAATGTGAGGCTCCTTTGGCGGCCGCCGGAAGCTGACGACATACAGGGTTCTTGGGGATGTGGGGGTGGTGCCCATTTGTGCGCTGAGGACCACATGATTTATTCAAGTCATGACATTGCTCATCTTCAATGAAGCAAGGCAGAGAATAAACGTACACACAAGATACATTTAAATCGTTAGATTTTGCCAAGTAAAAATAACTTGTAGAATAAATACAATTTCCAATTCTTTTAATTACCAAAACAAATACACATTTTGATTAACAAAACACACACCTTTAGCACTCATTAAAATTTGCATATAAGGACTTAACCATTGGTTGCTCTTAACTTCTTAGCCAGATAGAGAATGGGGCACATAGAGGAACGTGGTCCCTTACTGAATAATAATGCATTAAGGATGAAACATATGTAACATCTGTGAACTTCAGTCTCCTCATCTGTAAGATGGGGATATGGCAGCTAAGAGGAGTAAAGGGTAATGTAACATAAAAGTGCTTAGAGCATTAATAATGGACTGTATATGGTACTCAATAAGCTATAGGAATGTGTGTGTGTGTGTGTATGTGTGTGTGTGTGTGTGTGTGTGTGTGTGTGTGTGTGTGTGTGTGAAGTCAACCCCACACATCCAGCTGCAGTCTCTATACTTCTTGGTAACAACACAGGGGATGAGTACTCTTGGTTTGGCAGGCAGGGCTCACATCAAGGGGCCCACAAGTCTTAGCCTGGCTGAGGCTCAGTGATGACAGAGGTTGCCGACAGCCAATTAGAAATGGCTCCTTTGGAAAGGGGCTGCCCTAAGGTGCTCAGGTCAAGTGGAACAAAGTGGGGGAGAAAGTAACAAGTGCCAGAAAGTAACAAAGGGCAAAAGGGGGATTTTGGATCCAGTGGGGTTACCCAGAGGACAGACACAGAGGTTGAGTAAAGCCAAACAGTAAAAAAAAATTTTTAAAAATCACTTTTTGTTTAGGAAAAAGTGTGTGTGAGCGATTGGCTGAAAAAAAAAAAAGAAAGAAAAAGAAATAGAGCAGTTAGGTACCATGGTAAGAAAATACAGATGAAAACTATAAGATGATAGATAGCTATTTTAAAAATGTATGTGGTAGTTTTTGGGAAAATGTCTTAGTTTAAGCTTATTGGTAAAAACATTGTCTTCTGGTTTTGTTTTTCACCGCCTAGTAGCTGTCTGATCTTCCCAATTCACTCAATCTCTCTGCAACCTATTTCTTTATTTTTACAATGGGGAGACCACCTCCTGCTTGGGAAACTTCAAAGCTACTGGGACAATGGGCTAAATGAGATGAGATGTGAGGAAGCTTTAAAAAATGTTACAATACTGTGCAAATTGAAAGTTAAATCCCTATTCCTGCAAAACGGGAAGCACACCATCTAAAAAGAGCTGCCCTGTGGTGAGCGCCTCCTACTGGCGGGCACTTTTCCAATCCCTTGACCCTCACCATCACACTTAAGTTTCCACAACAAAGAGGTAATAGGAGGATCACGCTTTTATAAGTGAGGAAACAGGGCTCAGAGAGGGCAACTTCCTCAAGGCCACACAGCTAGAAAGAGGAAGAACCCAGAGCTATCTGATTTCTGGCACTTAAACCCTATCAACCTTAACAATAGCAAATGACTATTTTATTCCTGAGTTCAGGAGGTGCTCAGCAAGTCATCAGCTGTGATCACCTTCTCAGAAACCCCTTTTCTTACACGACCCTGTGCTGCCATGCCTTATGATACTGGGCACTTATTTACCTTATCCCGATAGACTGTGAATTCCTTGGGGTTTGGGTTCTCTGCCCCAGAGCTGGAAATACAGTACATGTTCTCTAATAAATCTTTGTAAAGTTGAGTTGCACATTTGGAAGGCAAATGTGTCCAATACACAAATGTGCTTGTGCATCAAAAAGTAGTGCAGCATATTAATTTTATTTAGAGGACCTGAAGGTGCAGAAGACTTCTTGCAAGTCCCAAGGCTTGCCCCACCAATTTATTAACGTTGGCACTATATCTTCGACCTGGGGAAGGACAACAGCTTCCTCCCTGGAGAGCAGAGTGTGGGAGGAGCCCTAGCCAAGAAAGAAATAGGGCCAGCTCACATCCCCTATTGCTAGCAGAGGTCTTACACATAGTAGGGATCCAATAACAGCAAGTCTTGCTACCCAGGGTTAAAGACATTGTGGTCTAAGAGCTAACTGAGAAGCTGCCAGCAGAGGGGATGGGAACAAGGCAGTCTCAGACCCTTCTGATGGGAATACAATTTATATCAAAACCCTAAAAGAGGTGCATGTCCCTTGACCCATTAATTTAATTTCTAGATATTTATCCTGATGAAATAATTAAGAATTCCTGCAAGGTTTTATCTATGAAGATATTTGCCTAGACAAAATTGGAACTAACTTAAGTATCTAACAATGAGATCGATTAAATAATGTATATATGTCCCTCAGACAAAATTTTATGTACCTATTTAAAACAATGACATGTGGAAGAAACAGTTAGTGTCTGGGAAATGTTTAGCATATAGTTAAGTGAAAATGCAGGTTAGAAAGTGAGATAATTTTCTTCTTGTTTGTCTGATTTGTTGAATTTTCTTCAATCAACATGTTTTCTGTTTATAAATGAAAAAAATACTGACCATCAAAATGTCATTTTAAAGAAGGAAAACCAAGAAGCGGACAGGAGGGGCAAATCCTCCTTCCTAAAGGGTCACACAGAAGACAGTAGACAGAGCTGCAGATCAGAGGCCACCGCAGGGTGGCACCTCTCCCAGATGCAGGGTCAGCATTTGATTAAGCCCTTGGACAGAGTGCCCATGAGAAGGCAGGATGCAGGAGCCTGGAGGAGGAAGGGGCTCTCTGTGGCCTTGGGTAGGAGCCCGGTGTGGGTTGGACATGGAGAAAGCTCAGGCTATGACTTCATGAGGCAGAGATGTGAGTAGAGCACTCCAAGCCTACAGGAGCTAGAAGCACAGCTAGTTAAGGAGTGGTGGATGGCAGCTGGAGCATTCCAAGAACCACCTGGCCAAGGAGGTGGGAGGTGTGAAAGGTGTGAACGGTATGAAAGGTTTTAACCAGGGGAGTGACTCGGTCATAGCTGTGTTCTAGAAAGACTGCTCTGGTGGCTGTGTGGATGACCAAAAGGGAGGTGATCCCATGCCAACCGTGTCCTCAGGGCATGTGCACCCAGGAGTGTGGGCGGACGGGCTGCTCCAGATGTGGGACATGAGCACTGGACAGGATGGAAACTCCAGTTAACTGAGTGGTTACTAAGTTTTGCTGTTAAAATCCCTTATCTCTTCTAATCCTTAGAACAATCCAGTAAAAATCTCTATTCCTCCTAGTTTATAGATGAGAGAAACTAGCTTCACAGAAGTGAGGTAAATTACTCAAGGTCACACAGTTAATATCTTATACAACCAGCGTCTACAACCAGAATCTAGCTCGTCTGCCTCAGGAGCCCAAATATCAGGCCACAAGTTGGGGGTTTAAAGAACCCCGAGTGTGTGAGGTGGGGGCTTCCCATCTCTGACTCAGATTGCTGGTCTCCATTTTCGGATTTGGGGGGTGCCCTTCTTTCCCAGTCTACTTCACACCACAGCAAATGCAAATTAAAATATGAATACTGATGTCAAAACAATAGCCAAAGCTGGAATTTCTGTGATGGAGGCGGCGGCATAATGTGTCTGGAGACCAGGAGCTGACAGTTGTGTGTTAAGGTGTGAAAATGTCTGTCCTACAAGAATCTACCTGATCTCCCTGCACCTCCACCCCCCCTCCGCCCCCCTGCGTGCTTACTCACGCCCTTCAATACACTAGGGAACATTTGGCCAGTCTCAAGGCTTTGCTAACCCAATGGTGAGTCTGTTCCTTTTAATCAAAGAAACTAAATTAACAAGCTTGATGAATCTTTTGAAGATTTAGAAAGATCAAAGATTTAGAAACTTTAAAAGGGGCCGTGAATGGACCCACTTGATGAAATCATTTTGATACTGAAGAAAAAAGATCATTATTCAGGGATTCCACAATAGGTAAAAAAGAAAAAAAAAAGGAGACCTTACTGCCCCTGCAGGTAAGGAGAAACAGGGCATTCTGATGCCAGCCTGCAGGGTGCTGTGAGTGGATGCAATCTGATGACAATCACGAGCCCCACCAGGTGGCCTTCTTATCCAGGTCGGGAAGGATGCTGGGGTGTGGGAAGTGTTCTATTCTCCCTTTAGGAAGCAATGCCTGGGTAGCATCTTTGCCATTTCTCTTCTTCCTAATTTTGAGCAAGTCAGACTTCAAAGGAGGCCAAGCTGTAGAAGAACTTGACTACCTTGCTCCATTTATCCAGAGAAATATGTTATCCATCCTTCTTTTTTTGTTGTTGGGCGGAAGCAGAGCAGGTGTGAATAAAGCCACGCTACAGTATCTACGACAATTATTTGCCAGTGGTCACACGGATACCCTGAAAGCTCCTGCTTCAGATGCTTTGAAAATCGACAGCACAAATGAACAAGGGATGGAGAAGGGGCCCTGCTCAGTCATATTAGAGATGGACCCTTCACATACCATGGTGACCTCTCCGCAGGTCGGCCCCACATTTTCTATTTGCAATTCAAACCCAAGGCGAGAGCACAGAGGGCAAGACTGGGTTCTTGATTATATCTGCGAGGTCACCATTGCTATGCAGCTAGAGGAGGCCAGGTGGCAATCCAGTCCATTTGAAAATTGGATCTTTGTTGGGAACTGCCTCAATTTCATAGCGGAAACCAAACTTGATGTGTCTGTATTAGACGTGTGTGAGAGCCACATAAATATGTTGCCATTTCAGGGTGGGGGGACGAGGGAAGGGAACAAGAAATATTTCCTACAGCAGTGAGGGGGTCAGAGGGAGCCAAATCCGACATTAGCTCAAGAAAGGAAGCTGAGAGCTCCGCAGAAGACCAGGTCCTGTCTGCACTGAACAATGCTAGTTTCAATGACAAAAGAGCTCCTCCAAGCACCACGGCAAAGTATCAGGTCTGGAGAGAGCTGTAAGACGGAAGGGGGAAAGTGAAAATTGAAAAGGGTGCACTAATGGATCTGTCAACAGTCCGATGGTGACAACCACGCTTCTATAAAATGCCTTCACCATCTGTGTCACCTGAAATGTACTGACACTCTGCAGAGCACTACCTCCTGAAGCTATTCTTGAAAAGGCTGGCAGGGGGAAGAGGAGAAGGAGGAGAAAGTCTGCTTCAGATACCATCAAGGAAAGAAAGGACAGGGAGGTGGCAGGGAAGGAGAGCGATCTAGATTGTTTAAGTGAACATTTCAACAACAGCATCAAAACCCGAGCTTAACTAGTTATTTGCAGAAATGCTATGTATCATGAGAAGGGGGTTTCCTTAATGCTCACATGTACATGGCGGGAAGCAATGGCCTGTGGGGCGCAGATCTGACCAGCGAGGCCCATCTGTCCTCTGCCTGAGGAGGGACCCCTTCCTTTGCTCACTTTCGGTAATATTCTAACAGCAGCCGGGGCCTGGGCTTTAGTCATTCGGAGGGGAGTCTGGTGCGAGTTCCCCACTCCCTGCCACTCCAGTTCATCCTTGCAACCCAATTCGGTTACATGCAGCGGGGACAGGAGATAAAAAGATATATTCAGGTACTTAAGTAACATCCGAGTAAAGAATTTGACCTGCCAGTCTCGGGCAGGGTACACCAGACCACGGTTAAGGTCTACCTGGATTTTCATGACAGGATTTTTATTTCTGGACTTGAATCTTAGCTGCTAAAATTTCACTCTCAGCTGAAACTAAGAATTTAAAATGCTTAGAGCAAATTACTTTGCAATTAAAAGAAAGGAATCAATTCCTTTGACCATTTCAAGTTAATGAGAGGTCCTTTCTGACTTCGTAAATTAAAACTGCTTTTATTTTTAAAAAACTGCTGAGATAGACAAAGGCCCTTATTAGAGTGGCACATTTGGGGTGTGTAGGATAATGAAGGGAGTGATCCCAAACATCTTTTGGCAAACAAAACAATTGTTTCAGGAAGGCAGTACGAAATACTGTGGTGGTAAGAGCAGAGATGCTGGATGTGATGGATCTGGAATCTAACCCTGGCTCAGCCAGGCTCAAACAGTGTGACCCATGGGCAGATGACTTCACCTTTGAGCTGTGGTCCCCTTACACCCGAAATAGGAATAAAACCCCAGGTGGTTTTAAGGATTCGCTCTGGGCCTGGCCCATCCTTAGTGCTTAATGAAGATGGTGGCAATGACAATGACGACGACATTCATAATAATGGGAAAACGCCCTCTGTGTTACACTCACCTCCCTGTACAATCTAGAGGATCAAGTGGAAGGACTCTTAATCAGGATATAGCTTGTATGATTTTGTACAATTTTACTGATAGTCCAAAAAGACCATCAGAGCCCCACCCGTTCCCCCCTCCCCTCCCCCAAAAGTCTCAAACACAAACTTCTGGGCTCCTCTGGGTAAAACCACCACTGTGGGGAGAGCCCACAGCATCCTCCTCAAACCCACCCTCTGTGCCCTGTGTCTGCACGGTGGCCACGTGCATGCCAGAACCACGGCATCATTTCTCTGAAGATGCTTCTGGGTTTGGGTTACAGCCGGTCCCAGGTCAGTTGTAGGAGGGAGTGGTGCCAAGAGGCGGAGACCGAGCCAATTTCTACAGACCTGGGTGGGCCCCGAGCCCGGTGGGGTGAGGAAGGGAGAGACTGACAATGGTAACTCGGAACTTGCTTGCCTTTGTGGGTTTAAGCCAGAGTCTTAATGATATTTGAAGACAGTTTTTGTCTGTGAATATTTATAACAGTGTGAGAACTCCCAGACAGCTGGTAATGCATTTTGAAGTGTGCTAACAACACCGTATCAAACAGCCTCTATTGATCACATCATACTTTTTTGTGGCCACGCGTTTCATACACGGTGCTTATACATTTTGAATAAGAACTTCAAGTACCTTTTGCTTCAAGCGGTTTTTCACCTCTTTTATTCCCATTTTTGCATGATCTTTTGCCTGCATGAAAAATTAATTTAAGTTAAGATTCCCTTTCTGTTCCCAGCAGGGACTATGCTTGATTTCAGTCCGTTGTGAATCACCTTCTCTGATTACTAGAAAAAAAAGGAAAAATGGGATCATCAAGTTGAAAACATAATGGCTATGAAAACAAATAAAAGGTTAAAAAAAAGCCTTTAAAGAGGCTACAGAGATTTTATTTTTTTTGCATTTTGATGGCACTGATATTTCCCCCCTTTCTGCTCTCTATAATTATGTATCTCAGCGGCCTGGTGACAGCGACCAGTAAGAGCAGAGTGTTTCTGGCTGAAAGATTCAGAGTCGATTCCATTTCACCAGGGCAGAGCCTCGGGACCAGCTTTCTGGCCAGGCTGAATGGCCCGAGCGGATGCATGACTGGGCCAGAGCCATTTCTTACATCTCATTTCGGCAGACACCCTGGCTTTTATTTTCTGTCACTTTAGACCTGTGTGGTTCTGTTGGCAGCCACCTCTCCATTAAAATAACTACAATGTAAGCACAGAAAGGACTAACAAAATTAAAAATGGACATAATAGAAAACCACCCTAGTTAAGTAGCTCAGAGTCAAATCAGAAGAAAGGGAAATCACGAGAAACAAATACTTGAGGCTTGTAACAGCTGTAGCATCGGGAACGGACGTGTTCTACTTCCACGCTGCTGTGTGCACGAGTTTCACAAACAGTGCATTTCCTTTAGGATAGTGATGAGAGATGATGAAGAATTTGGGACAAAAATTAGGGGTGTCTCCCACCCATCGTGAATACTCTTCAGTAACCTGCAAAGGAGCCGCTTTATTTTGATATAATAGTGGGTACACACAGGAAAGGTTTGCTAGAACATTCGAGAGACCATGCCTCCAGGTCTCAGGGACGCTGGCATGGAGCAGCCAGAATTTTAGCCATCCAGACTACATTTTAAAAGCTACAACCAGGAGCCTCCCATTTCTCTCTTGTGGCAACTGTAGGCATAACACTTTAAATTAAAAATGTCACTTGCCTGGCTATGGCCAGTTTGGCTCAGCAGTTAGAGCGTTAGCTCATAGACCAAAGGATGGTAGGTTCAATTCCTGGTCAAGGGCACATACTTTGGTTGCAAGTTCAATCCCTGGCCCTGCTCAGGGTGCATGCAGGAGGCAACCAATTGATGTTTCTATCTCTCTCTCTCTCTCAAAAAAAAATCAATAGAAAAAATATCCTCTGTGAGGATTGAAAAAAAGAAGTCACTCGTAGCCTGGTCATAAAATATCAACATTAAATTATACTAAAAGCACTGAGAGCTTCAGGAAAGCACAGCAGCGAGTCACCTCTGTAGATAGGACCAGGTGAGTTTAAGAGCTGCATCATGCTGCCCAGCCGACATGGCTCAGTGGTTGAGCATTGACCTATGAACCAGGAGGTCACAGTTTGATTACTGGTCAGGGCACGTGCCTGGGTTGTGGGCTCAATTCCCAGAGTGGGGCATGCAGGAGGCAGTCAATCAATGATTCTCTCTCAACATTGATATTTCTATCTCTCTCTTCCTACCCCTTCCTCTCTGATATCTCTCTCTCTATCTATCTATCTATCTATCTATCTATCTATCTATCTATCATCTCAGAGATATATATGTGAATTGCATCATGCTAAGGAGCAGATCTGTTTGGGTCCTGAGACCAAGACCAGTACTTACAAACTTATAGACAGTCTTCATGGCTGGGTTTGCTTTCGTTTTCACAGTATTCAGAATTGCTCCACTTCCTTTCTATAATAAAAATGTCAATTAGTAATTTGGACTGAAGATGTAGTAGGCCAACACCAACAAAAACCTCTTCTCTTTAATCAAGTTAAGCAACACTTCAAGAGTGTGTAATTTAATTAGAGAAATAGGCTTGGATGGTAACTGGTCCCAGGCAATTAGTTATGGCCATGGCAGAATCACTATGGGTGCTGGGGGTGGGGTTGGGAGATGAGGGTAGTGATAATGAGCTGAGGGGGACTCTAGGCTCAGTACTTGGCTTGGCACCTGCCCTCTGGCTGGAAGGAAAGCTCATCATAGGCTTTCTGAGGTAAGGGCTTCCCCCCAGTAATCTACGGCTTCGAGATAGTCTAGTTACCAGGACAGCACTGAGGTGATTTTCATAACAATGGACTCTATGGCTAACACCAAGATGGGGCAGAAAACTGGGGCCTGATTAGCCAGCACTCTCTGGCTACTCTGGAAATATGCCACCCTCAGCCATGCACCTTCCTTTGTTCACCCTGTGTTGCTTTTTAATCACTTTGGTATGCTGCCTTCCTTAACATCTATAGCTTGAGAAAGGGAAAGACTGAAGAGCCATAAATATTAATCATGGCTACTAATGGCTTTAGTAGAAATCCAGCATACTGATTTCTTAGCTAAGTTTCTTTAGGAGAGCAGGGAAGGAAGAGGAGGGAACCGAGAAGGAGGAGGGGGAG
The DNA here is from genome assembly GCF_027574615.1 of Eptesicus fuscus. Taxonomy (NCBI): domain Eukaryota; kingdom Metazoa; phylum Chordata; class Mammalia; order Chiroptera; family Vespertilionidae; genus Eptesicus; species Eptesicus fuscus. The sequence goes on from NC_072487.1 coordinate 70,617,020, forward strand.
GGAAGGCTTTCCCAGCACATGAAGGGGACAATGAATGGGTATGAAGCGCATAGGCCCAGGCACTGTGAGGGCTCACCGAGGGGATTCCCTGTGGCAATCCACAGGGAATTGAGGGTACTGAGCACCAGAGGGCTGGTCTCTGCCTTCAGAGATCTCCAGTCCAGGGAGTACACCAGGGTAAGCAACTTCAACCTGAGGTGGTGAGAGCTGTGCTGACTGTGTGCACAGCAGTGTGGAGGAAACTCATCGTTTGCAAGGTCAGAGAAGGTTTTAGAGAATGAAACATTTGGCCTGGTCCGTGAAGGATGAGCAGGAGTTCATGTGGGGATAGGAAGGGTAAGAATATCCCTAGGGGTAGGAAATAGCACAAGCACAAGGGCAGAAGCGGACAGGCCAGGGTGTCTGTGAGTGACAAGTGCTCCATGTATCATGGGAGGGATGGCGAGTAGGGGCCAGATGGGGTCAGCTTTCGAAGGCCAGGATCAGGAGTCTACACTCTAGAGGATTTTTAATAAAATGCATCAAATAATCAGATTGGTGGTGGTTCAGAAAGATAATTCCAACAGACTCGAATAGAGAGAGAGACTGGACCCAGTGAATATATGAAAGAATAAGATATAGTAATGTAGTTAGTGGGATCAACTTTTAGCACAATTTTTGGGGACTGTCCATATTAAAAATTTTGAGCTTTAATTAAAAACATTACAGTTTGACCTAGAAAGCATTCTATGTTGCAGGACAATATGAAAATTTCACCTACTCATTTATTCCATACTGCTTTCCAAAATTACTCAGTATTCAGTTTCAATGGTCCTTTGGAATAGTAAAACTCTCTTTATCAATCCATCAACAAGTCCTTATTGCTCATCTATGGTTTGCCAAGTGCCGTGTTTGGCCATCCCGGAAGAACAAAGGAAGTCTTTCACTGAGGAGCGGCTTACTCTCGGCCAACTGCAGCCACTTCCAAAGACCCGCCTTGGCAGCAGCACACTTGGCCCAGGAGCAGGGAGAACACTTATCACATTATGTCGGAGCTGCCTGTTTACGTGCCTGCCTCCTGAGCAAGAGGGGAGCTTCCCCGAGCAGGGCCTGTGTCTGCTCTCCACTGTATCCTCGCCCCCTGCGTGGTGCCCGGCACACAGGCCTGCAGTCCACACTCACTGATAAAGCCACGTAAGAGAAAGGCAAGACTTTGAATTCCTCAGTGGCTTCTGAAGCCCTAAGCTCCTGGCTTCTAACGCAATGAGACACTGTTCACAGGATCGTGAGGGATGAAAAGGTCTCTCAGTGATGGGTTCTCCCCCTGCCCAGGAGCCTTGGCTCTGAAACACACTGCAGAGCAGCAAGAGGCATGTATTTTTGGTTCCCCCATGACAATTTCCCACTTGCACTGGCCCTGGAAGGAGACACCCAGAAATGCTCTAAGATGACGACATCCACTTGACACGCCTTGGCCGGCGTCCTGGGCTGAAGGCTTCTCCTGGCTCTCCTCACCAGGATGACTTTGGACAGTCTCATCCTGCCAGCTCCACCTGGCTTTACAAACAAAAGCTTCTACAGCTGACAGAAGGGAGTGCCCCAGGCCGAATGACAGCCTCCTGGGTGGCGGGGAAGAGCAGGGCTGCCAGGAGGCTAAGGAGGGCCCAGGTGGCTGGCAGGGGAGCACACTTACCCTGACCGTGGAGAGCCACTGGTGGTACAATCTGTCGCTGCCTGGGGAAAGAGGAGTCAGAGAGCTGTCATTTAAGGCGGTGATGTGCGCTCAGGAGTTTCCCCAATTGCTTTCACCATGCAGGCCTGGGAAAGTTCAAAATATGGAGAACATGGAGGCTCCCAGGCCCCACTCCCTGAAGGAAGCAGTGGCTAGTTGCTGCCACAGGTTTTCTTTCTGAGAGAACTGATCCCATTAGTGCCCCGAGTACAAACCAGTCTTCCCCAGTGCCTTCTGGAGAGAGGGCAGACCCCAGAGCCCATTGCCTCATTTCAGCCCCGCCCACGCTCTGCCGCTCCATCCAGTGCTGCCTTTCTAAGGACCATGTGTTCCAACCTCGAGGAACGACTGGGGGCTCCCTGACTGTGCACCCTCGGTAACTCTGGCCACTGTTCCCTCCTCCCCCGGGCTCAGGGCACTCAGCCACCAGCTCAGATGTTATTTTCACTACAAGCTTCCTTCATGTGGATGGGGACACTCCTTCCGAAGTCATTTTCTCTGAAGCCCTGTGAGGCACCCCAGGGCAAGCACACTGCTGGACACGCACTTGGCACTCCACGCACTGGCATCATGTAGGGAAAGGAAAAGGAGGTGTTGTTGGGGAACTTGTTCATTTTATCTGGTGGGATAAGGACGTCTCATCAGCAAACAGGTTTTCTAGACGCTCTGAATGGCTTGACTTACTTTAACAACATAGAAAGCCCATCTTCTCCTCAGAACAAACATTCAACTGTGAGAACTACTCAAATCTGCCTCCTATGAAGCTCTCTCTTTACACAGTGAGATTTCAGAGCCCCATTCTAATTGTACAAAAACCTGCTTCTACTGCTTCTCCTGCACAGATTTAGTTTGCATTTGTCTTTAGTTATGTGTCTCTTTCTCCTACCAGTCTAAAACCCCCGAGGGCAGAACTGGGTCCATCCCTCCTCCACAGGTCTCTGGACAGAGGCTTTGCACCGGTCCATGACAACCGTGGGACTCCCACTCTGGCTTCAATGATGATGCTCCCCAAGCAGCCAGCCTGTGAAAGGGGTTCTTGCAGGTGACACTGCGCCTGACTCTGAGTTTAGGATGGCCAGCTGGCTGATCAGCATAGTCCAGACCAGACACATGCTCAGCAATAAGAGGCCAGCTTCTTTGACTATTATTATTTTGCTTTTAGTTTCTACTCTGCTGCCAAAGACTGAGGCTTGGGACTTGGAAAACATGCCAGACGGGGTTTCAGGAGGCAGGGTCAGCCACTAACACCTCTTGGGGCCTGGCCACTGGGCGTTAGATGCCCCCTCTGAAACATGAGAGGATGAGCCCTCCAGTTCTAAAGGTATGCAGAGACCAGGCACTGCGATGATTTTCACACTTTAAAGAGACATTGGCTGAGCAGGTCCTGTGCCCTGGTCTGTCCCGGGGGACTGCACAAAGCTTTCCTCGTGGACTCTGATTTAGTTGTAACAGGAGTCCTGTGAGGCAGGCACTGTCACTCTCAGCGCAGAGATGGAAACATTCAGCTGAAAGAGGTGAAAGGACTCAGCCACGTTACTGCCGTAGTAAGGGGCAGAGTCCTGATCTGAATCTAGGTCTCCTAACGTGGCACCTCATGTGTTTTCCATGGCACCATGCTGGCCCTGGCACGGAGGATCGCAGAAGGGCCAATGTGCATCTCATCAGAAACGAAGAGCAATTCCTCAAGCACTTCAAGGCCAGGGTTGAAATCAGTTCCTCCATAACCCCCAGGGACGGAAACAAGAAGTCACTGCCACTCCTTGCCAAACACACCCTACTCCCACGCCCAGCCCGCAGAACAGGAAGAAAAGAAAACGCTTCTCACCAGCATACTCGCCCATGTTGATCTCCTCTTCAAAAACATCACTGAAACCTTCGCCGGAATTGAGAAGGTCTAATCTACCATCAATAAACTAAGGAGGAAAGAACAGAACAGAACTGTGCACACGGGAACAAGGAGCAGCAGCACTCAGCCGGCACCCAGTGCGTGACCAAGGACCCGCCACACCTGCCAAGTCAGGAAGGGCCTTAGGAACGGCGCGTTTCAAAGAAGCGAGTTCCCAAACTCTGGCTGCGGGGCTGTGATAACCTGTACAACCGCGTGGCCTATCTGCCAGGGCCTGCCTGTTGCTGAGCACCCTCCTCACCCAGTCCCTGTCCCCAGACCCTCTTTAGCTGTGGGAGTCCCACCCATGCCTGCAGCCTCAGTGCTCAGTGAAGACAGCTGCAGAACCCTCCCTCCTCCCCCCAGCTCCCCACCCCGACCCTGTCCCCCCAGGAATCCAGACACAGGCCAAGCTAGGGAGGCCAGGCACCTGCTTGAAGAGCTGCAGCTGGGTGGCATTCTGCAGGAACTGCCTCATGGCTCCAGAGCGATAGTGGGACACGAAGTCCTCCTCACAGAAGGTGATTGGCTCCCCCTGGGAAATGGAGAAGGGGACAGCATGGTTAGAGGAAGCGGGCGTGGGGTCAGCTCTTAAACTCGGCTAGGCTAGGCGGTGCTTCTACATCTGCTAATTAGAGTAATTAGATCCTCATCTTCTTGGTGAAGTGGCTGTTATCGTTGATGGCATTCTCATCTCTGGATGAGAAGGCTGTGTCAGGGAGGAAGTCACTGCCCAAAGTCACAGAGCTGGTAGGAGGCAGAGTGCGAACCAAAGGCCGGGTTCCAACCCCACCCCCACCCCTTGCATATCCCAACAGCAAGTCAGCGGATGGACCCTCCAATGCGATGACTTCCAAACTTTTCACTTTTAGAAGCCGGACCTTCTTCAGACAGCACCTGAAGCAGAAGGATCCCCGCTACATAAAACAGCTTGCTGCCCTGGCGGCTGGCTGGGCTCTCTGGCTTGGAGGTCTCCCCTCCTCACCCCATCCCCACTCCCTGCACCTTACAGTCCCGAAGGCATCAGGTGTGGAACACCCTTTGAAAACCATTTGCCCAGTGATCTTAACCAATAGCAAATGATCACTTAAAAATAATTATTTCTATGAAAAGCAGGGATGATTAAAAAGAAAATGTACCATCCAGTCAATTTTGTGCATATGCTGTTTGATAAGGAAGTTTGCTTTTACCAAACTACATTTTATGAGTCAAGAAAATGACACCCTAAGCTTAACAAACATCCCATCTTGTAGTCAACACCCCAGTCCTTCTTTGAAGGATCCGGAGTCCTCACCCACACAGAGAAGGCTTTAGTTTTAACGGGGTATTCTTAATTCTGAAAGATCAGACTTTTATATCTTGAACTGACTTAAAGGTACCCCTCGCTTCACAGACTTGGTGGAAAACACAGAGATGTATGAAGCTCCACTTTTATCCTGTTTTAATGAGTTACCTAAGTGTTAAATTTACTGTCTAGCTGTTATAAATTCCAAGAGTTCCTCCTGCTTCAATCCAGCCAATATTAGCTCAGCAACTGGGCAGACTTGTTGCACAAGGGCTGCAAGGATGGCCCAAAAAAGGTAGGGTGAGGGGAATATTTATTTTTAACAGTTACACCCCTAATTTTACAAAGGATCTGAGGCAGCTTATATGAGCACACAGAACAAAGAAAAAAAGCAGAGTTGGAAAAGACAAATATATAAAATGTTAATTATTTGGGAAAAGAGTATAGGATTTCTAAAATTAAATTACAAAATCAGCTCTGAGCTTCCTGGTTGTTGAAGCAAAAAGGGAAACAATGCAAATCTTACATTGTCTATGAGAAAAAAGCCTACCAGTTCCTCAGGGGAAGACAGAGCTTTCATGCCATTTATTACTGGTGTGACTTTACACCTTTCTTTCGAGGAATTAGCTGGTGATAACCAGCTAGCCCAGCGGAAGGCCATTCTGTGGCCTGAGGTTCTGCTTCTCACCCTTGGGACCAGAGCAGGGCAATGACTTCTCTCCAGGTGATCTCCATCAGCACCGTGGAGCTCACACGCTAAAAGACTCCTAATAAATAGCGTCAGTTCTGATGTCTTTTTGAGTTCCAAAGCTATGTCACCATTCCCACCTGGATGGCCCACTAGCACTTTAAACTCAAAATGGCCCAACTCCCTAATTATTATCCCATTTGGATTGCACCCCAAATCTATCTACCTTTCTTTCTTTTTCTCTATTCCTTTATTTCTTTCTTCTTCCTTCCTTCTTTCTTTTCTCCTTCCCTCTCTTCCTTCCTTCCTTCCTTCCATCATTATCCATACCTACCCACAGTAGACCTATCAGACTTCCTATTCCTTCCCGTTTACCAGTGAAATCTCTCAGGTTTGTCCCTGCTCTCCATCCCACGACTGGCACTGAGCTGTGGAGGTTTAACTCCATGCCCCTTGCCTGTGTCATTCCTCCCAGTGCCTCCGATTCTTCAGGTAGAAGTGACTTTAAAATGCAGATTGCGTCGTGTCACTGTCCTAGTCAAGAATTTTGCAGAGACGTTACATTTGATCGTTTGATTAATGTCTGCTTCTTCCACTAGGCCAGTGGTCGGCAAACTCATTAGTCAACAGAGCCAAATATCAACAGTACAACGATTGAAATTTCTTTCGAGAGCCCAATTTTTTAAACTTAAACTTCTTCTAACGCCACTTCTTCAAAATAGATTCGCCCAGTCCGTAGTATTTTGTGGAAGAGCCACACTCAAGGGGCCAAAGAGCTGCATGTGGCTTGCGAGCCGTAGTTTGCCGACCACGGCACTAGGCTATATGTGTGCAGGAAGGGTACCTGCTTTGCTCAACATTGTACACCTGGTGACACGTGTGTCACATACATGGGTCATGGTGGGAGAGGAAAGGAAAGTCTTAGCTCCTTAGCTGGGCACACAAACCTTTCCTGAGCAGACCCTCGCTTACGTTTCCAGAGCCTTTCTGTGTCCCTTTCCGCGGCCTCCCAAATACCTTATGCTCCAAATGCACCTCCTAATCACAGGTCATGTCCTTTCCCACTTGCTTCCTTGCTTTTGCCAGTTTTATTCCTTCCACGTGGACTAACCTTCTCGTAAGCACAGGTCTTTTTGCCACAGCCACTCACCCCTGCTTGGTGCTCCCACAGTGCCTCGTGCACCCCTGGGGGTTGGGTAATCTGCACCAGCATCCCCTGTGACCAGGATCTGGAGAGGGCATAGGCCCTGCTGGATTCATCTCTACACTCCCTGGGGACAGTGTAGGGCCCAGCCCCCATTGGAAGCCCAGGGATGGGGTTAAAGAACCACAGAATGAGCATGACTCTGGTTCCCATCACAGGAGCCCTGCAGTCTCTGTGGGGCAGAGCCACCGCTCGCCTGACAGGTAAAGAGGACTCAAAGCACAATGCCAGGTGGGTGACACTTGTGTCCAGGGAGTTGAGAGCTGCTCGAGGAAATGCTTGTTGAGTTGTTAGCATTCACTCTGGAGTTTGGGCTCAGCATTGCCAGGAAGGAGAAGTCCACTGAGGGATCAATAAATGCAAGAGTTTGCAGCTGGATCTGTAGGTGAGGGTAGCCCGAGGCAGGATTTAGCTGCAGGAGAGCAAGAATCTCATCCCTAGGGGGACACAAACATTTTGGGCCTGTTGTCTTCTTACTGGAGGTGACACTCTCCTGGATCAGATGTCTGCGTCATAAAAACAGACCAAAGCACATGGGCACAGTGGAAAGATTCAGGAGAAATGTGACACTGGGGACTTTTTCTGCAAAGAGCTTGAAGAACAGCATCAGCGGTGTCAGTCGACGTGGAGATAAATACTAGCACCCAGTACAGTGCTCCTGGGGTGTGTGTGGGGGCACGACAGGTCCACAGGAGTCAGAAGGGGAAAAGGCTAGTCCTCCCAGGGCAGCAGGGCAGGACATGTGACTGTGGGCACATGTAGTGGAGCCTGGAAGGGTGAACAGGAATTACGTGGGCACGCTCCACCCATTGAGGGCGCTGTCCTAACCCTGCTGAGAGGCAGGGACACTGTACCAGGGTCCTGTATAAAGGTCTGCCTGGCAACAGGCACAGAGGGCTCATTCCCCTGGAGTTCCCTTCTTTTTTTTTTTTTTTTTTTTTGTGACATATTGTTATTGATTTCAGAGAGGAAGGGAGAGCGAGAGATAGAAACATCAATGATGAGAATCATTGATTGGCTGCCTCCCGCACACCTGCTACTGGGAATCGAGCTCACAACCCGGGCATGTGCCCTTGACCGGAATCAAACTTGGGACCCTTCAGTCCACAGGCCGATGCTCTATCCACTGAGCCAAACCAGCTAGGGCTGAAGTTCCTATCTAAGAAAATGACAATTATTAACATTTCACCTAATCTTTACAGAATAACTGAGGCAAGGCAACTTGCCCAAGATCACATAACCTGTAAATGGCAGAAATGGGGCTTTGTACCCTAGTGGCCTCTGAAGCCCAGGTACACCCATATGGCCCACTTCTCTGACCTTAGTTCTAACTGTTTGCACTCGGGCATCTGCTGGAGAGCAGGAGAGGTCTTCTCAAAGGTGGAACCCCTCAGGTTCTCCTGCTGAACCCTCAAAGCACCAGCCACTCAGAGACAAGCGGCTCCTGGGAGCAGGTGAGCAGGTGTGAAGGGTCTTACTGCCATGGGCCTTCCAGGATGCCAAGTCCCTTCCTTCCACCAGCTTGTCCAGCTGCTTCCTGCAGCTGAACTGACCCCCCTCACCCCCCTCCCCGCCGCCCCAGCCCACTCTCTGCAGTGGAAGAAAGGCAAGGTGTCTTGCTAATTCCCTCCTTTGTAAGAAGTGCGGATTGAGTTCTCCTGTTAGGCTGATTAAATAAACCTTTTGTCTTCTTAGGCGACACTCTAGGAGCTGGGGCTCCTGGCTGATAGTGACATTAATCCAGGGAAGCCAGGCGCAAGCTATCAAACTTAGATTGAATTAGAGTTTTCCATCTATGACCCGCAGGACAGTTAAACACAGTTGCTTAACCCTATCAGGAACTTTGTCTGTCACAAAACGCTAAGTTTACTCTCATCTCATCCTCTCGACATATGGAGTCAGTAGAAAATCCCATTATTAATGAGTCAATCTTTGTTAACAGGTGAAGTTGGCAATTCCAAAGATTTTTTTGATGTTTCCAGAAATAAATGGATTTTACCCACAGCATTGTAGCTACTGGCATAAAAATAAAATCTCCCATCAGATTTTTCAGCAACTTTTCTTGTTCTGCTGATCCATATAAAGTATTAAATTCTTATTTTCTCTCATAAATTTAACTTTTATCAAGATTTTATCTGACTTACTAGTAAAGTAAGAGAAAAAAGGTGTTCTCTCTTTATGGGCCTTGTTTAAAATAAAATTTTTAAAAAAGCAATTCATCCATCCAAACATTTAAGAAACACCTACTACGTGCCAGGCTCTATGTTAGGAGAATATAAAGATGAACACAATATAGTTCCTCTGAGTAATATTAATAATCCAGTGAGGGGTGGGAGCGGATGAGGGTATAGATGACAGAACAGCAGAATGTTATGTTGACAGCAGCATTATTCACAATAGCCAAAAGATGGAAGCGACCCAAGTGTCACAGATGGATAAACAAAATATACATACAATGAATATTGTTCAGCCTTAAAAAGGCAGGAATTTCTGGTACATGCTACAATATCGATGAACCTTGAAGACATCATGCTAAGTGCAATAAGCCAGTTGCAAAAGGACAAATACTGTCCGATTCCACAACAGAGCATCAGTGTCACAGAGACAGAAAGTAGAAGGGGGGTTGCCAGGGGCTGGAGGGTGGAGAATGGCGAGTTGTTGTTTAATGGGGACAGAGCTTCAGGTTTGCAAGATGATAAAAGTTTGGGAGATCGATGGTGGTGATTATTTCACAACAATGTGAATGTATTTAATTGCCACTGAACTGTACACTTAAAAATGGTTACAGCATAAAGTTTATGTAATGTATATTTTACCATAATTAAAATTTTTTTCTTTAAATCTGAAAAAAAAAAAAGAAAGAATGACGGAATGTTTATAATTGTGGAAGGTGAGCAATGGGTACATGGAAGTTCATTTATTTTGTAAAGATTTGAAATTTTTCATAATAAAATGTCAAAAATCAAAGCTGCTGTTATCAAGGAACTCTGCCTGGTTTGGGAACAAACAACTACAGCACAGCATGACAACTGGCACAGCAGAGGGCGGGTTTTGTTATTTCTGGAAAAGGCACCTTTAAAAACTTAAAACATTGGTTTAAAAGTTTGATCCATTTAAGGTAACACAACAAGGTGGAGAGAGAAGATGTCTTGGTGTCAGAAAGACCAGGACCACACGTGACCATACCAGCTATGTGACCTCAGGTGACCTGTCTTTCCTCATCTGTGACGATTACTCAATGCTGGCCCATCTCATAGGATTGCTTGGGTGATTGAAACAGATTACAACAAATAGATACTCCACATATATTTTCCACAAATAGCCATCTTCTTGAGTGCAGAGATTGGGTTTTACCAGGACTAGAACATAATTTGGGGAACTCAATGCAAAATGAAAACGCAGGAAAAAAGGACTGTTAAGTCTAAAACTCGTACTAAAATATAAAGCTTTTTTTCTTTCATTTGTGGTTTCTTTCTAGACCTATCGTGGTGTTTTTAAAATTTACTATTTAATGTCATTCTATGTAAAGGAAAATAAAAATTTAAATTATTAGCAAGAATTTTACTGTTCAATTTTATATTGTGCAGTGCCAGTTTTAAATGTTAACATATGTGGAGTCATATTTTGTAATGAGTATATGCATTTGTATTTTCTTCTTACCAGGCAGTAGAAATGCCGCACAAAAACGAACTCAACTGTTATTTCAGTTCTTGACTTGCGCACAATCTACTACCGTTCTCTACCTTTGCCTCACCGAGGAGAAAGGACAAGCAACTGTGGTTGCTCCATCTTTTCCTCTCCTTCCATGACATAATTTTCACAGTAAGTGGCTGGCTAGTACAAGGCAGTAACATGAGTAAGAACTCTATGGGTTTCCGTGGTCACTCATGTTCCTTAGAACACCATGCCTTCTCTCACTGTGGAAGCCAAGCTGGCCTCCAGGGGCTGTCAGTGCCCCATTGCCCAGTCTTAGACCTGCACACGCTGGCCTCGTAAGCGCGCCAAGTCTTGCTGAACTATCCACTTATGGGGGGGGCGGCACTGGAACTCCGTGCCATGGGGCATCGAGAAGCTACATTGGGGTGGCACAGCTCTGCGGAGGAAGGGCATGTGGGTGTCTGCTCTGCACATGCTTGCACGCCACTGTCCCATCAGACCTCACTCCCCCAACAGGTTCAAAGGTAAACATAAAGAATCTCAAGATGAGACAGCAGAACACTGAACCCGGGGCAGGGCCCTGGGGCTGCCAGGTCACACACCGGTAGGGCCCGTCCAGGGCTCACACTTCTTTTCTCTCCTGTCCCTTCACAGGCTGAATACTCAGAAGGGGCTCTGGCGCTCGGCTCTGTTTGCCACCTGACTCGGCAGCATAGAGCAGTTTCAGGCAAGTTTGTGGGTTGATGGAAGTGGGGTTTCTAAACTCTTGAGCACGACCCTCAAGGCCCTTGGGACCCTCTCCAGCTGACTTTTCTTTTTATGACATCCCATTCACCTTGTCCACAACCTGTTTTGTTTGAGTAATTCTGGAGTGTCGACCGCCTCCCAACCTCTGCACGCACCCTCATGGCTCTGGCTCCTCTCTTCCTGTTACCTCTTTGTGAAAACCCTACCTGACGCTTTCCATGTCCCTACGCCAACACCTCCTTCGCCAGCCAATGCCAGCTCCTGGCAGGCAGGCTCTGATCCACCCCCAGTGGCTGGCGAGCAGTGTGTGTCACCTGTGCCACTTCAGAAGAAGACAGGACACTGCCCCTGTGTGCATCCTGTAATGTGGGGAAGACGACCTGCTTCAGCGGATCGCCGGGGGTAAACAGGAAGGCACTAGATGATGGTTAGCAGAGCTCGACCTTGGCCATGCAATGGAAGCACCAGGCCCACTTTTAAAGTCCCCAGTGCCAGGTAGTTTCTAAAACTCCCCGGGTGACTCCATTGTAGTCAAGTCTGAGGACCACTGGTGTAGGTAGAAATGATTGGTGCCTACACCAATCAATATTCATTTTTTACAATTTAAGAAAAAAGAACTAGAATAAAGCAGCCAGGGAATCTGGCCCCAACCGGGTTGCATTTTGTTTAAATGTCTCCAAATTCCCAAGAAAACATTGTAGTCATTGGCTGAAGTGCAGCACAGCCAAGAACCTTGCTTGTAAGTGTGAAAGGTGATTTATCATCTCTCACAGGAGCCAATACTGCCCCACTGGCCACGTGGAAATTCCCCTCTGAGCCTCCTGCTCGGGCCTCAGCACCACATCCAGAACTGAGTCTGAAGGCCAGCTCCTCACAGGGTCAGGAACCAAGGTGAATTCCCGCCGACACCGAGAAGGCTGAGTGTGGTGAACGCCAGATCCTCACTGGAAGGCAGGGCAGGAGGGAGGGTAGGGACAGCAGGATTAGATTACAGTAACTCCGGGTCAGCCTGACGCAGGCAGGAGTTTAGGGAGAAGGGACCCAGTGTCAACTGAGCCCTCGCTCTGGACCAACCTGCCCGCCATGCTCACTGAATCCTCGCCAGAATTCGATGTTCACACGTCTCCCATTTTATAGATGAGGAAAGGAGTCCCACAAGGCCAAGTGCTTGGCCCAAGGTCCCAGAGCTAGTGGGTCTGAATGACTCCCAAGTCCAAGCATGCTCTCCCCTCACCCTCAGAGGCATAACCTATACACTCGGGGCCACCATGGTGGACTTGGGAAGGTGGTCGCTGCACGGCCACAGTCAGATGGCTCTGGTTGGGCTGGGCCAAGCCACATTTTGGGCTGACAGGACCAAGACAGCCTTCTGAACCACTTGTGCGCGAGCCGAGGAACACCAGGGACAGACTCCCAGCCTGGGCCCCTGCCACTGTAACGAGCCCTAAACAAAGAATCAATGTGTTATTGTGAAGCTGGCGCACAGTGCGGGTGATTTAAGTTGGGGAAATGTGGGTGCCTGACAAAAGCTACTCCGATGATTTGCAGGGGCAGGGACGGCCCAGCCGACAGTATTTGCCCATTCTGGCCAGCTGCTCCGGTATTGACAGAAGCCCCCACCCACACTCGCTAGATTACAGTAAAGACATTCAAATCACAGGCGCGTCGGCCCACGCCTTGGCTCCTCTGTGCCAGCAGCCCCTTCCTTCTGCATTAACCGAGACACACAGGGAGAAGTCAGGAAATTCTGATTAGCGCAGGAATGGCAGATGAGCGGGAAGGCTGGTGGAAGCCAAGGAGACACAATGAAGTGGGTCTTCACGCATACTAGCTTAAGATTTTCTTTCCATTAGAAATGCAGGTGGGAGCCGGCTCGGCAGGGAACGCAGGTGCAGTGATTAAAAACGGCTCCCACTTACTGAGCACTGACTCCATGCTGGGCGGTTTTACATGCATTATCTCACTTGGTCTTCATGGCAACACTGACGTCGGTGTTGTCAGGCTCTCCATTTTACAGACAAGGAAATTGAGGCTCAGAAAGGTGAAGTCACCTGACCAAGGTTGCTGAGCTGGTCAATGACAGAGCCAGAGTTTGCAGCAGAGTCTGCCTGGCCCTGGGGCTCATGCAACACAATATTCGTTCTCTTTAAGAGAAGTGATCACAAGATAGTATTTGACTTATCAGCTGCCACCGGGGCTGCTCTAGCAATTCAAAGTGGTGAACCATAGGCTGTGATGAAGGGAGTGGGCTTTGGAGAAACGAGTGTGAGCTCTCGCTCCACAGCATGCGTGCAGAAGCCATGTCACCTCTTGGGACCTCGTTTTCTTTCTGATATGCCGGAAATAATAATCCGTACCTCATGCTGTAAGCATCCAGTGCCATCCAGGGCAGCGGCTGGTCACGGGGGGAGCTGACAAGGTGAGCTGGTGGCCACCCCGAGCTGCAGCACAGCCACAGCTCTCTTCCCAGAAGGGAAACCACGCAAACTCGCCGCTATCTCAGTACCAAACACCTCCTGGCTCAGCCACCGAGGCTGCACCTGTTTGCACCACATGCCCAGGACACATGTTGGGCCAGTGGAGTCAAGACCAGAATCAGAGAAAGGAGAAAAGGACCCAGGAAGCTGTCTTCTGTGAGTGGGACTCAGCAGGCACAGGATGCCTGGGGCTGAGGGCTGGATCTGCACAATGACCCCACTGAGAGGCTCTTTAGCCTCATCTTGCAGAGGGAGGGGACTTGACTTGTCCAAGGCCATGGAGCTGGGAAGAGCCAGAGCTGTACTTGAGGTCAGTTCTGTCTGACCCCACAGCCCAGGCAGGCTCTTCCCACCACACCCCACAGCATCTGAGCATGCTCAGTTGCCCAAACACATTTTTCTCTGGGTTTTCAGGGAATTCAAGACACAGCAGATAATTTTCCACACAAAAATGTCCCTTTGCACATAGTACAGCCGCAGCCCAAGGAGTCCAGTCTCTAGATCATGTAGTGCCTGGGAACTCCAAAGAGGTTCAGTGCAGCCCAGAATGGGGAATGCAAGAGAGCCTCTGTGAGCCTCAGTTTCCTCATCTGTTAGTTGGGGATATTACCTACTTCATATTGAGAGGTTTCAAGTGATTCACCATTTGTCAAGGGGCCGATACTGAGTAGCACACACCAGGTGCTCAATGGAGGTGACTGTCCTAACAGCTCTTTCAGATGCCCCTTGACAGCTGGGTGTTACATCTTGCCGGAACCTTCTGCACCTGTCACTCAACAAACGCCTGTGACTGGGGTGCTGGAAGAGCACAGCCAGGGTGACTGTTGGGGTGGGGTGTCACCTAAGGAAGTCCACATGGGGACAAAGTGATATAAAACCGAGCCCCAGGGAGGTGCAGGCACTCGCTAGATGGGAGAGCAGAGGTGGGCATGAGCGCAGGAGCAGGGCTGGGATGACACGGAGCTGGTGGCTCTGGGGTTTAAGGGGCACATCCCGGATGGGGTGAGTGAGAGAGATGCTGATTCTCTCCTTTCTTATTTGGGGGTATCTTCCCTGAGAGCCAGAGATCTGAGAGGTGGTGGACGCTGGACCCGTAGAATACAGAACTGCTGAGAAAGATGGAAAAAATTATTACTCAGCACGTGCTGGCAGCCTGCCCTGAGTCACCCACCCAGCCCTGAACGGAGCCTCCCGTGTCCGAGGAGTGAACTTCACTCACAGGGAGACTTACCGAAGGGGCTGCATTTACTGGGAGCCTCATCCTCGAATCCTCCCCCACAGGCCAGGCTACTCCAGCAGCCACCATGGCACTCCCCCTCCCTTGGCCCCCAACCCTGCAGATCCAAGTGGAGTGCATGCTTGGAGAGAAGCCTTCCAAGGTGTGACCCTGTGCATCTCCCCAACCTCAGCTCCCCGCTTCCCCAGCACCCGGCGTTCCCATAACTGGGAGCCAGTTACAGTTCTCCCGACGGGTCTGTACGTCTCCTGCCTTTGCATGTGCTGTGCCCTCTGCCAGGAAGTCTTCCTACCCCTGCTTTCTCAGGATGTGAAGCCCCGTCTCGTCTGTGAAGGACGCACTAGGGGACAGGCCCTGGGACACTCCCCTGGCCTTCTCCCTGCCTCGCGCTGGGTTAGGCCCCTGCTCTGGGTTCCACAGCCTCTGTGCTCACCCACTACAGCACTGACTGCCACCAACTGCACTGCCTGGCTGCCGTGGGCCCGCACTGGATGGCAGCCTCCGTGAGGGTCGGGGCAGTGGCTTGTTTGTCTCTGCACCTGCAGTTCCTAGCACAGTGCCTGGGTCAGCGCCGGCACTCTGATGCTGCTGATGAATTATTCACTGCAGATAAGGCAACAGGAACACTTCTGAGAAAGAGACCAACAGGGTGGAGAGCAAGACAGACTGACTGAGGGTGTGAGGCCGAGGATTCGTAGGAGGGAGGGAGGGAAAAGGGAGACCGTCGTGTGTGAGTGCAGGGAGGGAGGCGGAGGCAGGAGCGCCGTCTAATTAGACCACATGTGCAGAGCAGCATCTGGCTCAAAGCGCAGCAGTTTACACGGCTCCTGGAGTTGTCGTGGAGACAACCACATGACCAGCCCGGAGCTGAGGCTCAGGGGCAGCAATCCAGATGCACTCCTAACATATTCTGACAGAGAGCAGATGGGCAGCTATTTGCAGGGCCAAAAAATGCCAACTCCGCTCCCCTCCAGACCCGCGTGCCCTCACTGATCATTTTCATCTTGTAAAGTCATTCTTATCTGCCCTGCAACCACCAGTTCCTCCCGTGTAGGAATCAGTGTGAAAGCTGCTATTTTTGTAGTTCCCCAACCATCACAACTTCCGGCCTGCTCCTGCGGGTGAGGGAATGTCACCAGCTTTAATGAAGGGGTCCTGATGCTGGGCTCCACGGCTGCAAGGCTCCACTCCCCCACCCCCATCTCCTCCTCCATGAAAAGGGTCTAAATTTCTCACTCGTCAGGCCACACTGAACAGACCCAGGCTCCGGAACAATCTGTGTGAGTGTGGCAAGGGCACTGGTTTTGGTGGCTGAGCTCCTGGTCTGCCGGGCACTCGCCTTGAGCATGCACTTGGTCTCTTTAAGCTCAGTTTACCTCTCTGTAAAATGGACTTTGTAACACTTTCACAGGATTATTATAAGCATTAAATTAAATAATTATGGAAGAGCCCTGGAAATTATAAAACCATACACACACACACACACACACACACACACACATATATATATAATTTTAAACTGGGAAACAGTTCTTTATAAACCTTAAACATTTTAAGCAGAAAGCTCCTATCAGCTGAGTAGTAGGAAGATGACAAAATCTTAGGTTCTGTATGAGACTACTTTATACCGCATGTATGGCCAGTGTCTCTCACTAATGTCTTTGGGAAAACATCTAGTGTCGGAAAGTTGAGTTGGGTTTGAATTCTGGCTCTGACACCTGCTAGCAGTATGATCTTGAGTAAGTAACTTAAAACTCTTTACAGCCTCAGTTTCTTCATTTATAAAATGGGAGTAATCACCCGTACCTCCTATGAGCTAATTCTGATGGTAAGAATTAAATGGGACATTATGTGTAAATTGCCTAGTGCATGGTGAGCACCCAATAAATGTTCATTCCATTTCCCTTCTCCCTGGTCATTTAACTGAATCATTAAGAGTGAGGCCAAGAGTAAAAAGCATGGGTTCCGGTAGAGCGGGTTGGAGTCCCACTTACTGGCTGTGTAGCCTTGGGGAAGGACTCATCTGTTCTGAGCCTCAGTTTCCTCTTCTGAAAAAGGAGAAGAGGACCGACCTTGCCCTGTTGTGTGGCTTAAAGGAAACAACGAGCATAAAGCAGTCAGCATCCAATAAATGGTTGTCATTGATTCTCCTCGTCCTCACTGAGAAATCCTCAACCCCTTGGGGGAAAATGACACCTTTTATGTGGGTCTAGCCTGGGCCACAGATGCCGCATTGTCTCCAGAGAAGTGCGTTTCATTTCTGATGTCTGGGAAGTGAAGTGAAGGGAGGCCCCACCAGAGGTGTGCCTCCTCCAGGCGCACAGGACAGCCCGGCCGCTGCCTGAGTGGCAGGTAGGGCAGGCGGGTCCAGGTGCAGGGAGGCTTATTTATCAAGCTCGGCAGGGTTCCCACTGCCGCTAGCTTGCCTGCCATCGCAGGTGTGGGGAAGGCCCGGCTAAAAATATTGCTAACGTGGGTTTGATGTCGCCCAGCAGAGACTAATGATTGTTTTAAGTAAATATTAATTATAGGAGTTACCCAGATAGAGTGCTGGAGTGGCACAAATATTACTGCTTCTACCTATGTAGGTAAAGCGACCATTTGGAAAGACAGGAAGACAATTTCTTAAATGCTTCCACTAGAAAATTATTTTAATGGCTGGTAGGCTCTAAATATTTGGGGATTCTTGGTTAAAATATTTTGGAAGTGTCTTTATATGTGAGATACAGGGGTTTCCTTATTTGAGAGATCATCTTCTCCATAACAAATTGCTGATTCAGTTCTACGGAACCCTTTACTACGAAAATTGTCACAATGGTGTGCAGATCCCAGATTTGGTTCCAGGCCTAGCGTACTGGCTACTGATCTTGGGCGACAATCCACGCAAGAGCCCGGATGTGGGGGCCACCAGCCTTGGGAGGTGTTCTGGTTCGAGTGCTTACTGCTGTGTCCCCCTGGGCATGCTCTCTCCCTCTCTGAGCCTCAGTTTCCTTACCTGTAAGGAAGGCTATTTACTGGTCACTTTGATAAATGGTTCCTACATCTCCTACCACAAGGAGATTCACCTTGGGAGGTCCTCTGTAGTGAAGATTCTTGAGCCATGGCTCAGACCTTCACAGAGCTGCTCAGATGATTCTACTGCATTCGGGTGGGAGGGTGTTGGTGTTGGTATAACAGTAACAACAATAAGACACTTACATGTGTTGGCAAGTGCCAGGTGTCTTTCTATGTGTTTTACATGTATCCGCTCATTTAATTCTCATAACCACCACATAAGGTAGGTATTACTGCTTCCTCCATTTTACATTTGGGAAATTGAGGCACAGAAGAGAGCTAGCTTCTCTAGGTCCACACAGCAGACTTTGGCCCAGGTGGACTTGGTCAGTTTGTGCCGGACCTAGACTATAAGTGCCGAGAGGGCAATGGCTCTGAGCCTCTTCTTTATCACCTTGTTTCCATTGCCCAGGCAGAACCTTCTGGAGCAGGTGATAGATATGTTCATGAAACTGTCAGGTAGTTTTGCAAAGGCTATTATCTCACAGCACCCCAAGGAAGCTGGGATCATACCCTCCATTTGCAGATGAAGTAATTGAGGGCAGGACAGTGCATTAGCAGCTGAAGGCCCCTTGAACAGTGAGTGGTGGGATGGCGATTTGAGGCCAAGCCTGGCTCGCTCCTGCTGTAGTCTAGTGAGCAAACTCCTGCTCCACAAGATGGATGGAAAGATTAAAAGGACACGAGGCCCCTTATAAACAAAACTGCTTTCCAAATCCTTCCAACACACTGCCTCTGTTTCTTCCAAAGTGAACATTTGCTGACTGAAGGTGAACACACGGATGGGGACTATGAACTCACGGATCTTGGAAAAGAGGTCTCGGGGGGGGGGGGGGGGGGGAGGGTCTATGTGCCCTGGGCTCTTTCACTGGGACATGTGGACAACAACTGTCCCCCATGAGGCCAAGGAGTTCACTAGTCAGGGCCCTGGAATCTGACTTTCTAGAACCTGGATTCATGACCTCTCAGTTCCTGATCTCTGTGCCAGGTCCCTATGGTGGTAGACAATGCCGAGAGAGGAGGTGGGACTGCTTCTGGCCCAGCAGGACTTGGGAGGAACTAAGTCCAGCTAACCAAACTTGACCTGACCTTGCTCTGCAGAAATCCATTGTGAAAACCCCAATCTCTCTCGTTACAGTCACATTATTAAGTCTTCCAAAAGCTTTTGGAAGACAGTCTGATTCCCAAGAAATGGCAGGCCCTTCCCAGCACCATGGCTGGCAAGTGTCTCATGTTTGGGAATATTGAATTAACATGGCTGTCCTTCATTTCTTCCTAATAATAACAACAATAATAATAACCATTTACTGAGGGCCTGCTATTCATTTTTTTGTATTTATTATTTAGGAAGAAGTATACAACTTACTTTGAAACATACTTAAAAAATAAGATGTAGTGATAGATGGAGAGATATATAATAAAGCAGTATAGTAAAATGTTAATGGCAAATTGAGATGGTAGGTATGTGGTGTTCACTATAAATTTCTGTCAACTTTTCTGCATATTTGAAAAATTTTGTAACTAAATGTTAAGAGAAAAAATCCACAAGGGGACATGCTATACTGGACTTCAAAGGGGCAAGGGAGGTGGTGGGAGGTGCTACTCTACAATAAATTCATTTTGGGGGATACCAAACATGATATCGTCTATTCAACTTACTGCTGATCTACTGACAGGGAGGTATTGAAAGTGAGTTATAAATGAAAACCCCCAAACTATTTATTTATATCTACTAGGAGCCAGGCACTGTTTAAGCCCGGGAACAGTAATAACCAAACCAGTCTGGGCTCCTTCTCTTCCCCTTCAAGAGGTGGGGACACCACGTACACAAACAAACAAACAAATACATATGACACGTGTGTGAAGGCATGTGCCTGCACAACAATTAGGTGGTGTGGGGTTCACATTTAGGCACATCTACGCCTGCAGTCTGGGTTCTTTCCTCTGTCACCCACCTGCCGCCTTTCAAAAGGGCACTAACATCATCAAACCTCTTTTGCT
This sequence comes from Eptesicus fuscus, assembly GCF_027574615.1. Lineage (NCBI taxonomy): Eukaryota > Metazoa > Chordata > Mammalia > Chiroptera > Vespertilionidae > Eptesicus > Eptesicus fuscus. The sequence goes on from NC_072487.1 coordinate 70,636,966, forward strand.
CTGATGAGAGGAGCTACATGGAAAACTGACACCCAGATCATTTCCAGTTTCATTCTAGTCATTCTCTTGAAAACCCTGCCCCCTCATCAGGCCGAGTCCCAGAACACCAGCAGACACCTGTTTTAATTCTCTTCCCTTGGGAAACCTTTCGGCTTCTAAGGTGGCTTCCCGATCTTGACCTCGTTTAATCCTCACAAGACCCTGAAAGATAGTTCTGGAATTCCTGCAGTTAGCTGCCCACTGGACCTGTGAGGGCTGTCTATCCAGCCCTGCACTTCCCTCTGCCCCAGGGCCAGTGGGGCTGCTGAGTTTGGCAGAAGGAAAAGAGAAGCTGCCCAAAGAGAGCACTTGGACGACAGGGTTTTGACGGGACAGTTCCAGGCCTCTCACTGCCCACTTGTCCGGACTGCCCATCCAGGACCCAAAGGCCTCCTGCAATAACCCCTCTATCAGGACAGCAGGAGCCTCTCGCCGCTTGCTTCCTTTAGAAGATGACTACAGAGTAATTGGTGGTTGTGGCCAGGGGGACTGTCAAAAGCCATTCCAAGAAGCCCTGGAAGGAGCCTTTATTTAGTAGTGATGAATGGGGAAGGCAAATGTCAGTAGAATTCATTTTACTAGCAATATATTCCCCCTCCCCCCAAAGAGCTGGTCAAAAGAGCTGGTAATAACGAACAGCTATTTTAAAGAAATACAAGATAACAGATTTTTCTGCTTCAGGGCCACCTCCTTTACCTTCTAAATATTCTTATCCCCTGAGCCTTCCCTCTGACCCTGTGAGGCTGTCCTGGTTGGTTCCCAGGCCTCCTTGTCTCCTCCCCGGGCCTGGCTCTCTCTCCACCCAATCCTGTTGTCACACCACCCCGGAGGGATCTTCCTAAAGGGCCACTCAGACCATCTGATCACATCACACCCTTGTGAGGGCTCCAAGGCTCTTCTTAGTTGGCATGCAAGCCCTGCAAAGGCCCCACAAGCCACAGCTCCTGAGACTTGCCTTGCAAACCGAGTCTCACTCATTGCAAACTGCCTGTGGCTTCTCTTACACCACATTGTTTCAGACCCCCCTGCTTCTCCCTTTGCCTGGAATGCCATTCCCTCCCTTTGTCATCAAGTTGACTCCTACTCATCTTACAAGGCCAAGCTCAGGTCTCACAGCCTCCCTGTCCCCTTGACTGTCCTCTTGGTCTTCCTTTGGGCTCCCCTGAGCCTACCTCCATCTTATTATATAGTTTCCTGCTTCCTCACCAACCTCCCCCTTGAGATATGAGCTCTTTATGGGTAGGAAGGGAACTACCTTATGGCCCACAGTACCCTTCCCGAGCACACAGCCTGGCACATTAGTGGCACTGAATACCTGTGTGTTGAATGAATGAACAAATGAATGAATGAAATGTCTCCAATCCTGTATGGAAGTGAGTCCCATGAAATGAAGCTGCTTTTTGAAAAGTAGAAGAACACAAAGATAGTTCAAAACAGACCCACACTATCTCAGAATTCTTCCTGAAGCAGAAGGCGTCACAGCAAGGCTGCAATTATAGACGCACGCACACACGTACACGCACACATTGTTTAAAAAAATTCATAGAATGTACTTAACACTGATTTTTTTTCTTATTGGAAACCTGTTTACAATCTTGTCCACTGTCAGTCTTAAATGTCACTTTTCAGAAAGATGGCTGCTGCCAGGAGAAATTTATTTTCAAATTGAATCACAGCATGTTCATGCAGAGAAGCGCCTCTTTTGAATCTCCAAATTGGAGGGAATTCAGGGAAGAGAAAGCGAGGTGATTAGAATCTTCAGAGGCTGATTCAGAAGGAGAAATTATGAGGCTAAAATATGCATGTGTGAACTAAACAGCAGCTATTAGTTGGTGGAGACGGCAGGATATCAACTCCCCTGAAACCTACCGGAACAGGGAGGATGCACAGAAAGAAGTGGAAATAGGGGAGAGGAGGTGGGAGAAGGAAATGGTGGGGGAAAGCCCAAACAACAGGAAAGAAGACACATTACTGACTGCCTACCCATGCCAAGTACTGTGTAAGATGGCATCGCTTGTTCTTTGCCCACTAGCTATCATGATTCCTATTTTAAAGGTGAAAAGACTAAGGTTCCAAGGGATAAAGAAACCTAAATAAGGAAGTGGTGGGGCCAGAGCCTATTAGCCACCCTGCTACCAGTTAGCGACTAAGAAGGGGTTTGGAGTTGGCATCATTGTCCCTGCTACTTACCAGAGCTGGGGTGATCAGGGACAAATTCTAGAGGGGGAAACACTTGAACCGAATCTGATTATGCTTCTCTGTGCCTTCTTAGAGCAGACTCTTGTCCCTGGGGTCTGTGAGGTACCTGTCCACATACCAGTGAGCCAAGCATCCTTGGGTCAGCATGAACCCAGCTGCCTCCCCTAGGAAGTGCAGCTGATGGCACCAACCTCATGAGGATGCTGTGAGGACTGAAGGCACCAGCATGTGATAGGAACTCACTAAGTACATTTTTTTTTCTTTTTAAAACACAAACATTATACTCACTGTCAATCATTCCCTTGGCCTGGCAAACGTGTCCTCATCCTTTAGGACTCAACTCAAAGGCCTGCCTTCCAGAAGCCTTTCCCAAACTTGCAAGGAAGAATAGTCCTTGCCTTTCATTAATTCAGTCACTATTTGCTGAAAGCATACCATGGCCAGCTACCCGAGGGCGGGCAAGCAACCTCACAATGAGTGATTACCACTGGGATGACAGCTTTGCAGGAGAGGGTCCTGCTGCCGGCAGAGCATATGACAGGGCACCAAGACCGGTCTGGTCTGGAGGCCGCAGGGGAAGTGACATGTGAGCTGAGAGAGGAAGGTAGCAGGAGCTCTCCAGGCCTTGTCAGGATGGAATAGTGCAAAGGGAAGAGGAGGCCAGAGGGGCTGGAACACAGAGAGCGAAGAGGAAGGGTGTGAGTCAAGGCTGGAGAGGAAGTCTGGTTGTAGATCATGCCTGTAGGCCAAGTTGTCCTAAAGCAGCGGGGAAGCCCTAAAGTGTGTGTTTGGGCCTGGGGGGGGGGGGGGGGAATAAATATTAGCACTTTGGAAGATTTTTCAGATATCTGTGAGGCCAGTGGCCTGCCCAGGCGGCCCAGTGGAAGCAGGGTGCCCACTAAGGTAGCTGCTGGGTGAGAGATGACAGAAGATGAGGGGCAGGAATAAAAGGGAGGAAGTCAAGAGCTATTTTAGGAGGTGAGAGTGGATGTGGACTGCCATGGCATGGAGCTGGCTGACTAACCATTCCCTGCCCAAGCTGAGCACCCTGGAGGCAGGTAGGACCAGGGGATTCAGTCCCCAGGGCCCTCTCCTTCCTCAGTATCCAGTGGAGGCTCTGAGCAGGGACTATGCTTTGTTCACCACTGCACCCCCAACCCCAAGAGCAGGGCTGGCACACAGAGGTGCTCCAGAGATGCTGGTGAATGGATAGATGAATGAGGAGCTGCTCAGCTCTCCCACAAGGCTGCCTGATGCCCGTGGCCGCCTCCAAGAACTCAGGAAGCCAGTTCCAGGCACAGCAAAGCCGGGCCTTGCATGCTGGCCTCTGGGCTGACCATCTCCACTGGAAAGTGCAGTGTTTGCCAGTTTGCCCTGGGCCCCACCTGCCATGAAGGAGGCGTCCTTTGTTGATGTGTGCATTCGGGATGGTTTCTGAGGGAGAGTATGTTCTGGCTCAGGCTCTGGACTGAGAATCCCGCTCTGTCAATCAGTCTATGTGACTGTAGGAAAGGCTTTAGCTCCCCAAGTCTTAGTTTGTCGTTGATAGAATGGGCATAATGCAACCTACTTCACAGCCAGATTTTATATAAAGTTCCTGACTCAGAGCCAGACACTAATAGAGGTTGGTAGCTGTTACTACTGTCCTTGGGACACATCTTTGTTTAAAAAAATATATAAAAGATTCACTCTCACTCTCCTAGGACTCTATAGCATGCTTGTGACTCCTAGTAATTGTGGTAGTCTGACATGAGCTCTTCAGTATTAACTTTACTCATTTTAAATTTGTCTAAATCTGGTCAGAGTGACTTGATTTGTTGAGTTGGCAGCTCTGGTTTGTGGGAAGCCTGTGTGCCGATCCTAAACATGTCTCATTCAGAATCCAGGGATCCCACGCCAGGAACTGTGTTCCCGGCCATTTAGTCAGGTCTATCTCATAGTCCACACAGTGAAGGCAGAGAGCTCTGTAGACAGGTGGGCCTGGGTTTGAATCCCACCCTTACTGCTAAGCAACTGGGCAGCCCAGAGCAAATCTCTCAGGTGGAGGCCAAGAGCTGAGTGAGGACCTGCCCCTCAAATCCCAGTGTCTGCACCCTTGAAGCATGTGCCCAGAGATCCACCCAGGTGTGCTCTGGCCTGCCCTCTGACATTGTCCCTCCCTGCCTTAAATCATTTGGTGGTTGGCTATTCCTCCATTTGACAAAACTGAGAACCTATATATACTGGGTGCTAGGTACAGGGAGGGTGCAGTGGACAGGGAACCCAGAGCCTTCACCCTGCTCTGAGGGACTTCTACTCTGGCCCCGGCCTATCCCTCCTGACTCCTACCCCTTGCCCCCACACTAAGAGCCTGCAGGTCTGTGAATGCTCACAGCATGCTCTCACCTGAGCCTTTGTTCAGGTTCCTTCTGCGTGGATGGGCCTTGCTCACATCATCTACCTGCCTGATTGTGACTCCTGGCCCCTCAGTTGCTCTCCTCCGTGGCCCTCAGGGCATGGTATGGTATGAAAGATAGACTCTGGGTAAAAGTTGGGGGTACACTGCCCATAGGGCTGGCAGACCGGGTTCCACTCAGTTCCATAACCATTCAGCTGTGGCACCTGGCGCAGGGGACATCATCTCTCCGCCCTAATCTCCTCTTCTGTAACCCAGAGGTAGTACTATCTCCCTGAAAGTGTTATTTCGAGGGTTACAGGAGACCCGTGGTAGGCATGGGGTAAACTGCAGCCATTGTAACTGTATGTCATTTCTTGCTGGTCACTCTCACTAGCCCGGAGCTCCGAGGGCAGGAGCCATGCCTCTGTCATCTCGGGATGCCGGGTGAGGGGCAGAGCCCCGTGTGCTTGCAATGAGCAGTGCGAAGTCTTGGGGAAATGTGTCTCCCCATATCAAAAGCCTTGCTGGTGCTGAAGGAGTTAAAGTCTGCCCGTGCTTATAAACAAGCCCCGGTTCAGCTCAGCACTATCACTGGTGTGAGTCACAAGGCTTAGCAGGTGTGGGCAATAATTAAAGGCTTCAGCAATCTACCTGGGCAAGGTATTTTTGCCTCTTATTCCAAAGAGGAAAGTCTCTCTATGGAGAGCAGAGGAGCTCATTAATGAGACTAATTAGGTGTAAAGGGGGTAGAGGCTGGCATCAGCTGCAGCTTGGAGGAGCTAATCATTAAGCTCTGTAATCTCCTCCACTGAACACAAGCAGATCAGGCTCAGGGGCTGCGGGCAGGGATCCCACACCTCAGTGCCTGACCACAGGCTTTGGAGAGGCTGAAAGGCCCTACTTCTCCCCCTGCCATGCTCTGCCAGGAGATGCACCATACATGAACACACACACACACACACACACACACACACACACACACACACACGCAGCACACAGCATGGGGTCAGCTTCCAGGAAAAGGAGCCAGATCATTCAGGAAAATGCTTTTCTCTTCGAGTTCACTCACCTTTGAGGGGCAGTGCTGGGAAGCTGTGCGTTGAGTTTTACAACAATCTCTCCTGGATATAGGAATGGATCAAAGAATATCCTTCTTGGCCTTCCCATGTGGAAGAGAAAACTCTCATGCCTAGAATTTCAAATTTTCTGGCCATCACTAACGTTTAGCCCGCACGGGGCAGATTTCTCTTTCTGTGTCCACCTCCCCCAACCCTCCCCCGGCCTATCAGCTCAGTCATCTGAGGGTGGGGGGCTGATTCCCTCTGGGATCTCCAGTGGCTGGCACCCCAACGTGTCATTGATGCACTGGATGTGTGGTGGGATGGATGGGGGCAGGGGAAGGGGGAGAAAGAAGAGATGGACAGATTTTGGCACTGCCACTTTCTCAAGTCTGTGGCTTTTGGTCAAGTTACAACCACGCCCAATTTCCTCATCTGTAAAAGGAGCCTAAGAGGATCAAGGGCGCAAGAGCACTTTCAAAGTATAAACCATTTCTCAGACTAGTTCACTTACAATTATCGTGTGTTTAAGATTTCAGTAAAAGGAGAGAGACTGATCATTAGGGAATGGAAAGTAATTCCAATAAAGTCCCCACGCTGGACTTGAACTAGCCAGAGGGCAGGGCATCCTTGGGCAAGGCCATGGGAGAAAGACTCCCACCGAGAAACCGGGCTCTCAGATGCTGGCGCCAGGGAGTGTCAGCACTGCTTACAGAGCTCACTCACCACAGCTTTGGGTTCTGCCACCAGCCAGCCCAGGAGGCTTTCCATCGCGGCAACATGCCCTTGGAGACTCCTGGGAGGCAGGGAAGGAAGCAGATTGGCTCGTTGGCTCCCCCATGGGGACCCATTCCACGAGCAGCCCCAGTAATCTGCACCTGAGCCATGTCCAGCGTGAGCTCTCAGAACATCTGACTGAGCCATGTGCTCAGCTAACAAACCCTGAGAGTCAGGTTGCTGGTGATGCCCTTCTTGTCCTTAGATCTTAGCTCCGACACGAGCATCATGGTGAAGCCTTCCCTGATATCCGCCCCTCCCCAATATTCTGTGGTCCCTCCATCATCCATGCACTCCCATCCAGCTGAGGGACGGGCATGTGACTGTGGTGTGACCATCCTCTGGTCATAGTGACTGGTTCAGGGTGGCCCAGATGTGGCCAAGCATTCTCCTCTGAGAGCTGCACAGACACTGGAAGGGGGAGGGCCTCACTTCGAGCTCTAAGGACCACACAGGCCTTTAGGCCCTTATGTCTCCATCACAAAGCAAAGGAACGTTTGAAAATAAACACGAACAGGCAAAGCGAAGCCAAGCAGTGGTCAAGGAGACCCCAGACAATGTCAATTGAGCTCTTGAATCCAGCCATGACTAGCAAGGGAGGCCTTGGACTTCTCAGTTATGTGAACCAAGAAATTCTCCCTCCTGCCTCTTTTGCCTAAGTTGGTTTAAGTTGGGCTTCTGCCATTTACAACCAAGAGAGGCCAAACCAACGTTTAGCCCAGTCCAGGGCATTTCAGTCAGCTGCAGGTTTATTCGTTTCCCCCTCCAATATTATTGCTGCTACTGTCCTAACTTAACGGAGTCTCCATATTCACCCTCCACCCCTCCTGTCCCTTTAGTTATGAGCCAAAGTCACATCCCTTGACCCGAGGCAAGCACAGACATGGCGGGACCCAAGGCTGCTCTGAGATGGCCCCAGATGGCTCTCCTAGACGCAGTTGTCCTATAGACACTCTTTGGTCCCAACATGCTCCTTATAAAGACCCCTGTTTGTTTCTTAAAGTTTTTTTTTCCTGACACCCCTTAGAATGTTTTCCATCATTTTTATAGTCTGAATAATAAAAATCACAAAAATATGAATATACACAATGTTCTAAAAATCGATAGCTTTAAATTAATTAGAAAAAAGGGGGGGCAGTAGGGGAACTAAGATCGGCTCCCATTGAGCAGGCAGAAACTGACAGGGGATGCTGGTATGTCTGGAGCACTTGTGTTTTATGTACATGGTACAATCCCCATTTTACAGATGAAGAAGTCAAGGCACAGAGAGGCTTAAGTAAGCTGCTGTCACAGCTTTGGCAAATGTCTACTCCTTCCCTTCAGGGCCCAGCCTCATTGTCATCTCCCATGTGACCTGAAACCTCCCTCCTGGAATCTCCAGCAAAGCCCCCAGCCCTCCGTCCAGTCACCACAGGTGTCCTCCTGTTGGTTACAGGTGGGCCTCTATCATTAAAAGAGATCTCAAGGCAGAGACGGTTTCTCACTCATCTCCCCATGCTATCTACCCTCACAGGGCTTGGCCCAGGGCAGGGTTGCAATAAATGTTTGCTGGAGTAAATGGGTGGATGAAGGAGTCATGGTTTGAAATCCTGCCTGTTCAACTGTTCGCCAGACAGAGCTTCCCTCCCCCGCTGCCTCCGTGCCTGCCAGCACCTCCAAGCCTCCCTCTTGTTCTTCCCGGAGGGAGGCAGGCTGGGTAGTGAAAGTGGTTACAAGACCAGAGGGAGCACGGACAACGGTAATAAATATGTAAAACCCAGAATTCATTACATACAGCTAATTCCTAATGCAAAAGACACCACATCCTCTGAGTCAGACCCCAACAAAGGAGTCTGTTTTGCAGCAGACAATGTGAAGAGTGGACCAGAATTGTTCGGTCTGACTCAAGAGAGATTTCTCTTCTTGACAGGCAAGAAGATACCCACAGGCTTGCTGTCACTGACTAATTTTGTGGCCAAGGGGCCATCCCCCACCCCACCACAGCTTTAGTTCTGTAAGAGACCCTCCCGTTGGTCCCTGAGAGACCTTACAACCTGATAGCACTGGACTAGAGACCCTCCAGACAGGAACCCCAAATCTGTAAAGCATGGGATGTTCCTCTCTTAAAGAGACAGGGTTACAGCAAGATGTTAACATTACACAAAGTAAACTCAGTCCTCTGGGAGGAGAATGCTCCATAAACCAGAAATAAAGTGAGTATCCCTCATGCAGTGCGCTTGAAAACAGGCCCATTCCTTCATCTGCTCTCCCCAAAGAAAGGGAGAAAGGGCCTGGGAGCCACCCAAGGAAAGATAGCTAACGCTTACAATCTGGCCAGGCGGGAGGTCTGCAAACCCTCCACTATAGCTTCCCACACTCGACACATTTCCTACAGCGAAGGCTTCAAAGGTAGGAAGGGGAAAATACATTTCCCCTCTGCCCTCTGTCAGCTGAGAGAATATCTTTCTGTTCCCACTGCTAAACACACACACACACACACACACACACACAGAGCTGTAGGGGAGAACCAAAACTATATACCTAGCTAGAGAGGAGGGCAGTGGGTTTTAAACTGTAGATGAAGGTCATGCCAACAGCACGTGATCTGAAGTTAGCGGTTCAATTCCTATTTCCAAAACGTACTAGGATTAAAGGAGATTAAGAGAGAGAGTGTGGGCAGAAGCACTCCCTCCGTGTGAACTGCTACCAGTCAGTACAGTGGTGGGCACACACAGGGAATGCTCCTGTCTCTGAATCCCAGCTCTCGCTAGATTGTAATGACTGGTTCTTCATCACCAACTATAGAAAAGACCGTTCTTCAGCAATAGCCAACAAGGAAAGACTTGAGGGACATTGAACAGCCCTCCTCAGCTAAGTCCCCAAACTTCTTGGGGACTGACTCTCCTCAGTGGCATCAGCTCCAAATAAAATTTTCCATCTGCCTGTGGTACTGAAGGGCCCAGTTAAATCTTGTAACTTTCCTTTAAAAAACAAAAGTCAAGTTCAGCTCTTATCAGTCATTAACACTTTAGTGAAAATTGGTTAATCCATTTGGTGCCTAATACCAGAAGAACAAGTCACACCAGATTTTGTGCTTCTTTTCCTAAGAAAGTGTGGGGGCAGGGCTGGGGTGGGAGGAAAGGAGCTACTTTAAATATAACACAAGCTGGTGTTAGTGAGATACCTGGAAAAACTTGGACTCCATGTAGGCAAAATGAAAAACATGGGCTGAACAACCACAGCTGATCGGTGGGTTTGTAGCTAGTGCAAACTGTTAGCCAGAGTACTTTATGTACTCTACTTTGTTCTGATCCCAACCAACATCATCAATAGTGACTTAGATAGAAGCATAGAAAATATTGATCAAATCTGTAAAGGAGATGGTGACAGCAAGGATTAAAAAAATTCTCAGGAGAATGGCACAATGGGCTGAAGCTAATAACAAGTTTATATGTATTGGGGACAAATGTAAATTCCTACACTTAGGTTCAAAAATATCAACTCTAGAAGTACTAGTCAAGGCTGACCTGTTTTAAAAGCAATTTATATGGTAGGTATAAAAGAGGCAGAATTTTAAAAAAATATACTTTTATTGATTTTATTGATTTCAGTGAGGAAGGGAGAGGGAGAGAGAGAGAGAAACATGAATGATGAGAGAGAATCACTGATCAGCTGCCTCTTGCATGCCCCACACTGGGGATCAAGCCCACAACTCAGGCATGTGCCCTGACCAGAAATCGAACCACGACCTCCTGGTTCATAGGTCAACATTCAACCACTGAGCCATGCTGGCTGGGCAAAGAGGCAGAATTTTATGTTCGATATATGTTCAGTAATGGCCAACAGTGTGATAAGGCTCAAAAAAGGAAGGATGCAGCCCGCCTACATTCACAGGAGCAAAAAACCTTGAGCTATACTCAAGTGCAGTAGAGTCCAATAGAAACACAATGCGGATTATGGTAATTTAAAATTTTCCAGTCACACATTTGAAAAGTAAAAAGAAACATAGGAAGTTCTAATAATGTATTATGTTTTACCCAATGTATAAAAAGTATAGTTTCAACCTATAATCTACATAGAAAATTATTAACGAGTTTTACATTCTTTTACTCATATGAAGTCTTAGCGATTTAATGTCTACTTCACCCTTGCATTATTCCTTGGGGAATGACGGCACAGGTGGCTACCACTGAGGAACTCCATCCGAACCACATTTAAGTGCTCAACAGCCACATGTAGCCAGTGGCCACCGCAGTGGACATCACATGGCTAAAGTAAGACATGTCCACCAGGTCTGTCCTCATCAGACCACATCTGGAATATCTGATATTTTAGGCACATGAGGAGGGATGGTGACAAACTAGAGCCCTCCAAAGACTGTTGAAGGAATGGCCTGAGAAGGCTTAGTGCAAAGGACCATGTTCTTCTAGTATTGCTAGGAAAATCACAAGCAATACTAGCCTTGTGTGGTTAAGGGCATAAAGCTAGGACTAGTGGATAAAAACTGTGATAAGATTTTGGCTCTTCAAGAACGAGTTGCTGTGACATCAGAGGTGTGTAAGCAGAAGTCAGCTGACATGCCAGAGAACATGTGCATGGACAGGATGGTGATGTCCTCTAAGATGCCTATCAAATCTGAGATTCAAGGTTTGGAGACACTAAGCATGGCCACCAAGCCAACAATCTAGAACATACACATCCAAAGATGTTTTCTCCTTCAAGTGGTCTTCTTAGGAGGTGACAGGTTATTCTGGCCAACCTCTGCAGGCTGCGTGTGTAATTGTGGTTGTCAGGTACAGGCACTGTGGGGCCTTACTTTGCAGTCCCTGCCTTCAAGGTGCTCACTAGTGAGGGTCTGTGGGAAACCCCCTAGCGTAGTGTCTGCCCGCTGGCTCTCAGCTGACTGCAGTGAACAGGAAGCACCACAAGCAAGGTCTCTGAGGTCCTCCCCACATAAGGACTCTGAGCGCTCCTCCTGCCTCATGGAAAAGTACACTGCCAGGGCCTAATGCACTTCAGGCTGGAGGCACTTGCAGCCCATCTAAGACCCTGGCAAGCCCTGAGCTCTGTGTGGATCTCTCACTACCCACTGGTCATTACACTAGAAATATTCACCGCAGACCCTCACTAGTGAGCTCCTTGAAGGCAGGGACTGTATCTGACAACCACAATTTCACAGGCAGCCTGGGAAACTGTCACCTGAATAAACTGTCACCTCCCATGAAGAGGTTCATGCCACTCTAATATAAAGAAAACTGGCTGAAATACAGGGCTTCCTTCCAAGGGACTTCTTTGGGGAGGCAGAGGAAGACGACAGGGATGAATCCCACCCGGGCTGTCAGGAAAAGCATCACAGAGAAACAGAGGGTGGTGCTCACGCTGAACCCTGAAAGCCTGGCCGGGCAGACCCTAGAGGGTGGTCCAGCAGAGAGAGTGCATGCAGCAGCCCAGGGCACTCAGGAGCAAGCCTCTGCACAGTGGACTTGGGATGATGGAGGAGAATGTGGAGGGAGGTCACTAGCCGGGAGGGACTGGGGGACACAGAAGAGTTTTAGGATGAGATTTGTCAGGAGTTAGTGTACATAATGTTTAATACAAGGATTTTTTTTTTGTTCTGCCTTCATTTTAGTAAAAATGAAGCATTATGGAGCTGGCAATCATCTCTGTATCCCAAAGACGGTGCGACATGTGATAATGACTGTGAAGCGCAGCTAAGCCTGTTAGGAAGAATGACCAGGGAGTGAGAGGCAGGAGTGATGCATTACCTTCCGCCACCGTCTCTTTGTTTAAGGATCATTAGGAAAGGAGCCATTAGACCAACGCTGGCCAGGTAATAGGAGAGAAACAGGTCTTGGCAGGGCTGTGTTACTCGGGGAGAAATTAGCAAATAAAATTCAGAGAAGAAAGCAGGGGCTTCTGTTCTTACCCAATGAGACTCTGGGGGAATAACGGCACTGAGGAACCCCGATGAGGCAGCAGACTTGCCCAATATTCGGCGATGGGCTTCAGGTGAGCAGAGGTGTCCTTCCCAGGCAGGGCTGTGATCCCCAGGCCCCTGGCAAGAGCGGGCCCTTCACCCTGAACCACGCTCCCAGGCACTGGGGTATGCACAAGGGATGGTGTGACGACGGAGGCATCGCCTTGTCCTCAGAAAGCTCACAGTCCCTGACGGTGGCATTCCAGCCTCACAGGGCAGGGCAGGCCTCATCTTCCCCATTCCTTGTGGAAACTGATGGGGCAGCAGGGATTCTGTTTATTCACACACCCATTCCCTGCGACTCTGCTTAGCACCAAGTTCCTCTTGTTATGGTGATCACTCGGAATACCAAGCAGAGGCAACTCACTAGTCAGAATGAAAACTGAGAGTAGGGAACTGCCATTATGGCCCAGAGGGTGGCACCCTCTCTCCCTGCCCCTAATTTTTCTAGGTTTCAGACACTCCTTCATCCAAAACACTTTCACTGAGTGCCTTTTACAGGCCAGGAGTTGGAGGTCAGAGCAAGTAAGTCACAGCCTCTGCCCTAAGCCATGTGGTCTAGTATGGTGCCTCTAACAGGGGTGTGAACAACTTAAGGGACGTTGCTTGGGCAGCCAGCTGACTTCTGAGGGTCCAAGATGGACATTTTGCCTTAGGGGTAGCTGAGAAGCACAGTTGGGTGGTGCACGCACGGCTCAGGAGTCACCGGTGGGAGGCATCCAGGGTGTGGAGAGGGGATTGGAAGGAGGAACGCGGAGGCCGGGGAACCAGAGGGTGGCTGCTGGTACCAGAATCACTTCATGACCAGCTTCCACTCTCCCTCCTCGGAGCCGTTTTAAGGAAAAGTAAACATCTTGGGGTGGGGGTGGCGGGTGGGGCGGGGAGCTGTGATGATCAGTCTCTAGGACCCTTAATACTGAGTTCAAGATCTTTCCATACCTCTGGAGAGCCTTGGCCAAAGGCAGTTCAACGTTGCAGAACACACCTTTGAGTGCAGCTAAGAATCTATTTCAGTTTGGTTCTCAATCCCATGTCCTAACCTCTGGACAGCTGCCCTCGATCTGGGAGTCCCATCTCTCCTCCCAACCACTCAGCACAGTCCTCCTCATCTTTTAGGACCTGCCTCATGTTACCTTCTCTTCTGAGAAGCCTTCAGGCTTCCCTTTCAACACATCCATCTATTTCAACCCCTCACTGTCTCATTCATTTCTTTTTTAATGTCTGTCTCCCTCAGAGGACTTGAGGACAAGGAGCTAGGCCTTATTCATCTTTTTATCATCAACAGCCACTAGTGCTGGGCACACTTCTCAAATGCTTGGTCTTGGTAAGGCCGGGGCTTCTGGGAGTGAGACCCAGCCTCAGGACGAAGAACTTCTGTTAACACCCTGTGGTTCTTCCCTCCATAGGTAAACATTCAAGTGGTCCATGTGGCCCAGTCACAACGCCACAAGTTTAATGAACCGAGGGTGTTCCAAACAGCCATTCTCCAGTGTGAAAGACATCTTGGGGTGGGCAGAAGGCAAAGGGGAGGGGCAAAATATCAGGTCTTCGTGGTCAGAGATCATGATACTTCCACACCCTGAATGAATCCCAAGATCAGTATTAAGCAGGTGATGTCCCAATTACGTTAGAGGGACAATAGGTTCGACTTCTGGATTCTTTTAAAGACAAGCATGAGCCCTGCTATTAGAGATTCCTCCAGCTGTTGTCCTTCTCTTTGCCTCTACCTTCCCCCTCCGAGCTATCTTCATAACCCATGACGAGTATGGAAAGTAACTCTTCGAGTGGTTTAAAGCACATTTTTTTCTATTGTTTTAATGGCCTCAATAAGGGCACCATTGTTCCTTAGCGGTATACACGCTTCATTCTAGTAATTAGCTGTCAGAGAGGACCCGACAGCAGCCTAATGTTGTCCGCTCAAATCATATTAATGAAATGCAATCCACTCAAATGTCCGGAATGCATATCTGTAATTGCATTAAGCAGAGAGACTGGGGACATCAGGATCAAACTTCAGTCTGAACAGAGCGTTGCGATCAAGCACATTAATCCATTATTTCTTCAGAATCTGACAGCCAATTAATATGCCAGGCTTTCATACACCAGGCAGAGGATTGATGTCCCTGTCATGATTCTGTTTCTAAAAAAACCATTAAAATGACTGTTTGTACTCAGGGATGTCAAAGTAAATGCTGGGTGTAATGTTTCTAATCAAAATCAATTGTTCAAAGGTGGAAAGGTAAGAGACAAACTTTAGAGGAACACTGTCATCTCTCCCAAAAAAGGAAATTTAAAGATCTGAAAACCTCACTGCTTTCCCTGGTGCTTTTAACAAAAAAAGTTGCTAAAATTAAATACTAGTCAGAGTTCAAAAAACTCTTCTTCATCAGGTGATTTTGAACAAGACATGCTCAGTGTGGGTTCCTTTTCATTTTTAACACAAACAGGTCTTCCTTTTAAGGATTCAACTGGTATTTACAACTAAACACATAGATACAGAGAGCGAGGCGGCCCAGTCCTGAGTTTCTTTCTTCACTTCACAGAACACACTTTGTTAATTACCAAAGCTGCCAGCACAAATTAGAGCTTCTGTGGGCCTGGGAAGGCAAAAATGAGAATAAATACCTCCTCAAACCTGCAGAACAGCACAAATGTCCCATGAATCAGACCACGTGGAAGAGTGTGCAGGTCAGCGGTGCACTCGGGACTGTGATAAAACTTCATTAGAAGCTGCTACTAGGACCCTGTTATTGATGTGCTGGAGCACGTGGAGATAAAACTGCAGTCTGTGGACTGTGGGGTCCTTAGTGGGGACCATCTTGATGGGGCTGCTCTCATTCTGTGAACATGTGTGGGGCTGAGGACCAGGATGTGTGTTTCTGGGCTTCCCAGGACATAGCCTTTCTCTATTGCAGCCCAACCTGCCCTCTCACCCCCCACACCCCCTGGTATATTCTGCCACACAGCCGCCAGTGCTGCTCACCTCCATGACGGGGCCCCTGTACACATTTTCCTTGAGTGACAACTTTCAACGCTGAGCCCTGCATTCCTGTCTTAGCCGGGTTTGGCATGCTTTCTGTGGGGCTCCCAGCCCCATGTTGGCCTTCATCACAGCACTACCAGCGCTGGGCTAGAAGTGTCTGTTCCCAAGCTAACTTCCTTCGCCTGGGAGTTTAGGAATGACGACCTCACCAGGCTCGGCAAGCAGTAGTGACTCAAGAAAAGCTTGTGGAATCCAACTGAGCATGAACATTTTTGAGGCTCTTAATGTGAGTTTCCACATTGTATCTCCACTCCTCTCAGCAGCAAGGAAGAGTGCCTTATGGGCATCGTTCCAATTGGAAAAACTAAGCATGCTGAACCCATCTTCTATGGCCAACCATATAAATACTAGATGTTTCTAATTCTTATTTCCATAGACCCATCTCCCTTCTGCCTAAAAACAACAACTCCACTCCTCAAGTTAAATCCCAAACCTTGGGAAATGGGACACTGATTTTATAAGCAAAACCACAAAAATAGCAGTTGCCTTATCAACCCAGACCCCATGCCGGGAGAGGGAAAGGTTGTAATTACCGTGCAAGGAGCCTTAAGGGTGTATGTGGAGATGTACAGGTATGAAAAAATGATGTGTGAAAATTTTAGGGTTCATGTCAGAAAGACACTTTTAATAGAAGAATTACATGCTGACAACTAAGCGACAGTTTAGATATGTAAAGCCTTCGGTGAAATAACTGTGGGGAATTCTGATTATAAAGAAGAGGTCTAGACAACATAGGAGGTTGGGGAGGACAGAGGGACACTGAACATTTACAGAGTCCCTACTATGTGCATGTGGCACATACTAGCTTTACACACACCTCTCATTTGGTCTCTAGGTCCACCCCTGTGAGGCAGGAATTATTATCCCTGCTTTCCAGAGGAGGCTCAGGGAAGCAGAGTAACTTATCTCAGATCACCAGGGTGCTAGTCAGAGAGCTGGGATTTGAATCCAGGTCTCTCTTACTTTAAGCCCATCCTTTCTCTCCATACCACATCTTACCAAAGGTCAACAATTTTTCTCTTGTAAAAAGACTTTAACTACCATCAAAGCAGAAACACTATTCAAAATATCCAGGAGCTTGGAAGAAGGAGGTATACAGTAGAGATGTGAGTAGAAGGTGTAATGGAGAGGCACAGGTTTGGGAGCCCAACAGGTAGGTGTGCAACTCCTGGCTCACTTATTACATGCATGGTTTTGGGCAACTCAGTCAGTTTCAACACTTGGTTTCCTCATCTGAATTATGGGGATAAAGCACATACCAAAAAGGGTTGTAGGGAGGCTGATGAGCTTAAAAACATGGTGTCTGGTACGTGACAATGATTGTTCACCGTTCTTCCAGCCCTTAATATGCACCAGGCAGTATTCTAATCACTTTACAGATAATGACTCAATTAATGCTCACAACAACCCCAAGAGGTAGAGACTATTATTCTCATTTTACAGATGAGAAGACAATAAAGAAATTAAATACTCACCAAGGACACTCACAGGAGCTGGCATATGGACCTGCATTTGCCTCCAGAGCCCATGTGCTTATCCACCACTCCCTCCTGCTTACAGGTTGATGGCGATGGTGGTAGCTCATCCTTTGAGGCTCAGATCAGTGACCTCCTCAGGAGAGTGCTGCAAGCAACCTCTGCTCCGGCTGAGCCTGCTGCTCCTGTAGCACTCCTTGCCCACATTAAACACCTCTGACTCCTTACTCATCTCTGAGCACCTGGCAAGCAGGGCATGTGCCCTCCTCTCTCTGTCCCTTCAGAGCCCAGCACAGAGCAAGCATCCTGCTACTCACTGAGCAAGGAAGTACGGGCTCCCTTCAGGCCTGGGCAAATGAAAGCCCCACACTCCCTCCAACCGCTCAGCCTACATGAGGGGGTCATTAAAAAGCAGGAAGACTAAACATTTACTTCTTTCCCCCCCCGATTTCATCATTTGAATGCTTTTAAATGAAGCAGGTCACCCAGAATACACCAGGGCCTCTAAATGAACAAACATTTGTAAATGCCACTCGGAGAAGACAGGCACTAAAGGCCTGCACAGGTCACCACATCTCAGGATTCCAATCATGTCAGGTTGGCAGAAGGGTGGGATTAGAGTTTTCTTAAAAGCAAATCAAGGCAGCAAGGGCACCGATTTCAAGCTCTATGAATTCTGATGCTGTTTGTAAGTGGATCATCAACATTCAATCCAAGAGAGAAAACAGGCTCACACATTGCCCCTTCACTATGTGGCAAACTCCTATTTATCCTTTAAAACCCACTGCAGACACATCTTTTGTGAAGCCTGCAGTAATCCCTCAAATAGAGTTCATCTCTCCTTCTTCTGAACAGACTTCTATGATCGCACTGAACACGCTGCATTGAGAGTTCTCCATGTCTCCCCATTGGCCTGTGAAGGCAAAGACGGTGTTATAAACTTAGAGTCTCCAGCTCTAAGTTCAGTGGCAGGACGACAGAAGGAACTTGAGAACACATGCTGAATTTAATGCAAAGCCGCCTTCACTCACATCTGGGTTTCTCATTTCCACCTTGATGCCAGGATCTAATCATAGGCTCAGATTAGCCCAGAGGCATGGTATTTTTGCCCCCCAAAAATAAAGCCCATTCACTTTCTTTCTAATATGTCTACAGAGAGACATTTCTGAGCAATTTCTTGAATAACCTCCTCAGAATTATTTAGGGGGAGTAGTGAGCAGTCAGACTGAAGTTCAATTCCTGGCTTTGCAAGGTCTAGCTGTGACCTTGGCTACTTAACAAAGCCTTAGTTTGCTCATTGATTGAGCAGGGATAATAGCACCTACCTCATAGGGCTGCTGGGGAGAGTAAATTAAATAATGCATGTAAGGTGCTATGCACGGTGCTTGGCAGATGGTCATTGCTTTCAAATGGAGGCTAGCTGGAGCAGGCGGTACAGCTCTGTGTTCAGATCATGGACTTAGGAGTCTGATGGGCTGAGTCCTAACCACCAGCCATGTGACCTTGGGATAGTCAACCACTTTCTCTATTTTTCCTTACCTATCAAAGTGGAATAATAGCAATCCCTTTTAGATGGTTTCAAGGAATAGTTGGGAGTGTATGTAAAAGTACCTAGCACAGTCCCTGGCACACAGCAGGCCCTCGATATATGGCTTCAGGGAGCCATGGAAACCTTAAGCACCAGTCTTCATCTTCTGCCTCTGGCCTCCTAACACCAAGCCATTCCAGTGTCAATGTTGTCTATGAGCTCTTGAAAGGCTGCCAGACAGATGGCTTGAAGTATCAGCACCTGGCCTGCCTCCTACTTGTAGGATTCAGGGAAAGCTTGCATATCAGTGTGAGGAAGGTGTGGATTGTATTCAGAGGGGCTTCTCCTTGAAATGCACCTTGAACAACTCCAGTGTAACCAGGTGTCTAATTCCGTTTCTAATACTAGTGACTTCTCCCCCAGCTCCAGTTCCTCCTCCAGGCCAGAGTGATCTTTCTAAAATGCTGATGGGACCTTGTATTTCTCCTGACAAGAGCTGCCCAGTGGAACTTCCTATCTGAAGCTCTATGTGCTAAAGTTGGCTCCACAGCATCAACAGGACTTCGGTCTCAGAGGAATATTCCTCAGACTTTTGATGGTCAAAAGTCTGAGGAATATTGGGTTAAACCAAGTTTAGTATAGGGTATTGCTAAGGCATATGCAGTCTTTATTGTACACTGTGTTCCTGCAAGAGGGGATCTAGGTCAACTGTATTCCCAGAGTCTATGGCCACAGAACCCATTGTATTAAAAGAATACCCATTACTACCAGTTTGAAAAACACGGCATACTCTTTAGAATGGAATTCCTAAGATTTTTCACAAGCCTCCCTTTCTAGTTTTATCCCTCCCTCTGCCCCTTCCTCAGCCCACCCCCATGTTTCAATAGTGCAGAGCTCATTGCTTTGCCCCAGTATGTTGCACCCTTCTTTCCCCTGTGCCTCTGCTTAGAATGAGGACCCCTCCTCTATCTGATGAAATTGCACTCACCTTTCAAGGTCTGGCAAGATAGCCCCTCCTCTGTGACACCTGCCCTCATCCCATCTCACCTACCTACCCCCCCCCTGCCCTACCCCCTGGCCCAGAGTACACTATAGGGATCTCTTTTAATGCAGAGATGATTTCTTTACGTGCTTTTTGCTTCCCTCCACCCCCACCAGAGAAGGTAAGTTCCTGGAAGGCAGGGCCATGAATGATTTGTCTTTGCACACCTGGCATGAGGCCTGCACAGAATAGCTGCTCAAGTATGCTGGGTGAATTCTCACTGAATGCCAGAAGGAGCCACTGCATGCAAAGTAATAGAATTTGTTTTTTAAATCCTCACCTGAGGATATTTTTTCCATTGATTTTTAGAGAGAGTGGAAGAGAGGAAGGGAGGGAAAGAGAGAAAGACCGATGTGAGAGAGACAGATCAATTGGTCGCCTCCTGCACGCACCCCAACTGGGACAGGATTGAACTTGCAACCTAGGTACATGCCCTTGACTGGGAATCAAAACCTCGAAACGTAGGTGCACAGTCCGACACTCTAACCACTGAGAACCCCAGCCAGGGCAAAGTAATATAATTTTTAAAAATATGGTTTAAGTGTCTTAAGTTTCATAGACTTAAAGACTTTATTTCTCAGAACATAAATCCTTAGCATCTGACTATAAATTCTTAAGTGGATTTTAAAGCATCATGTCCTTTCTGCTCTACTGAACACAGAATCCGCGGAAGGCAGAGCCAAGGGGCCTTCAGAGATCTGCTGACCCTGCTCTGTCGTTTTGAAGATGAAGAAACTGAAGCCCAGAGAAGGGAGGAGCCTGCTGGAGGCTGCTCTCCTGATGCCCAGACTAGTCCTATTTCCCTGCAGCTCCGTGGTCTATGCGGGCAATTCCTCAGGGGTATGGAGGTGACCAATCAGGGTCTCACAAGCCGACCGCCTCCTCATGTCTAGCTGAGCTGAAGAGAACTTCCTTATAACAACACCAAAATGATTCTGCTTGTTAATTGTGGACTCAACAGTCATGCTGGGCGGCAGTACATACAGAAAAAGGCTACAAAAAAGCAGTGAGAGTACGACACGAGAAAAGCTCCCTTCCCCCAAGAGTTGGCTGGCATTCACTCTTAATGTTAAAGGATGAATTCTTCAGACAGTCACATATTTCTTCAAGATAACTCTGAAGGAACTCCGTGACAATTTGGCATCAATATCCAACTTATGTTACCTAACATATTTTCGCAGCTACAACGCCCTGCGTGAGATATTTTATATGGACAGATCTATGGTGATTGGTAAATTACAATATGTACAAGTACAAATGCTTCTAGGAAACGGGGCTTTCTGTAAATATGTGGTATTTTATACTGAAGCCATGCTACCTGCCACACAGGTGGGATAATAGATGGTGTAAACAGATGTACCTTGGAAAAGATAAGGTTTGTCTTTAAAAAGACTTGGGCTTACTTCTTTGAACAATGGATTGTAGAGTGGGATTTATAAGTACCCTCTGCATTTCGAGGCATATAAGAAACACAGCTTTAAAAGAGTTAACATGTCTCTACCAGAAGTCCTAACAAATAGAATCTTATTTAATTAGATATTGTATTTGGGGGGGGGGGGATGAAATAAAATTCTTTCGTTAACAAAACCAAACTCCCTTAAAGGCAACAATATGTTCCTCTCCGTCAGGACAGAATGGAATGAAGTCTTTATTTTAATTGGGGTCAGATGAGAAGCCATTTGGCTTCAGACGCTTTGTTTATCAGCCCTGAGCTTTATGGCTGAACCGGAACATGAAATATTCCATTACACAACCGGTCCACTTTCTCAATGGTTTTTCATATGCTAAATGCTGTAAATATAGCCCAAACTAGACTGGAATTTAGAAATAGAATATTTAAAGATTCCCTTGTGACATGATGATCCCAAGATGGTCTTGGGTCAGAGGTGTTATTTCTTCTATCTAGCAACATGACTTCCCTTAGACATGGGCTTGTGATCAAGAAGACTAGGCAAGAAGAGCCATCCATTGCGCCACTGCTCCCAGCATGCACGAGAATGCTCCCTGCTTGCATCTGAGCTGAAAGGTCCTATATATGACAAGCATTTATCAAACCCCCACGACACTGCAAGTCTGAGAAACAATACAACATGGACGCGGCAGCCAGACACTCTGCGTTAGAATTCTGATCCTCATATTCCTAGCTGTGTGACCCTGGATAGGTCGCTTAACCTTTCTGTACTTTAGTTCTATCACCCGCACAATAGGAAAAATAATAGTATCCACCTCATAGGATTGCTGTGGGGATAAACGAGTAATATGTGTCAAGTGCTTTAAAGAGTGCCTTGCACAGAGTAATCACTATCAAGATTACTGCTAATAAATACTGACACATTTGTCTTCACCACAACTTTTGGAGGTCAGGGTAACTAAAGCCCTTTCACAAATGAAAAAATAGGCTTGGAGAGGGAAAGTTACTTGTCCAGGGTCACACAGCCCTCTCAACCCAGGACTACCTTAAGTTTAGGCCTCTCTTTCCACTAAGATGCTGCTTTCAAGACAAAAAGAATAAACGCATGTTCACAATACAGAATCCAGAGATGGCTCAAAATTTCTCTGTATTCTTTAAAAAAGAAACACATAATATTTTTGTATGGGTAATGGTGGGGAGGAGGCAGGAACAAGTTTGTAACCACTATTGTTTTCTCTTATGAGATCCATAACTTCAGGCCAAAAGGGAATTCTAAATAGATAGATCTTATTATAAAAAGATGCCCTAAGTGATTTGATGTAGTAAATAATTCAAATTTCAAAAAAATCGGCATCTTTATTATGACTGAGGATGATAATAGTTATGATTAAGTGTGGTAACTAATTAATTATCCACTATGTGCAAGGTTCCAGGCTGAGAGCCCTTCCAGTTGATCATGCGAGATGATGACTTTTCTCCCTCAAATGCATTAAAGTAGGAAAATATTAACATAGAATCACTTAAAATAACTAGTGTTCAGAGAGTCAAAATAGTTTCCATTTTCACGATTCATTTGGCTGAATTCAGTTCCCCTCTAATGCATCCACTCAGAAAACTTACTTTTTATCTTTCAAGTTCTACCGTCAAAATCTGTCTAGAGTTGCAGGATTATTTTTCAAGCACAACAGCAATGGGTTAATGATGACATTACCTGACAGCTCCCCCAAAACATAAAGAGATGGGAATAATCGAGAAAATACCGCCTCAGCTAGACTTGGCAAGTCTAGAGCCTATGTCACACAAGACAAGGCTCCTTGGCCGAAACTGGGGAAGTAGCAAAAGTTTTGGCAAAAGATACCTTTTTTTTTTTTTTAACTTTCATTTTCGGTGATGACAGTGAGATCATACTGTCTGCACCTTGGAGGAGAGAGTCAAATTCCAGTATGTCTGAAATCCGCATTCACCACGTTTAAAGAAAAAGGAGCTATTTCAAATTAAATGCATCATTCATGGTTTGTAAATTCCAAGACGACACCCATGAAGTTCTCTCTATACAATTTCCCCATCTTCTATGAAATGCTGTTCTAGAAAATGTAATAAAATGAGCTGTTTCTGCAACTTCACAGCAGGTATTCGGATTTGATGGTAAGTTAGTTTTCTTTAATTTTTTCATATAATTATACCACGATTTTTTGACACATGAAAAAGATAAGTGGACATCCACATTTATGTAATTCACTAATTGCACATTTTCAGTGAGAAAAAAATGCTTATTTTAAGTTATTGATTCTTTTAAACAGAGTTCAAAACAAAGGTACCATGAACGTCTAAATAAATATCAAGGAAGTGTCAGAAATAACCACGGAGGGACCAGGTGAAGGGTGAAGTGTTAATAGTATCTAAAAATGTATAAAAGAAAAGAGGAAGAAGACAGACAGACAGAACTTCCAATTGCCCTAATGTTGTCTTCTTCCTAACATATTTTTAAACTTGAAATAACACCGAAGCCAGAGGAACTCAGAGTAGAGTACTCCCCGGCTGTGGCCTGCATACTCACCCTGTGTGCACACAGCTTATTTAAATTCAATGTAAAATTATGACTTACAAAATGCATTTATGTCACAGTACACCATCAGCCTTCAAAAGGCCCAGAAAGGAACGGCAGGTGAGATGAAGAGTGAAAGGAAGTGGTGAGAGGAGACCCTCTGCAGCTGTGATTGGGGAATAGGGACACTGTGTCAAAGGCGAGCAGGGGATGGTTCATCTGATAATCATCACACTCGAACACACACCAGTATGTGCTGGTAATCTGCACAAATAAGATCCCTGGTGGATAATGAACGCACACATAAAACAATGGATGGACTTTCGCTCTGAGGGCAAAGAAGCAAGATGGATGTGAGGAGGCTTCCCTTTTGAAGATGCTCAATGCCAGCTAGCATGTGAGGGAGTACCCGAGAGGGGACACTTCCTGTCCTGGACACTCCATGGAACTGGGAGTCAGATGGGTCTATCTTCTAAACTGGCACCAGCTGACTAAAACCATCTGAACCTCAGTTTCCTCATCTGTAAAGTGGGGTTATAAACACTTGCTGGAAAGGGCTGTTGGATTAGAGGTACTGCAGCCGAGCGTTTTATGTATGGGCGATGCTCTCCCATCTACGTGACTGCTTTTCAGCCTTCTCTCCAGGCTGCAGATGGATGGCACACTCCAACCAGTGCACAATGGATCACGCCTTTACTACACCTTGGGTGGCACCAAACAAGCCTCTACAATTTTAGATAAACTGACAAGAGGTGACAGCTGCCAATTCTCCAGCTCCAGGCCAGACTTGCCTCCCAAACGCCAAGGCCTGTTTTTCCAGTTGCACACTGGATGCCGCCACTAGAACAACCCACGTGCTCCTCAAACTCAACACTCCAATTCTGAATTCTGTGCACGCCCCCCTCCCCCCCAACCTCCCCGCCCCAGCCTACTGCATTCCAGACTTCAGCCAAGGAAATCTCCACTCATTTACTCGTCAGATTATGTGCTCAGGGCCATCCATCTCCTGAGAAGTCACCTACTTCAGATGACACTATCTGCCCAGTATCCATAGGATCTCTGCCTCCTCACACCTCTTCACCTCCCCTCCCCACCGCCCTTCCCTCTCCCGGTCAGTGGAGTTGCCCTCTTCAAAGAGTCAGCTCAGAAGTGCAGACACATGCCCCAGCCGCTGCTCTCCTCCTGCAGCCCAGCAGCACTGCCCAAGGCCCGCGCATCTCACCTTCCTGCCTCTAGAAACGCAGCCACACGCAGTTTCCTGAATCTCCCACAGCACCGAGAGCTCCTCAAAGGCAGAGATTGTTCTCATGAACTCTCATGTTCCCTGCACCTACTCCAGACCCGGGCCTGTAGTGGGCGCCCAGGAAAGTGGGTTGAACTTGTTGCTCACAACTTTGTACACATTACACACACACGTACACTAAGCTAATAGAGAAATAACGGAATGGAATAACCAGAAAAGTAACGGAGGAATAACCTGAACAAACCCCACGTGTGTCCCATCACATTCCTGGTCTACAGGTAAGGAACTTTAGGTGGAGAGTGACCCAAATAAGATCCCACGACAAAAGATGGTAGTGAGAAACCAGGGCTTGTGGAGGTCACACCACTGGCCTCTCCACCAAACCATGCCACTCTCAGCAACCCGAACTGCAGAAAGGTCAGTCCTGCTCACATTCCAGCCACTGGCCTGGTGCCCGCTGCTTCCAAGGATAGATGTTGTGCCCTGAGGCTTTCCCCAATACGGAGGGGTGGGTGACACAAAGAGGTTATTTTTCACTAAAATAAGTGAATATTTATTTTAAAGATTCCTAAGGAGCATTTTAAAGATGGAACAGTTGCCCTGATCAACGTAGCGGGTTTGATTCCCAGTCAAGGCACATGCCCAGTTGCAGGTTCCAACCCTAGTCAGGGAGGGTGCAGGAGGCAACTGATTGATGATTCTCTCTCACATTCATCTCTCTCTCTCTCTCTCTCCCCCCACTTCCTCCCTTCCTCCCTCCCTCCCTCTGCCTGAGATTAAAAAAAAAAAAAAAGAAGAAGAATCAATTGCTTCAGAAGGAAGGAAGCTTCCTAATACTAGGGATACGCAAGCTAGAAAGCCTCATGGAGGGGTGGGGGAGATTGTGGAGAAGAGTCAGGCATGGAACAGGGGATAAGGCCACAAATCCACTCCTGAGATTCTCAGATGTAGGTACTGATTAGGAAAACAATGTGAGCTCAGCAGGTCGGGGAGCAAGCTGTGCAGAAGGCCTGTAACCCCTCCTCTTCCTGATTGCCAAACTCCTATTCATCTCACCCCAAATATCCCTGCGTCTGGGAAGCCTTCCCAGAGTCCTTCACGGGGTAAGTGTCCCTTTGCTGTGCTGCCACGGCCCTGCGCAGGTGACCCTTCTGTTAAAGCCCAGATGTCACGGGCAGTCAGACCTGGGCCCCGTCCTGGCTCTGGTGTTGGAAGGGTAGCCTCAGGAAAGTACTTTACTGCCCTGAGCTCAGGTTATGGCGAGGACCTGTCACAGAGCAGGTGCTCAGGGAAGGGCAGCTGCCACAGTCTGCCTTGTAATCACCCACTTGGCTGGCTGAGATGTGTTGAGGACAAAGCCGCTGGAGAATGAGGCCCAGTTCCAGGGCAGACCTGGGTCTTGTCCCGGCTTGGCTGCTTACTGGCTCTGAGCTGGGAAAATCCCCTCATATTTCCAATCCCCAGTTCCTTCAACGGAGAAATCTGACCAATACCATTATCTGTACTCCTTCCCTACTCTTTGTTAACTACAGAGCACCAAGCCAACATCAGTGACTGCGTGCGGCAGGGCGAGGCTGGGGTGGGGACAGGAGGACAGAAGAGTTGAGCCCAGCTTGGCTGAGGGGCTGGGGCTGGCTGTGGTCCAGGATCCCTGGGCTGTCAAAACAAAACCCCTCAGTTATCAGGGCCTCGTGACTTGAGGGTTTCCATTTTGCTTGTATGTGGAAGCGGTGTGTGGTCAAACACACAGGAAACCAAAATCAGAGAGGAAAATGACAAAGGGGGAAAGAGAGAGAGAAGAATATAGAGGATCGAGCAGGTCAAAGTGTGCCTGGAAAATAAAAGCTCCAAACAAGAACCAGCAGAATGGCAAAAAGGCAAACAGACGATCAAAAGCAAGAGAACAAAATGCGGGCCGGGAAGTCAGTGCAAAGAATTGATTAGTCAAACCTATGAATCTCTCACGCTGGAGCAGAGATATCACAGCCCAGGCTCCTGGCTGTGGAGCCCTCTCGTCATAATGGGAGCTATGAAGAGGCCGGGGAATAAAGCAACTTTCATTTTCCTCTGTGAACACAGAGGGCCCGGCCCCAGGAGGACCTTGCCTTGTGCTGGCTTCGAGGGGGAGCGTGGCCCTTGGCCACAGGACTGGGGTGCGAGTGAATGGGCCAGCACTTGGCTCACTTCACTTGAAAGCTCCGAGGCCTCTACAGGCGCAAGAACAGCATCCTGGGATGTGGACTCATAGATTCAAACGAGGAAAGGTGAGTGTCCTCCTCGGCGTCATGGGGACGAGAGTTCCTTCGCTCTCTTTTCAGTGCTCCTTCTTTGCTGAATGGCCACCAGCTATTCCGGCAGCTATGGCAACGACCAAGCAGTGCAGAGCTCAAAGTAGGAGCCAGAAGCTTAACCGAACGATGCAAGTGGAAGACTCCCAAATCTGTGGGGTGGCCCCAGACAGGGCGCATAGAAGTTTGATTGGCAACAACAGAAAACTGTAGGCAGCTTGGAACAGTGGAAGGAACGGATCTGGAGCCAACAGATGTTGGTTCTAATACTAGCTTTGCCATTAATGGCTCTGGGCCAAATCACCTCATCCCTCCGAGTCTAGGTTTCCTAAGCTGGAAAATGGGAATGATGACACATAGCTTAAGGGTTGCTGTGAAGATTAAATTAAATGCGATGCCTTCGTAGTTGCCTAATAGTTGTGCAATTTAGGTGATCTGAAGAAGGCATGTTACCATGTCTTAAAACATTTCTGGTATTCTGGAAACTAGAGAATGAGCTACATAACTGTTGTTCTTCTCTGAATGGGCCATAGGAACTTGGATCATTTGAGTTTATTACGACTGAAATGACATTCTGAGGCCTGTTTACCTTTTGTCCTTTCTTCCCGGGCGCCCTGGGAGCAGCCCTGCCTGAATTCTGGGATGGAAGAGCTCTGGGCCAGCTTCTCTGCTGACTTGGATTCTCTGATCCTCAGGAGATAGAGGCTGACATATTTTGGAGTGAAGTGTTATGAAATTTGCAACTTACTTTCAAATGGTTCAGCAAAAAGATAAAAATAAAATGAAACAAAAAGTGCAGGGTGTATATATGTTTTCGAAAAAGAATGCAAATGTATAAATCATTATTAATTAGTGAATTTAGGTGAAGAGTAAATGGGTATTTGTTGTACTATTCTTTCAACTTTTCCATAGGTTAAAAAAAAGTTTAAATGAAAAAGTAAAACAAACAAAAACCCACCTGAACATTTAAATTTAAAAAGAAAATACCAGTATGAACTCTTATTTTTCTTTCTTCTTAAAAACATACATCTTGCCGAAACCAGTTTGGCTCAGTGGATAGAGCGTCGGTCTGCGGACTGGAGGGTCCCGGGTTCGATTCCGGTCAGGGGCATGTACATTGGTTGCGGGCACATCCCCCGGTGGGGGGTGTGCAGGAGGCGGCTGGTCGATGTCTCTCTCTCATCGATGTTTCTAGCTCTCTATCCCTCTCCCTTCCTCTCTATGAAAAATCAATAAAATATATTTTAAAAAAAAACAAAAAAACAACAACAAAAAAACATACATCTTAAGTCTGTCCATTGAAAAGCTCTAGAAGTAATGACAGATGAGTAGCAATGACCGATTCTAGTGTTCAGAAGATGGTCTTTACTGAAGGCTTACTGAAGAAAGGGCTGATTCCAGGTCTGGGACAGGAAATGCACAAGATGAATCTGCAGCACCTTGTCATACTGGAATACATCCATGAATTAACAATCAGATAATCCACACTGTGGGACAGTCTGTAAGATAACTGGCCTAGACTCTTTAAAAAATGTCAATATCATGAAAGACCAAAACAAAACATGCAATGTGTCATGCTTGATTTGAGTTCAGGTATACTGTAATATGACTGTATCAATGTCAAATTTCTTGGAGAGTAATACAGCTTTGTGGTTATGATAGACAATGTTTTGGTTCTTAGGAGATACAGGCTAACATATTTTAGCATAAAGTGTTATAAAATCTGCAACTTACTTTCAAATGGTTCAGCAAAATAAATAAATAAATAAATAGTGCAGTGTGTATATATATTTTCAAAAAGAATGAAAATATATAAAACATTATTTATCAGTGAACTTAGGTAAAGGGTAAATGGGTTTTCATTGTGCTATTCTTTCAACTTCTCTGTAGTTTAAAAAATGTTTTTAATAAAGAGTTGAAAAAAACATCAAATTTTCATTTTTGAAAGATTTTACAAAAGCTGAAATGATTTTGCCTTAAAATACGTCAGCAAAAAAAGAGGGGAGATTGGGATAGAAAATAAATTAAACAAATATGATAAAGACATTGATGGTTGTTGAAGCTATGTGATGGATACATGGGGGAATCTTTATTCTGTACTGTTGTGTATCTTTGGAAATCTTCATAATAAAAAGTTAAAGTCCCAGTTCAGAAAAAGTTATTTGCTACAATTTATAAGAAGGTAAATAGCCAAAATATATAAAGAGTTCATTTAGCCCCAGCCAGGTGTTTCCGCTGGTTGGAGAGTTGTCCTGTACACCAAAAGGTGTGGGTTCAATTCCCAGTCAGGGCACATACCTAGGCTGCAGGTTCAGTCCCTGGTCGGGAGGCAACTGATCAATGCTTCTCTCTCTCTCCCTTCCCTCTAAAAGCAAAAACAAAAAAACCCAAACAAATAAAAAACATTAGCTCATAAAAAACACACCAAAAAACGCACACAAAAAGAACTCCACAAAAAAGCAACACTGAGAGCCCAGCAGATAATGGGCAAAAGGCAAGGTTCAAAACAGAAAAATAAATATGAATCAAAGATGTTCAAGGTCATTAGTAATAAAAGAAACAAAAATTAAAACAGAATTCACATATATATACAAAGATTCAAAAAATAAAGACTTCTAGTTGTAGCCCAGGTGGCTGTAAATGGAATGTTGATAAGAATAAACAACAGTAAAACATTTATGAAAAGTAATTTGGCAAGTGTATCAGGAACCTTAAATATATGCATATCCTTTAATCTAGCATTGGGAATTGCTGGAAACATAGTTTAAGGAAAAACTCAAATGTCAATGAATGTCTAAGTATAACATCATTCACATTAAAACAATAGCGAAAATTCAAATTCCCCTTGAGGGGCTCAGTTCGTATATCATGGCACATCTAAGCAGAGAAATTATATAACCATTTGCAAAGATAGTATCTCATGGTGTGAGGGGAATCTGAATGATGAAGAGCACATGAAAAGAAAAGAAAAAATACTGACTGTATGAGTTCAATTATGTAAAAAAGGCATAAAAACATTTGGAAAGAGATGCACCAAAAATTTTTATTTATTGATTGATTTAAGAGAGAGAGAGAGAGAGAGAGAGAGAGAGAGAGAGAAGAAAAAGAGAGAAACACCAATTTGTTGTTTCACTATTTATGCATTCATTAGTTGATTCTTATATGTGCCCTAATTGGGATCGAACCAGAAACTTTGGTGTATTGGGATGACACTCTACCAACTGAGCTACTCGGCCAGGGCCAGAGATGTACCAAAATTTAATGCTGGATGCCTCATGGTGCTGGAAATATGAGTGACTTGTGTTCCTTATGCGTTTCTGTCTTTCCCAAGTCTTCTGCAATGAAAATATGTTATTTTATAATCAGGAAAAAACCCCACCATACACATTATTTTTTAGATGTTGTCTCACCTGGCCCTTTGCCCATAGACATATGACTAGTGTACATTTTTGTGATTGTTCCTGTTATTACAAGCGAAACTTCACAGGTGACTGGGTAGCCCTGGGTGGCGTCAGGGATTCACCTGTGAGGTGAATTTTAACTAGCAAAAAGGACCCTATAAGTAGGAATACTTAGAGGCAATTAGTTGGTAGTAATATTATAAATAGAAAAGGAGCCAAATAAATGTTTCTTGGATATCATTAATTTAGTTGTAAAATAATTCAGAGTTACTCTGGTAACCCCATATACAGAAGCACTCATTATAAAGACAGCCATGTGTTAAATAAGAACATGTAGATGCAGAGATGGCTCTGCTGTACACAACTTAGATATTCCCACGGAGACAGCAGTTCTCAAAATATCATCCTCAAAAACAAACCTTTCATGAAGGAAAACAAGCCCCATGCAATGCTAACTGAGTTGGTCCCGCTCACTCTCCCAGAATCCAGCTCCCGGCTCCTCTTCTCTCTGGCTGGGTCTGAATGCTCTGACCCAGTGCAGACCACTTCTCAGGACGTTCTTATTTGTAAAGCGCACACCATAATCTACTTTAGAAAAAAGTACGTATAGGAGCACAGAGAAGATTGGACAGGAGAGGCCATGGGGATGCCCCTAGACGCACGGTGCCTGGCAAGTCCTACTGATCCCGTCTCCCAAAGAGCTAATTTCCTTCCCTTTCCACTCTCACCACGAAAGTCCAAGCCACCACATCTCCTGTCTGAGTGACCAGAGTGACTTCTAATTGCTCTTTGTGCTTCCACTAAGGTTCCCCTCCCAGCAGCCAGCATGTTTTTTAAAAAACATAAAATTGATTGTGTCACAAAATCAAAGGGCTTTTCAAACCCCCCACTGGCTTTCTGCTGAGTTAAAATAAAACCCAAATCCATGCCCTGCAAGACCTTGCATGACCAGCCCAAAAATCTCCACTCGCTTCCTCACTTGCTACATCCTGGGCTCCCCAGTTCCCTTAGGTTTCTGCAAGGTGCCATGTGACCTCGTTCCCTCTGCCTGGAACATTTCTCCCTTCAACCCAACCTGGTTGGGTAATTCTCCTCCTCCACCTCTTTGGTGAAATGTCAGCTCCAAGAAGACTTCCTTGACCGCTTCATCTGAAGTAGAGGCACTAAAGGCAGCTCAGATGAAACACTAACGGATACATGTCTGTCTCCTTGTTTACTGCCAACTGCACTAGAATGCAAGCTCTTTGAGACAGGGGAACATCTTTTTCTAGAATTCTCTACTATTGGCTGCCGACCCAACTCTCATCCCCTTCTCTCCCCTTCCTGACAACCTCCGATCCTCCTTTGTCAGAACAAGGGTTTCAGGTCCTATCCCAGAGGCAGGGGTGGATAATCAGGTCTAAGCCAATCCCAGTGGTCTCATTTCCTTGCCAGTGATTGGTTAGGCAGCGGTCCCCAATCGGTGGTCCCCAATCAGTGGTCCACGGACCACTGGTGGTTCGTGAGGTCCGAAAGGTTAGGACCGCTGGGTTAGGGCATGGGCATATGACTAAATTCTGGTCAAGGACACATGAGATGAAGTCACCAGGAGAGCTTCTGGGAAAGGTTTTCTGACTCTTAAAGAGATACTTTGGAGATTGCTATAAGGATGTAATGCCTAGCAGTGACAGTCATCTTGAGAACACAAGGTAATTGTGCCTGGTGGTGTGGCCAATATCTGCAGAAGCCGACTCAAGAATGAAAGAATGAAGTTCTTGATATCATCAGCGAGGTGCTCAATTCGCCAATCGCTGAACTGCCTACCTCTGACCTCACCATGATCAATAACAGAGTCTAATTATTCCAGCCAGATTTCTGACACTGTGCTTCCAGTACACTATTCTGTCCTCCCATCTAGTGCGGTGTCTGCCACATAGTAGGCACTCATTAAAACTTGTTTGACTAAATGAATCAGTGTTCAATTTAAAGTATTAAGAAAAAATGTTGCTGCTAGAGTAGGATTCATACCACTTTAAGGAGAAAAGTGTTCAGTTTTTGTTTATTTCTTCCCCTTTATTTTTGTTTATTACACAAACTACATTAAAAGAAAAAGGAACAAAAGAGAGAAAAAAAATGTAAGATACGAGCCTACCATCCTAATGTAGTGCAGGACTGAGCTGCTAAAGCAAGGGTTCTCTGTGTGCACACAGACTCTTCGCACTGAGGTAGTTTCAGGTCATGCAGTCCCTCGGGCGAAAGTGTACCATATCCCTCACTCCCTGCTGCTACACCGCACCTTTAGGTACCAGACCATCATAAGGTTGAATTAATTTTACAAATATCTCAGGAAAAGGAAGAAAAGCTTTTCATTGGCTGTTAAGCTTCCTGGCTTATTCGCAGGCAAAGTTTTTTTTTTTTTTAATATTTTTATTGATTTCAGAGAGGAAGGGAGAAGGGGAGAGAGAAACATCAGTAATGAGAATCTTTGATTGGCTGCCTCCTGCACACTGGGGATAGAGCCCACAGCTCAGGATTCGAACCATGACCTCCTGGTTCATAGGTTGATGCTTAACCACTGAGCCACGCCGGCCGGGTCCAAGTTTTAAATGTATAGGAAGCATCTATTTTCCAAGTAAGCTTCATGGGAGGCAGCCTCGTGTTTAAGAGGCTTTGGAATCAGGCCTGGATTTGAATCCTGGTGCTGCCACCCGAAGTTGTTGTGACTTTGGGAAAGTCACTTAACTTCTCTGAGCCTCAATTTCCTCATCTATAAAATGGGAATAATACCTAATTCATAGATTATTATTACTATTTTGGTAAGACTAAGTGTGGTATTCATACGGCACTTAGCTTACAGCCTAGTATATTGTTAAGGCTCAAAAGAAGCTATAGTGATAATGAAATTTTTCCTATGATAATCCTTAAGTTTCATGATTCCTTAAAGAAAGGTCTTGCGTTAAAGGGCCTGGTTGTTGGCTAAATGCCATGTGCCACAAGTCAACTGAGATCTGGCTCCCAAAGGCTGGCCTCCTTCTGGGAGACAGTGTGACCCAGGGTCAAGAGCACAGGCCTTAGATTCAGTCAGGACTGGGTCTAACCCAGCCGTGCACTCACCTTAGCATTGACAGTAAATCTGTGCTCTTCAGTTTCCTCATCTGTAACAGGGACTATGCTGCCCGACCCCCTGCCCAATGTACCTGTGGACTGAGTGACAGAGCACATGGACACTGACCAGTACAGTGCCTGGCACACAGGAGGGACACATTACACATGGACTCCCTTCCATTTCTTTCAATATCAGTTCTTCCTGATCACACTCAGGTTAAAACCAGAAGTTCTCGCTGCACAATGAACTGGGCCTCCTGGCAGGAGGGTGCAGGAATGGTACAGCTGGCTTTAAAAAGATGACTAAATTGCCCAACAATGGAAATACATATAATAAACCTATCCCCACAAATGTTTTATTTGGCTTTAAGGCCCTGCTGTGCCTGCATCCCACTACCCCCTTGAACATGGGGGTCTACACTGCTCACTCACACAGGGAAAATTGGCAGACCCTCTTCCCTACCCAGAGCTGCTTCTTGTGCCCTCTGCCCGAGGATGGCAATGTCACAAGAGCAAGGGAGCTGCACAATGCCCAGAGATTTATGAAAATACGCATCTGAAAAAGGGAATGCTGTGCAGAGAGCGGTCATGTGGGCAGGCCTGGTGCATGGGAGCAATTAGAGCTGGTTTGCAACAACTCAGTGCTGTTCTATTCAATTGCTTAAAGAATTGCCATAGCAACAGCAGCCACACATAGTAAAGTGGCAGCAAGATGGAGCAAACACTTGAAAAAGACTCTCTTGTTAACCCTCCTCCCCTCCCCAAAATGAATAAAAGGCCATTTTCTTTCTCTAAAATAGTCTTCCAATCAATGTCCACACTGCATGCCAAAGTGGGTGACTAGGTGCCCATCTTAGTGGGTGTTTTTTCTCCTTTGTTTTATTTTTGGTGTGTGTGCTAATAATGATAATAGCAGCTACCTTTTAATGAGCTCCTACTATGTCCTGGGCTAATGATAACTTCACTTAATAATTCCACCAACTGGCATCTGCTGAGTGCGGACTGTATCTGCAATGGGGACATGAGACATCCTGGATACTCCCTGCCTGCAAGGAGCTTGAAGTCTAGCGAGAGGGAGCCATAAACAAATGTGCTGATGAGTGGGGCGGTACCTGAGCCATCTCAGTGGGCACCCTCTATGTGCCAGCGATACAGAGATAAATAAGAAAGTCCCTTTCCTTCAAATAGTTCACAATTCGGTGGGGGATGAGACACATGGATGCAAAGCACTAATGGGGGGCCACATCTAATTGCTAACATGTGGGAGCTGGGAGGCCACATTTAGGCATTTACTTGACAAAAAATAGCACACAAGTTATAGATGTGAACCCAAGTCATCCTGATTAAAAACCTGTAGTGTTTATTTGGCATGCTGAGTGGGGTTAGATTGATAGGTCAATAGTCAAAAAGTTCCCAGCTTGTTCTTGGAATATTAGAGTTAAAATGGAAAGACACAGGATGGTGGGGGGTAGAGGGAAAAAAATAAATAAATAAAAAATAAAAAATGGAAAGACATCTCATACTGTAAAACTTAACCTACTCCTAATGAAAGGGAGAACTGGTACAAAAAAACAAAACAAAACAAAACAAAACATAAAGGAGTGGCCACTAATGACCTTGTGGAAGAGCTCTCATGGCCAGAGGCGAGCAGATGCTGACTCAAGAAGAACCTGATTCCAGGGTCAGAGAGCTGAGGATGAATTTACCTGGAAGTATTTCAGTGTCGAATACACACAGAAACTGCGTCTGCTCCTTGGAATCAGCATCACAGCTGTGGGCTTGATGGCCTGGCTTACTTCAGGACTGAAACCTAGAGTGGATCTAGAAATAAAGGCTGCAAACTCAAATGCCTTCACCGCCCCAGAAGGAATAGAGTTGAGTGACGGCAGCAGGTGTAAGACAACAGGGAGTGGTGGCAAACAGAATAAGCATGCCCTGTCTCCAAATATTCAGGAGGTGCGCGTGCACGTGCGCGCGCACACACAAACACACAAACACACACAGGTTAAAGCACCACTTGACAAACCAACACATTTAAGGGCTATGTTGAAATTGGCCCACAGCTGCCAGTTTTGACCTCTGATAAGAGAAATGAATGGGCTATCTCCATCTTCTCATCAAAAATCCCTCTGCAAATAATGCTTCAGACCATGGGAAGCGGGCCGGGCAGTAACAGTGGAGAGCTGTCTGCACAGAGGGGTCTGAAGGACTGTCGTCCTGTCCCAGTGACTAAGCATTTGCACCTTTGTGTTCTGTGGTGCTCAGGTGAGCAGATGGTGCTGTGCACTCTCATTATGGACACTGAGGAGCATCACCAAATGCTTATCTCCAACTCAGCTACTTGGAGAAGACAGATGGACTTCAACCCAATCTGTTCCACACCTGGAAAGCCAGAGAATGCCTCTTTAT
Source organism: Eptesicus fuscus (assembly GCF_027574615.1). Taxonomy (NCBI): domain Eukaryota; kingdom Metazoa; phylum Chordata; class Mammalia; order Chiroptera; family Vespertilionidae; genus Eptesicus; species Eptesicus fuscus. The sequence continues at coordinate 70,672,841 of NC_072487.1, forward strand.
TTTAACCACAGAAAATGGGAAAATGGCCAGGAACAGACTGCATCTCTCTTGCTAGGCATTTCACATCCACTGGTTCACTAACATCTCTGAACCACTCTGGGAAATAGGCACGATTACTCTGTTTTACAGGTAATTTAAAACTGAGGATCAGGAAAGGAGGAGGCATATTTCAACTGTGAGTGAGCAGCAGAGCCAGGATCTGAAACCGGCAACTTCTGCGGAGCACACCCATTTCTGCAGAGGCTGCAGCGGTGGTGCAGGAACCGCAGCGTCGGAGCAGCCCTCTTCAGAGAGTTCTGTGGAGAAAGGGGCTCCTTCGCCTCGCTTCCAGGACCTGCTATTAGGTACAGGCTGGCCTGCTGAGTTAAAGTCACCCTTGGGCGAGTGGGGAGGTGACTAAAGGAAGGAGAAGAGCAAGAGCCCCAGCCTCCTTTTGTGAGGGCATCCCTGAAATATGTGCTAACCATCCTAACTCCAAGAGAAAGACACGATTTGAGAGTTTGCCTTTATCACCTGCATACTGACGTAGATGGCAGACAAATGCCACAAGCCAGGGGGCAGAGAGAAGACGCTTTAACCGGGTCCTTCTCCATCACTCACTGAACGATAATCAGCCTGCATTGTGACCCTTCTCTACAGGAGCCACAGCGGGAAACAATTTAAGAACACGTTCCAAACACAGGACAGAGTAAGGCCAAGGAAAACCATACACTGACCAGGTTTACCCTGCTAGTGCTCTCCACCACTCTCTATTCAGACTTCCTCCGCTCTGCCTAGCTACTGACCCGTCTCCATCCCTAACCACCTTCCAACACACACGCACACTCCTGCCTGGATGTCACAGAGAAAACGAAAGCCGTCAGATGGTCCCGTCCCCACCTCTTCCTTTACCCGGATCCCCACCCCTCCAGGCTCCTTCCCCACTGAGACTCAGGCAGAAGGGCAGAGGGGCTGTTCTCTGCTCCAAGACCACCCACCCTGCTTTGCCAAACCCCTTCCTTATCATGGCCCTGCTCTGTCAAATACCCTCATATCCCGTGGTTCTTTCTCATAAACATTTCAATGTGCTCCAGTGTCTTCTCATGTTAAAACAACAATAACACCCCCCACCCCACGCCAAACTTCCCCTCTCCCTATAAAACAAGCTGGCTATCATCATTCTCTCATCCCTACCAGCTACCAGTCAAACTGCCCAAAGGGGTTGTCCAAACTCAGCCAAGATTCGCAGGAGCTCTAAAACCACCAGAGGTTCTCTGTTTTATCCCACTAACCCCGTCAGTGGCCAGGGCCTGTTTGTTAGGCACTCTCCTGTGTTGTCCCGGCTGTATTTCCTCTGAATGCACCTCCTCTGGCTCCTTCACCGGCTCCCCTTTCTTTGGCAGTCTCTGAACGACACATGTCCTCTGTCTTACGCTCTCCTTACTTCTGGTTTTATATACTTCCCTGGTTAATTATGTACCACCCAAATGCTGACATCTCTCACATCTGTATCTCCATCCCACCCCTCTCCTGAGCTCATGGATTCATATTCAAAGCTGCCTAACTGGACATGTCTTGGATGGGTGTCCACTGACATGTCACACACAACAGGAATACAGGGGAACCCACCTTCCTTCCCAAATCAGTTCTTCCTTCATTCCAGTGAATGAGAACAGCCCTGCCCAGCCACCTGGGTCAGTTTTACTTTATGGTTTTGGTTACTGAGATGTGTGGCTTCTAGGCCCTCACGCTTCTTACACCCCTCCAATTCTCTCTACCCCTCAGTCACTTCCCCACTTTGGGTCCCCATCATCTTTCTCCTGAGTGGTCTCTGCCTCCATGTTTGCCTTATTAATCGTTTCTCTTCTCATACTACTACCACAGCCACCTTTCGAAAACGCCTGCATATTCATGTACCTTCCCTGCTTTAAAAACTCCTCCACAGCTGCCCTACTGACATCAGGATTCCTTGTAAGCTTCCAGACGTGGCTTATCCTCCTGATACGGCCCAAACCTACCGTTAAGTTTCATCTCCTGCCACACCTCTCCCTGTGCCAGTGACCATCACTCCCTCTGCCTGGAGGGGGCTGCCCTCTCTCCTTTCCCTGGCCAACTCTTACTCTTCAAATCTCACCTTGGATATAATTTTCTCTGGGGCTCCTTCACTGAGCCCCAATTCCTGCTTGGGTGTGCCTCCTATCGTCTCCCCTGGAGCACTCATTAAACTGCATTATAATTGCCTATTTGTCATTATCTGCACTATCTATTCCATTCCTTGTTGCCAAGCCAATCAATGCCCAACCTGATTACTGACCCATAAGAGTGGACAGTCACAGGACAGTAGAAAAACACAGAAGATATGTGGTATGAATAGCTTCTAACCTTGCTTCTGAACCTGACTGCTTTGTGACCTCGGATTGATTGTTTAATGTCTCAGAATCTCAGGTCCCCATCCGTAAAACTGATGTAACACCTATCTCTCAGGTTTCTCTGAGTATTAAATGAGATGACATGTGAAAGCACCTGCCACCGTGCAGGATGCATAACAGGCTTCAGAAATGTTTTCTAAAATTAAGTGAAACAGTCTAAAAGTCTAATTATTCAAAAAGGACAATTGAGGTGCATGAGAACAGAGCTGGCTGGTGAGGCACATGACCAGCACTCCACCCACACTGATGAAAGAAGGCTAAAGGCAGGAGTCAGTATCAAAGCCCTTCTGTGTAAAGGAGATGATTCCTCCAAAGAGGCCAAAGTGGAAGAAGTAAGTTTCCAATGTTATTTGAGTTACTTTCCTAGCGAGCCTCTGAGAAAGTGAAGCCATTTTTTCTTGGGCAGCTTGTCTGGGACACTGTTCTTGCAGAAAACCAATAGGACTAGGGTTGCTTGACAGAAACCGAGATGAAGAGAAATATTTGCCATATTTGCTGAGCCTGACGGAGTGAAAAAAATCTCCACGTCGACTCCCAAGCCAGAATCCTAGAAGGCAGCCAAGAGCCCTGCCTTTCCCTCCAGCTCCCCATTTTTGACTGATTTCATCTCTTAATCTCTCGGGTTTGTGGTCTTTGCTCTATTTCCAGTGCTTTAGAGTTCTGAGCTCAGTTTTTCTTCCCAGAACGATTATAACAGCCTTCTCACCGGTCTCTGCCTTGGTCTCATCTCCTTCCAACCAACCTCCTTGATGTCTTCAGAAAAGCAAGTGTTCCTGTTTAAGTCCTTCAGTGGCTCCACTGACTACACAAGATGCCCAAACTTCCTGGGAAGCCTCAAAGATTTCCACAAACTGGCTCCTATCTCTCAGGGTCATGTTTCAAAGACACACCCTGTATTCCAGCCATGCAGAACAACTTGAGAGCTGCTCCCTGTTTAAAATAATATTTTGTTTTCTAACTCCTTCAAGACCCATTTCAAGTGAGTAGCTCCTCCTCTGGGAAGCCCCCCTTAACCTATCTTGGCTATTAATCACACTTTTTGTGCCACTCTCTTACCTAGCACTTTCCTTCATTATCCTGAATTACAACTGTTTTTCATGGTTATTTTTTTAATACCTTTTTATTTATTTTAGAGAGGCAGGGAGAGATAGAAACACCGATGAGAGAAACATTGATTGGGGGCCTGCTGCACACCCCCTACTGGGGATCAAGTCCACAACCTGGGCATGTGTCCTGACCGGGAATCAAACGTGACCTCCTGATTCACAGATTGACACTCAACCACTAAGCAACACTGGCTGGGCAATGGTTGCTTTCTTTATGGGCCTGTGAGTTCCCTGTCAAATAACAGATGATCAATACATTATTTTTTAAATGAACGAATGATAAAATAACATACATGTCATCTATCTTTGGCTATAATGCCCAAGCTGAGTTGTGTGAAGGCCTACAAAATGTTACTGAACTACTTGAGATAAACAACAAAGAAATTATAAGAGATGTGATTTGCACCCAAAAAAAATCTGTGTGTTTGAACTCTTCCTCCCTCCCCCTCATAATGATACTTAACACCCAGCGCTCTGTGGACGCTTAACAAATGTTGAATAATAATAACAACAATAGACTTTTTTATATTTATAGAATAACACTGTAAACATTTCATCACTTTCCTGTGGCTGAAAAATTCTAAAAGTTTAACAACATCAGCCTAATAAAACAAAACCAAAATTCTGTTACTGAGAAGAGATAAGTGATATACAAAGAAACCTTGGTAAACAATCTATTTAGATAGCCAAAAGAATGGGAAATTTGAAAATTTGTGAAGCGTAAAAGATAAAAAGAAACGAATGTTTTTTCTTCTCAGAAAAAAACTTGGGATGAAAATTGAAAAGAGGCCAAATATAACTCTTGACACTTCTCAGGTCTTCCAGCACATGGCATCCTGCATAGTCTTGGGTTAAAGTCACATTCATCCTCCCAATTAATCCACCCAAAAGACAGAAAAATGCAGTGATCTGGAGCTATTTCACTGTTTTGGGGGTTTAACTTTTGGGATAAACTCATTAATTAAAAAAATAATAGAATCCAGTTCAGAAGTTAGGCATATCTGGGTTCAAATGCAGGTTTTAATTCTAACTAGCTATTTTACTTAGTGCACAATCCAATCTCAATTTTATTTTTAACTCATAAAATTAGGAGAATAGCACTCATTCTAGAAGATAATACTAAAGAGTTCAGCAGAATGAAGCCGAGAGAAAGAGAGAGATAAAGCATTTGAGAGCATGGATAATAAATTGGGGAGTTCCTACATATTTATATAGGAGTTTTCAGAATAAAAAACAAAACCAAAACTGAATAAATAAAATAAACCCTAGGCTAGGCAAAGATAACATTTGAAGAGATAATGGCTGAGAATAATCCAGAATTAAGGAAAGACATGAGCCCTCAGATTGAAAAGACACTATGAGCAGGACAAGAAAAATAAACCCATCCCTAGATACATTATAGTAAAATTGAGGAATATAAGATTCCTAGAGAGAAAGGGTGACAATTAGATTGATAACAGACTTCACCAATAAAAACTGATGAAAAAAACTCTTTAAAGAGCAGAAGGAAAACTGTCAATGTAGTTTCATACCCAGATAAACTATTCTTCAAGTCATAGCAAAATAAAGATATTTTCACATATACAAAGACAAAAGGGTTGTGATACTCACTGAAAAAAATAGTAAGGACACAATTCAGCAAGAAGAAAAGTGAATCCACAGGAAAACAATGGTGAACACAGATGTTGATAAATGGTAAAACGAACTACAGTCTATGTTTTATTGTTAGTGTTTTTTAAAAAGTGAAGTTAATACTCTAATATGAATAAGATTTGCATATGGGGTTTTCCAATGAATAAAGTTTATTAAAACCCTTGTATTGTTTAGGAAAGGAATAAACATACTAAATAATTTAGAATTGTTAATTTATGTGATTTCCATATATGTAGGTTTATTCTGTTTTACAGTATTCTGGGCTAGACTCCCAAAATATCTTCTTGGAAAAGCAAAATGCCTCTTTTCCATTCTGTAGATGTAGTCTTCCTAAAATATTTTACAAATAGCTTGTCTCAAACTAAGCTCACATTCTAGTCTACTCTGTAGAAGGTTTGTTTAGGATCCTCTCTCTCTCCCTGCTTTGGCCTTTTCCCCAGCTGGATTTTTTTCCCTTCCTGTTTATTCCTTCACTTTTCACATTTTAACTTCAACTACTTTTTATCTTCCCCAATGCTCTATTCTTTTTCTTCCCTTTTAACTTTTTTATCGTAATTTCAGATTTACAGAAAAATTGAAAGAATAGTGCAAAGAATCCCCATTTACCCTTCACCTAGATTGTCCAAATGTTAACATTTCACCACAATGGCTTTATCCTTTTCTCTCTCCCCTTGCTTGTGCACATGCTTGCACATACACATGATTATATAATTCTATATTATATATGTTTTATCTGTATAAAATGTTTCTTTGAACCGTTTGAGATTAAATTTAAAACATGATGTCCCTTCACCCCTGCATATGGAAGTATAGTCAGTTCTGCTACAATGGGACATATATTTTCCTAAAAATCATCATGCTTAAGGGCACAAGGCTCAAAAATTTCATCAGTGACATGTCTTAAATAAGACAGACACCTAATAAAAACAATAGCACCACTTTATACATGTTCAATGGGTAGAAATATATAAATACTATAATAAATGTCATTCTACCTTGAAGCAGACATGAAGTTTTGCTCAGGAACTGGGCACCAGAAGGGTTGTAGTCTGTGAGTAGATTGTGGAGTGGTGGAAGGAAGATGGAAAACTGTATCACTGCTGTGGACAGAGGTATAAGGCTCATAATACACACAATGAACTGAGTAGCTGGTAGGTGTTAGAGGTGTGCATGTGTGAGGTCTGTGTATTCCTACACATCTTGGTTCATCTGGGTGTAGTTTTCTGCATTCACCTGGTATTTCTCACGGATAGTATCATACATAATCAAACATAAAATTCACATTATGCTCAAATTGTTTCCTAACATATCAATTGCATTCGAACAATCTTATGCAGGTATTACAGCAAACTGACTATATTTCTTTTTTTTTTTAAATTTATTTCAAAGAGGAAAGGAGAGGAAGAGAGAGATTGAAACATCAATGAGAGAGAATCATTGATTGGCTGCCTCCTGCACGTCCCCCTACTGGGGATCGAGCCAGCAACCTGGGCATGTGCCCTTGACCAGAATTGAACCCGGAACCCTTCAGCCTACAGGTTGACGCTTTACCCATTGAACCAAACCAGCTAGGGCCTGACTATATTTCCTAGAATCTCTTAGATTATCACAGTAAAATGAATCACCAAAATAAAAAAATTAACATTGATACAATAAATATCTAATGTACAGCCTTTATTCAGAATTCAGTATTTGTCCCAATGTCTTTTTACAGCAAAAGAAAATCCTGGATCAGACATTGCATGCAGTTGTCCTATCTCTCATCTCCTTTAATCTAGAATAGTTCTTGGGTCTTCCTTTGTTGTAAGACATTAACATTTTTGAAGAGTACAGGCCAGCTATTTTGTAGACTGTTCTTCAATTCAGATCAAACCCTCTACTCTTACCTCAATCTACCACTGTTGGCTAACGCACTATTAATGCCTGAAATCTTCCTGAATGTGATTCAAGTGTGGAGGTAGGGTCTGTCTTTTATCATAGCTACCTTTGAAGAATCAGGTGAAATCTGCACTGGGAAACCTAGAAAATGGCAGTTACCTAATTGCCCTTAAAAGAGGTCCCTTCTTACTAAAAGACACACTGGCCACCACAGAAAGTAATTGGCTTACCACACCCCAAAGTATAGGAAGTACGTCATTCCCCGGACAGTCATTTTAGAAGCCTGACATTCAGATCAATATTTCAGGAAGGCTATTGTAACTGGAGGAGGAAGACCAGGCACTAACATTTTTTTGAGCTTCTACAATGTGGTCATTATACAAATTATGGTGATATGCATTTAATTCTCATAACAGCTCTCTGTCTTGCTCTAAATCTTATACTCTTTCCCCCATATTTTACTGTATCTTCTATGAATCACAAGGGTTCTCATGAGTATTCAGAAACAAAAAAGGAACCACTACCATTGCAGTTCAGGGCAGAGCATGAGTCAAAGACACCACATTGCACACGTGCAGATAATAATGCTGTCACTGCTTTACCCGCCAAGTCTTGTGTCTGAAGCACAGCTCTACCATGTGGTTGTAGAGTTCTACCACTTATTTGCCATGAGGCTGTGGAGTGCTGAGCTCTGTGCAGGTGCTCAATACACGTTCTGAAAAACATTTTGAAAATGCTTTTACTCATTTTTGTGGTGGGCTTTTTTTCTTAACTGGATTCTTATCTTGACTAAAAAGAAAATAGCACAAATCCATTTATTCATTCATTAATTCATTGCTCGCTCACACACTCACTCTCCTTAGCATGCCCAAAACATGACTAAGGACTCTATGGAAACATTCCATAATCCTTTGGCATCCTGAGGTTTAGAACAGGATGGTTCTAATTAATAGATAATAAGAAATAGTATAATGATACCATTCTTTTTCTAGACAATAGAGATTGCCTCATTATTCCTCTAAATGACAGAGAAAGAAATGGTACCACACTGGAGCCTGAATTCCTGCCTTGCCATCCCTGTGCTTTATGTAATGGAGGCCAGAAGGACAAACCACTGGAGTCTATGGTTGGTGGCTGTGGTCTCTGTGTGTGGGATGCATGCAAGTCAAGTAGGATGTGTGACCTGGGGAAGACTATTTACTTACATTCAACTTAAGCCACATCCCCTCCGCATGGCCCCTGAGGAAATTCAGAACCCTCAACATAGTGGGTCAAGCCACATTTTTAGATCCTTCAGAAGTATGAAATGTGTTAGACTAGAGGGGTCTAGACCTTGCAATCTCTGAGCTGGAATTTAAATATAATATTAGGAAAGTATAGAATCTGGAAAATTATTAATACTATCTATTTCGTAATTCTAATGAGTTTTACTTAATTGTTAATGTAATTTATATTTACACAAGAAAGACTACATGTATTGACATTTGTTTTTTGTAGCATAATAATAAAACAAACATCTGTGAACCTACCACCTAACTTAAAAAACAGACATTATCATTGCATTGTCTTGGTATCCCTCTACTGTTGCTTTCCCCAGTTATTTCTCACTAACTCCTACCCTCAATTATTTTTCTCATTCCCTAAAGTTCTTTCACATGTGTACAATGGCTGTATATTCTAGCAATGTAATTATAGTTCAACTAGCCAAAATCTGGGGTTAGAGGGAGAATAGGGAAAGAAGATGGAAAAAAGGTTACAAAATTTTCTGTAATTGTTTACTGAGGCAGCTGTGTATGAAAATAAATGAGTAATTATGGAATAATTCTAATATCATCTGGCCCTTGAGAACCAGCATTCTAAGGATGGCAGAAAGGAAATAGAAATGTAAAAGAGAGGAGGTTAAATAAGAGCTCTGTGGTCTTGAATTTGAAGTACTACGTATACATGCGTATATATCTGTATCTGTATATGTGTGTGTACTTCCTAGCTCTTGTCCACTATAAAGGCCCAGAAACAATGACCAGCCAGTGAGTATCCTTGCACCCAGGTTTTGGTCTTGAGACATCATTTCTCACTAAAAGAAACCAGTGCTTCCCGAGGAAATAATGTCTGATTCCAGGTTTGGGGACAAGAAACACATATGATGAGCCTGGAACAGTTTGTAATATCAGCCAGCAGGGGAGCTACCAAAAATGACTGGGGTCACTCAAAACAAAAGTACTCAGATGCCAACCTGAAGAAGTTCTCACTGGCCAAAGATGGGACAGTTTGAGTTTCAGTGACAATAATTTCAATGAACCCAAACCCATCAAATATGTTTAAATAATAATGATACACATATTAAAGAATTGTCACACGAAGAGGTGATAGGAAACTAATTATATTACGTTAAAAACTGGTAAGTAAAGGGAAAGAATGAAGCCTTTATCTAGCCTTTGCTATATGAACTGTAACACTGGGTAATAAAATAGTATATGAGGAAAAGTGTCTCTTTATAAAAATACTAGAGGCCCGATGCACGAAATTCATGCAAGGGGCTTGGCCCTCGCAGCCTGGCTTCTTCTGGAAGGTCGTCTGGAAGGTCATTTGGCTGTCTGGTCTAATTAGCATGTTATGCTTTTATTATTATAGATTCCAACCAATAAATGAGTCTGGCCAGCGTGGCTCAGTGGTTGAGCATCGACCTAAGAACCAGGAGGTTTGATTCCCAGTCAGGGCACATGCCTGGGCACAGGCTTGATCCCCAGTAGGGGACATGCAGGAGGCAACTGATCAATGATTCTCTCTCATCATTGATGTTTCCATCTCTCTCTCCCTCTCTCTTCCTTTCTGAAATAAACAAAAAAATTTTTTAAAAAATGATAAACTTAAACTCTATCACCATTTTGTGACTCCCAATGGATAAACAAATATAGGCATTAAGCATCATGGGATATTAAAAGTCAGCAAACCAGACCTGCTATGTTCTCCTATAGTCTTAAAAAATATTACCTGCAGTCTTACCAAAGAGATTCAACCTGAGTCTATCCAATCTCGGGATCCAGTGCCAATTAGAGGGAAATACAAAGGACAGAGGAATATGGCGAAAGGCACCATGACTATGCAATCAGCAAAACTTACACTTAGGAAAACTATAGGCCTGGTTTCTTAAACAAGTAAATTGTAATGAAATGAAAGGGTGGAGGAGGAACATATAAGTTAAAAGAGAATTAAAAGCTAGATCATTTTTTTCAAATGGCCAAGACTAAACTCTAGCATCTACAGATAAACATTTGGGTAATGAAGCCTTTTTTTAAAAAAATATGGAAGTCAGGATGGTGGTTATTTTTGGCAGAAGGAAGAGTTTTGATGGAAAGGGTTTCTGGGGTGGTAGTGAAACTCTATTTCTTGACCTGGGCGGCAGTATCAGTCTTATAACAATTCGTTATGTCATTCATTTGATTAAGGCAGTTTTCTTTATCAGTTTTACAATGTAAAGATCTATAAAAATGTGTAATTACCTATCTAGTGGGAAATATTGTAAAGACTGAATGTCAACATTTCTTTGTAAATAATGTCATGATGAGAATTCTTACTATCTTTTTAATTAAAATACACATACTGTCTTTACATTGAAAAAGAAAACCTCATACCTACACTGTTTCCTCATAGGATAGAATGTAGAGAAAGCTCAGCTTTAAATTAAAGAGTTTTTTTAAAAAAATATATTTAAAAACTAATATTGTTGATAAAGGGGATGGCTATGCAATGGGGGTGGGGGGACAGGAGATATATGGGAAATCTCTGTACCTTCCCTTAATTTTGCTGTGAATCTAAAACTGCTCTAAAATATAAAGTTTATTTTTAAAAACCCCCACCTAATATTAAGTTCTTTCCATGTGCTAGGCACCTGCTGTATTATCTCATTTAATCTGCACAAGCTTATGAGACAGATCACATCTATTCTCACCCTTTTACAGATGAAGAGACTGGAGCACAAATGGATTAATTAACTTACTCAAAATTATAAAAATAAAATAAAAAATTATGTAAATGGCAAAGTAGAACCCAGGTCTACCTGACTTCTGTGGGCAGGTTCCATATTGGATCTGTTTCTCTGTGCCCAGTATCTACTAGTACTTATGGAATTAAACTGATTTACTGAAAACTAATGATCAGGAAACAGATATTAAGTATCCATAAGCTGCTACCTAAAATACCACTTCTTGGCAGGAGAGATAAGAGGCAAAGAGTTCCTTTGAGTCCAGCAGTCACAGAGACCCTTCTCTAAGGCAGAATGGTCTCCCAGCGCAAGGGCTTGAGTCCAGGCTGGCGAGATGCATCCAGATTAAATGTGTCTGGGAAACTGGAGAGATGAAAAAGACAGCTTCATGCTGCTGACAGCAGGGAGTGCAGAAAAATGTTTTCTGAACCTTAGGAAGGCAAAGTTACCACCCTGACACACTGAATTATCAAACCCAGATGAAGAAGTGAGATCTTAGAGTTCATGTTTCTTGACTAGATGCTGGAAACCACCACCACCGAGGACCAGAAGCAGCCTGGGACCAGTGGAAAAAACATGAGTTCTAGAGGCAGACAAACCGGGCCCCCAATCCTGGCTCCAGCTCTTACCAGCACTCACTCATCTGGGGGGTTCTCTTTATCCCTTTCCTGGGCTACCTGGCACATTATATGTTGACTTTCCTCTTTGTGTCTCCCTAGAACAGGGGTGGGGAACCTTTTTTCTGCCAAAGGCCATTCAGATATTTATAACATCACTAGAGGCCCAGTGCATGAAAATTTGTGCACTCGTGGGGGGTCCCTCAGCCTGGCCTGCACCCTCTCACAGTCTGGGAGCCCTCAGGGGATGTGTGACTGATGGCTTAGGCCCGCTCCCCAGCAGGCCTAACCCGCAGTCTGACCTCCCTCTGCGGGAGGTGACCAGGTGGACCGATCAGGGGACAGCGCTGGCTGGCGAGCAGCTGGCCCTGCCCCCTGATTGCCGTCCCCTTCCTTGTGCCAGCCGCCTGCTCGCTAGCCTCGCCCCCCACTGACCAGTCGTTCTGCCATTCAGTTGATTTGCATATTATGCTTTTATTATATAGGATTCCCGGGCCATACAAAATTATCAACTTAAACATTAGCTGGCTATATTTGGTCATACATTTAATTAACTCACACCAAATGCCTTGGCAGGGCCAGACCAAATGATTTTGTGGGCCTTATACCTGCAGGCTGGACGTTCCCCACCCATGACATAGAATATAAGAGATTCGAGGGCTGGAACTTGGTGTGTTCACTGCTGAGTCTTCGAGCACCTAGAACCGAGTCTGGCATAGTACGGTCTTGGTAAATGCTTATTCAAAGTTGATTTAAACTGTTTCAACCCTCTCTGCTTTAAGTTCCTTATCTGTCAAGCTGGGGATAATACCATGCACACTTAACCAAGAAAATATAAAGGGCAAGAAGTAAGGGTTCAATAGATATTGGTTTTTTTCCCTTTACATACTTCTTTTGCGTAACACTCATCAAATGAGGATAAAACTATTTAACTCGGGATAAAACTTCCCCTTCAAAGAATAGATAAGGACCATTTAAGCTGGCCACTGACTTGCTCAGGACACCCTCAAAACCTACAGACCATTTTTAATGTTGTGAAGATGAGAGTATGAATGTATCACAGTAGGAACTTGGGTGAAGAAAGTCTTAAGCAAATGCCGTATGAATAATGCCAGTGAACTGCGATGTATGAGCACAGGGCGAGTAGAGATCTGCCAGGTCGCATCACTAACAGGGAACAGCAAACCAAACATAAATAAGCTCCAGTAAAAGGCTTCCCCCCAATCCGGCCACACCTCCCTGGGCTGTGACTGTTGGTGACTTGGGCATTCACTGACAAAAGGGAAGCTGCCTCCCAGAGAACAAGGACTTTATGCCTGCCATCTCATTGACTTTTAAAAATAATTTTGTGAGGGTGGCATTCTTATCCCCAAATAACAAATGAAAAGCCTGTGGTTCAGAGAGGAAGTGATTTCCAAGGTTTCCCATCTCGTAAGCAGCAGCTCTCCTGGAATTCCGGTTTCCTTAGCCTGCAGTGAATGGGTGACTACAACACATGTGGAGTACCTCTCGAACACCTGAATACTCCATTGCACATTTACAAGCTTCCCCGATTCCAACGCCCCCAGGAAGTGAATATATTAAGATAAGAAATTAGACACATACTAGATAGTAATTGCTACCTAATAAAACTTTGCCAATTCACTGAAGTTTGAAGCAGTCAATCAACATCTGTGGATTTCTAACACTCCTGGTAGCTCCAGGCTAAGCCCAAAAAGTTTTAAATACCTTGCTCTTGTTTCATTATAAAACAGGAACCAGCCAAGTATATGTCAAGGGAGCCCTGTGAAGGCATCATTTAAGTAGAGATTTTCTTTCCTATTTTACAATTGAGGAGCTAAGGTTCAGAAAGGTACAGTAACTTGCCTGGAGTCACACAGTTGAAAAGAGGCAGAGTCCAGATTAGCACCAGGTTTAGCAATACACCAGGGAGCTTTTAGCTTCACATGCTGTTTATTACTGACCTGCGTTTATGTGTGTCACGGAAGAGCCTTAATATCTGGGATCCGGTTCCGAGCCTGTCTGATCTTAGACCCAACCTGCTCTGTTCTGGATAGAAGTTCCCTGGGCTCTCAGGTCAGCTGGCTTCCTGCTTGCTTTGGCACATGTGAGGAGGCCCTGGTGAGAGGTGAGGAGGAAGATGGAAGGGAGAAGCTGAGTGTGTCTCCTGTCTCCCTGCCTGGGGTATTGTCCAGCATGGTTCTCCTCCTCTTTGAGTCATGCGCCCACTGCACAGGCCCACAGGTTCCAGCTGTGGTCAGGTGACCCAGCACTGGACCCAGGAAACCACCACTGCTGTTGCTCATCTCTGGATTATCTCTCAGTTCCTCCCTCTATCAGTTGAATAACCATTTCCTTGAATTATTTTCTCTCTTGGAAACACCTGAAGGGGTTTCTGTTGTCCTCCTTATATCCTGATTGATACACTGATCAAGCTGTTGGACCAAGGGGACCATGTGGCAGCCTGTGGTCCTGGGCTGAGACAGCTAAGTGGTGGCTGGGCTCTGTCTAAGACCACCTGTTGGCTACAAACCTCTGTCTGGCCAGATAAGAAATGCTTTGGAAAAGAGACATGCTTTTCTTTTCTGAGGTTCACAGCTATGAGATGGGTAAAATGAACACAGTTGGTATCCTAATTCCATGGCCTTAGAGCAAGAAAAATTCATCATATTCATTTAGCTACAGCAGCATTTCCCAAACTGTGGGGAGGAGTAGGAGATGTATGGAATGTTAATAGGTATTCTGGGGAGAACAGGCTTTTGAAAAATGCTGGGTTAAACCAAGTTAACTAGATTCTTTATAGCAGGCCTTCAATAATATGCATTTAAATATCTAAGAGAAAAGTTACAGTATGCAATATATGACAATCCCAAATTTCACGTGTTCAGAAAACATAACATCATGTGGATCTACTATTTCAAGGAACACTGTTCTAGAAATGCTGGTTTTTGGGATTGGTGCGGAAACCCTCTTGTGGCCTCCTAGGTCTTTCCTGGCCTGGAGCCCACCCCTTCTCATCTTCCTCCTTGGACACACTCCTTTTCTCTGTCTGTGCCCCAGCCCCAGCTCCGACCAGGCCACGTAATTTCAACGCCCCTTGCCTGTGCACGAGCTGCGTACTGTCTGCCCCCGCTCCTGGGGAAATGCTACTTTCCCACAAGGAGCCATCCCAGGTGCATCCGTCCCTGCAAGCTTTTCCTGGGCCCCAGGCGGAAGTGATCTCTTCTGCCTTTGGATGTCAATGCCTGGACAGCACTCTGCTACGGCAGTTACCATACCTCGGGGCAACTCTGCTTGCTTTCCGTCTCAGCCTCGCACTGTCCTTAAGAACAGTGATCGAATCTTACTTGTCAGTGTGTGCAAGCCAGTGCCCACAGCACAGTGGTCATGAGGTCAGGTTTGTGGGGATACAAATACCCCAGGAGTTTAAATATTTGTTTCATTTTCTGCTATCAAAGCTTGATTATAATTGACTTAAAATTCGTTAAATCAAATAAAAGTTCCATTGTTATGATAACCCCAAATAAATTAACCTTATATTAGTGTAGCTATTTTTATTATGCTGACAATAACTGGGTTTTTAAAAAAATCCTAAAATCAATTTAAAAACAACTACACTGAATCAAGTTCAGCACCAGGATTAACACTGCGGTGAGAAAGTTCGCCACTAGGTGTCAGCCCAGGAAAAGAGGAGGGAGGGCTGCACTGGCAAGTGGTTTACTTTTCATCCAATTTTCACCATAAATGTCAAAAACTTTAACAAAATATTAAGCAATTAAAGTGATCTATTAAAGGAATGTTTTAAAAAAGATATCTAAAATGTTGACATTTCCCCTTTGCAAAATAGTTTATAAATGGTGTTAGTTTAACCTGCATTTTTCAAGACAAGAAACATTTGCACAGATTAGAGACATTGACTCCTAAGAGGAAACCAGCTCAGTTTTCTTCTGAAATGCCCTGAAACTGTATACAATACGGACCGTACGGTAATCACCATTGTGGCAAGTGGTCAGAGGAAAGAGCGTAGTTGCTAAAATCAGGCAGATGGAAGGTTCGAATCCTGGCTCTGCCACTTCTTAAAAAGTAACATAACTGTTCTTCACCTTGGTTTCCCATCAGTAACATGGGGCTACACTACGCTCTACATATGAGGACTATAAACACCAAATAAGGGGATATACGTAGAGTCTAGCATATAATAAATGCTTCATATTATTTTCTTTTCCTTATGACTTCGTCTTAATGATTTATTTAACAAAGCTGTGTTTCAGCTCCCAAACAATTAAAGACATTATAACTAAGAACTATTACCAATTCAGTCACTCCACAGATAATTATTGAGCACTTTCTATGTATCAGGTTCTGCCCCCAGGATACATGAGTAATCACCACACTCCACCCCTTTCTGGAGCAAGGTTCCATTGCTTTGTGAGGGGAGCATAAGACAGAATGTGATGTAGCTGTATATTTCTGAGAATGTATACACACCCCATAAAAAAATCAGTGTGGATGCATGCTCAATGGGGAGTAGAGGGAAGGAAATTTATAATTGTATCCTCTAATCATAAATTCCATAATGTCCTCCATGGAACAAACCCACCACTCACTCCACCTTCTGTTCCTGCGCCTCTACTACGGCTGGGGTATAAGAAAGAATAAGGCAAAATCCTGTTAAGAGGATCACATGTACATGAAGTCATCACAGGTACATGTTATCACTGCTTGAAAATGGATCAGAAAGGTTTCCTTTTCAGTCTCACTGAAAAAGTAGAAGACCCAAAGTGATATCATTGACTTAAAACACCAGAAACAGCAACCATTTCTCTTTGCTACAGCTTCCACAAAGATACAGTATTTAAAACAGCCACAACGGGATCGGCTTACTCCATTATGTACTTGCCTGTTGTACTTTCCTAACTAGAACCGAATATTTACTGCACATGGTGATTTCACAGAGGGCGATCCTCTTCAGATCCTAACTGGCTACCATGCAGCTGCCTTTTGTGCCTTTGTTTGACATTTATACATTCACACTTGGTGTTTGTGCCAGATTACTCTTCTCATGCTCTGAGATGAAGCTGTGGATGCTTTTTCAAAAACTAAGCATCGATATTGTGCAACACTGAAATGTGACCACCAGTCTTTCTGATGTATAGCATGGGAGAACGGGTATCATTCATTTGTTCATCCATTCATTCAACACACACTTAATGAGCACCTACTAATATTTGACTATGTCAAGGATACCAAGGAGTACAAAAAATGGTCCCACCCTATGGGAACAAAGCAGGAAAGCAGCCAGATTATTAAATGAGATTTAAAAAACTCAGAATTTAAAGCTGGAATTCCTTCTGGATAGTCTAAGATACACTAACTGTGTTCTATTTTTCAAGTATTTTAGAACATAGGAGAATTTAATTTTCATCATATTTAGTGATGCTCTTTGAAATCCTTCAGTGCAGCTTGATCATCCTGTTTAAATGTATTTCCTGCCAGTTCTCATCTCTCATGTAAGGACCTACTTTTTATGGGTAGACTACTTCTAAAACAATGGTTCTCAGTTCAGCCATCATTCATTGTGTGGCTCCAAGGTGCCAGGACTCTCAAACTGTGTTCCTGAGCAACATCAGTGTCCCGGGGAGGTGGATGGTGGAGATTTGGTGCCAATATCAAACAATGGTCCTCTTATCCCAATAGGCAAAAATGTTTTGATGTAATAGAAAAAAAGATTCTCAATGATATTTTCTCTTGTGCATTTTTAAAACTGATTCTAATGCATTTCTTAATTTTAAACTCTTGGTACCTACCACCTCCTCTAGCCTGTAAGTGCTAGTGAGCAATAACATGAATAAATAAATATCAAATAAATATTGAAGGGAATAATATGTGATTTCTTACAAATCTTTTTGTATCTCTTGAGATAGAAGCCAAACTCTCACAGTAAAGGAGAGGAACAAACAGGCCAGAATTTAATTGTTTTTTGAATAATTTCAGAGAGTCTGACACTTGCTGACAAGTATAGCCACCACTATTCCAGGACGCGGTGGTCTCAGTCTCCTCTTCTTCCTCCTTTACCTACCTTCTTGTCCTCTAGGAATTGTCACTATCATTTAGTTGATATCTACTACAAAGAAAAACATTGTGCTGAGTTTTACGCATATTGTTGTTATTTTTCTCAATAGTCCTACAAGGTTGGCATTATTTCCATTTTAGGGATGAAAAATTGAGGATTAGAGAGGTCAAGTGACTTTAAGGTCATCTTCTGGTCGATGATAAGAGCCAGTATTAAAACCCAAGTGAATCCAAAGACCATACTCTTTCCATCACACCTGGTGGTCTCCTTAGCCATTTAAGAGCCACAGAGCTATGGGTCCCCTGAGTCCCAGTGGTGAGAGCACCTCCCCTTACCCCTGCTTCATTCCCAGGACATGATCTTGACTTGGGATGAATACTAACATGAAAAAATGGTCCCTTCTCTAGCCCCTAGATTCCTGCTGTCAATGCGTCTGTTAGCTAGGCCTATAGGTTTGGGCTATAATCCCCTGTCTGCTTGACTAAAATAAACTAGAAAATAAGAAAGTCTTTCACAAACTTTTCCTACAGAGCATTCATAGGTACATAGCCATGCTTCACAAACACACTACTGATCACTTAAAAACAGCATGGGCTTTGTGTGAAAAACAATTCAGTGGTTCTTCAAAAAATTAAACATGAAATTACTGTATGGCCCAGCAATTCCACTTAGAGTTATACACCAAAAGAAGTTAAAACAGGCCCTCAAACAGATACATGTACAGGAATGTTCACAGTAGCATTATTCTCAATAGTTAAAAGGTGGAAACAGCCCATGTCCAACAACAGATGAATGGATAAACAAAATGTGGTATATCCATAAGGTTAGAATATTATTCAGACTTAAAAGGGGATGAAGTTCTGACACATGCTACAGTGTGAAAGCCAGACACAAAAGGACAAATATGGTATAATTCCACTTATATGAAACACCTAAAATAGGCAAATTCGTAGAGATGAAAAGTAGATTGGAGGTTCCCAAGGGCTGGGGAGGGGAAATGGGGAGTTACTGCTTAATGGATATAGAGTTTCTGTCATATAGGGTTGTGAATGTAATGAATGCCCCTGAATTAAATCCTTAACAATGATGAAGATGGCAAATTTTACGTTATATATCTTTTACTACAATTAAAAAGACCAAAAAGCCTGGGCTCCAGGACAGATGTGGATTCAAGTCCCAGCTTGGCCCTTCCCAGACTGTGTGGAGGCACATGCACCAGAACCTATTGTTTTAAGATTCCTCAAACCGTTTTTTTCCTTTAGCACCAGATGGGTAAATGAGTATGTCCCTCACGGATGTCCTGGGAATCCTCTGCTGGCCTAGGTGGAGGGCAGGGAGTGCGCCCCATGAAGGGCTCTTCATTCTTTCCATTTTTTGAGCTGCTCCGAGGCTGAGTCAAAGAAAATTTGCTTCCCTACCATGTTGTGATGAGTTGGCACCCACAGTCAGGATCCTGCACGCAGACTTGTATTTCTCTACTCAGAAGGCTTCAAAATAGAAGATTTCAAAGCTTTATTCATAAAGGTGTTTGGTGGAATATTAATTATAATGCCCAGATAATTGGAAATAATCTGAATGTCCAACATGAGAAAGCGGTTATAGACATTATGGTAGCTGTACCTGATAAAATAGTCTGCAGCTATGTAAAAATGCATATGTCATGTTAAATGAGGAGAAACGAACTTTTAACTTAAATTTGATAGCAGCTATATAAACACTATGCAAATGAAAAATAATTAAAGAGAATATACAAAAGTTAATTGAGGTACTTTTGTTAGTTCCGTGTGACTATAGTGCTATTTTAATTTTTCTAGTTTACAAATATTTTCCTATTGCTTATTACACTAACATCACAGATAAAAAGTTTTTGTTTTTGTTTTGGTTTGTTTTTTGTTTTTAAATCATGAGCTCAATGATGTTACTCATTCAGGAGCAGATATACATGGTGTTTTCTGACCTGCTCCAACACAGCCTTGCCCATTCATGCTTGAAAGCCAGGCTATCAATCTGCTTTTATCTTAACTTCTCTGTCTTCCAGGGATTTTAGGTGGATAAATATGACTCAGCAGAATCATGTGCACAATCAGGGGCTGTAAGGAAGGTGATGCCAGCGGACCCACAGCTGAAGCTGGAAGCCAGGCCTCTGGGGATGAAAGGAACAAGCTGGACTGGAGGAGCTGGCTGCTGCCTGCACAGCCTCCTTCACAGACACCCTGGCTGGCTGTCGACTGCCCCCAGCCCAGCATTCACCTCTGTGGGCAGGGGCTGTGCTCCACGCATCCTGGGGATGCCCAGCCAGCAGGTTGGTCCAGAGAGCGCCACATGAGCTTGTTGCATAAACAATCACAGATGTTCCATCTATACTGGCCTTCCCAGACACTGGCACAGAATAGGACACATCTTAAAGTACCAACAGCCATCCGTTTTGCCTTCTGATCTAACATTTACCAAGGATCTGCAGGGGACAAACAAGGGAACTTACACTTTCACATGCACTGTCTTAAGATGAATTCAGGTAGCATGAGCTATGAAATGAGAAACTGAACAGAAAAAGGGATGAAATTAGAAGACATAGTCTATTTTTGAAAGTTCTTTAAAACTAAGGCCTCTGCGCTATGAAATGTCTTCAAAGAGAGGGCAGCGGGCTAGTCGTATTCAGATTTCATGATGATATAGTTTTAAACAAAGGAGAAGTAAAAGTAAGATTCTTGTTAAAATTCATTTGTTCTGCATAGGCAGGAGAAAGGGGAACTTTCAAGGCAAATTCAAGAACCACACTGCTACCCACATCCTCCACAAGTTGCAATCTTCCACCAAGCTGAGAAAGGATCCTTGGCTTAGCAATTAAAATCATTTGTCTTTTATCCCCTTCTTGCCAAAAAGGACCCCAGCCCTAACTAGTTAATCCCTAACACACACTGCTACTCCCAGAGTTGCCTGGCAACTGCTAGGAGGCGTGTCAGAGAGCAAGAAAGGCCTAAATAAATGAGCTGCAGCCTGGCTGCGCTTGACATGGATAAAGGGGGGTTTTCCGAATGGAGCTGCCTGGCTGCTTGTGGTTCTGTCATTTAAGTGGAGATGAACAAGTTGGCTTGGCCGATATTGTTAAATATCTTGGGCTTTGCACCTTATATTCTCCGGGTGACTGAGAAATGGGTCACATGCCCTGCGATTTGCAGACACTCTCCCCTCTGCCGGCAGCAGCCACCTAAAGCCTACAGAGAGGGCAGGATGCAATGCACACACACTGAGCGAGACCCAGCGCCAGCCCCCAGCCCAGAAGCTTTCCTGTGCCTTTATGTCTTTCCATCCACTGTTCCCAAATATACTCACTGATGCCTGCACTATGCCATGACCCATGCCCAGTGCTGGGAGCACAGAAAGAAAGAGTTATAAAAGTGGAACATGTGCAAACCAGAACAAAGACAGGTGAGAGGGTGTGGTGCCGTGGTCGGCAAACTGAGGCTCGCCAGCCATATGCGGCTCTTTGGCCCTTTGAGGGTGGCTCTTCCACAAAATACCACGGCCTGGGCGAGTCTATTTTGAAGAAGTGGCGTTAGAAGAAGTTTAAGTTTAAAAAATTTGGCTCTCAGAAGAAATTTCAATCGTTGTACTGTTGATATTTGGCTCTGTTGACTAATGAGTTTGCCGACCACTGGTGTGGTGGAAGGAACCTGAGTTTCGGAGTCAGGATGGCCCAAGTCTGTCCCCTAGCTCTCCTACTTACCAAAAGTCACCCACAATCTGAGCCTCTATCTCCCATCTGTGAAATGGACAGTAAAGGGCAGTGGAGGGGAATTACTGAAACAACTGAGAGATGAACCAAGCTCTGGCCTTGGGGAAGGCTGCTGAGCAGGTAGGAGAGGTGGCTGTCACTGGACACCCTTTGAGCTCACTTCCTGACCCTCAGGAGAGTCTTTTGGAATCATTCCCCTGGCCCAGAAGAGAGGCACCAGTGAGCACTGTCAAGTCCATCATGTTTCATGTTTAAAAACCAAGTCCCTGGGACTGTGCAGTGACCTGAGTCTCAGGACTGCACCGCCAGTGGGAAGCCACACCCCACACCCCACAAAGCCCTCCACTTTGGCCTGTTCTCCCACTGCTGGCTGCTGCTCAGATCCGCCCGGCAATCTGCCTTAGAGGCGGCTCCCGTCCGCCACCACCGGCTCCGGCCACCATCTTTCTCCCTCACCTTGTATATCAAAGGCCTTCAGTGTACTCCATCCTTTGACCCAGTCAACTCATGTCAGGGATTATGCCTCAGGAAATAATTCAGAGCATGCATGAAGATTTATCCAAAGATGTTCACCACAGTGTGGTTTAAAATTGTGAAAAGTGCCTAACAGAAGCCATAGCGCTGGGCTGATGTGATGGGCCTGGGTACTGATCTCAGGTCGCAGGAACTTGATAAAAGTCTCTGCAAGTGGGGCCCAGGCTGCCCTTCTAAGAGGCCCACAGGCGATTCTGATCCACAGCCAAGACTGTGAGCCACTGGAGTCACCTGATGGGATATGCACAGCCATTATAAATGATGTTTTAAGAAGAATTTTCACTTGCTATGAATAAATGCTTACAACATACTAAAAGGCAAACCCAAACAACTGGGACTAGATTGCTTTGCTGATAATTTCTCAACTGCCTAAAAGTAAAATCTCAAAACCCAAATCCAAATGGAACAAAAAGGACCCAAAAAATCCTGGGACCTAGGTAGAAACATGCTAATATGTTATCATAACTCCAGATGATAGGACTGTGGGTGTTTTCTCATTCAAATCCTCAGTTACTTTAAATATTTCTTATCAGGAGCTGGTGTTTTTATAATCGGAGAAACACAAGTGGCCTGAGGAGGCTGCTCTAACCCCTCAGAACGTGGAGCCTGCCACTCTGGAGGCTCGTCCAAGTGAACATCCCCAACACCACCCCCATGTGACAAGTGCAAGTACAACATAAACTTCTCCAGAGGAGCAACTTGTGCCTAATGATATGCACAGCAATACATACCAAGACTCAACCGCCTATGGATTCTAGACATACTCATAGCTACTATAGGATCACTGTAAGAGCGGACTATTCGTGTCTGTCAGTGCTCAGCTTCCCAAGGAAAGGACTGAGCCAGTTGCCTCATTCTCATTTTAGAGATGGGAAGACACCAGTATTTTCCTTGGATTATACCAGCTCTCAAAATGACACCATACCTGGCTGGTTTGGCTGGGCCCAAGGTCAGGACAAAGAATCTGAGCCACCTCCCTCAGAGACAAGCCGGACATGGTGAACTTGCTTTAAACCGAAGGGCCTTAGAGGACCTAGGAAAGAATTTCTTAGGAAAAAGAGAGTGCATCCCCCTTTCTGTTATGTGATCATGACCGTGCCTGAAGCTCAGGCAGCAGAGAGAGTCAGGCCTAAGTGTTGATGAAAGATGAGAAGCAAGGAGGGTAGTGGCATTTGGCTACTGCTCCCTGTGCACCACCGCCCTGGCCACGTCACAGAGAATGTGACCCGGCTGAAGAAAAAGCACGGAGTCTGCTATTACTCTGTGTCTCACTTAGACACTTGATGGAGTCCTAGTGATAAGAAAACATCCTTACCCTTCAGGCAATGTGACCCACTCCAACTAGGCTGGCTGTGGCTGCCATCGCTACTAAGAGAAAAGGGCTCTCAGCCAGGTTCCCCTCCAAATTTCTCTGCTCCATGGAGTGACCCAGGCCCCTGGGCCAATTTCTCCATTACCTTGGCCAAGGGTAGGCTGAATAGAGGGTAGCCGGTGCAAACTTCTTATTGAAGGTGGGAGAGTTGGTACTTTCATTGGTTTTACAGTTAACCTGTTGTCTTCATACCTCAGCAATAACTAGTTGTTATTGTTAGGGTATCACAGGCAGGCAGGGGATAGTAATGGGGCCATGGGGACTTAGAAAGGTTGAAGTGCCATGGAGGTGGATAACACTACTTCCCAGGCCTCAGCATACTTTATAGTCATTCACACCAAGACCACCATAGGAGCCTCTAAGAAGTGAATTCCCCAGGATGCTTTATTTTCTCAAGGGTGGGGATGAGGTTCCTATAGCGGAAAAGGGCAGTGAGGCAGTGGGAAATCATGGCTGTGGGACTAACTGGCTCCTCCACTGCTTAGCAAGTCACATCTCTTCTCTGAGCCTCAGTTTCTATACTGGTAAAATGGAGATGATTATTACTATCTCAGTCTTACTGTGAATCCGCAGGGAGAGCCGGGCACTGTAGTTAACAAAGGGATCTTTACATTCTCAGGAGCAGTTAGTGTGCCTCACTCATGGCCATGAGGCTTCCTTGTGCTACAAGGTAGGGATGCTCCCGAACCCTCCCACCCCCACCCCGTCCCCCATACAGATGCACAACCTCTTGTAGGTGAATTCAACAACCAGGAGAATTGCAGGTTTCTCGTGGTCCCTGAGGTATGTTTCTTAGCCCTGACCAAACATGGGTATATAACATGCCAACAAGTTACTCACTGGCTCAATTTTCAGAGCGTTCCGGTAGCTGCCGAAGAAAGCAGCCTGGGCCTTGAGGAAGGCTCTGGCCACACCGTCGCCAGTGGTGGTGGAGACCTTCTTTAGCCGGCTCTTCAGTGAAGAGATCTGGTGACCGAGAGAAAGAAGACAAGTTGAGGGCAGGGCTGGAGGAGGATGTCTGGCTAAGAGCTCTAGAAAATCCCTGGTCGGAATCGACTTGATACCTTGGCTGCTGGGAGAGCAAAAATGCATTCAGTGTTGGGGCAGGTTTTTGACATTTAAATGAATGTTGCTTTTATTAGAGCATATCTAATGAAAACACAAACAAAACCACTTTCTAAGCAGTTACAATGAGCCAAGTAAGTGCTTCACATTAAATTTCTAATTTAATTATTTCAGTAATCCTGCAAGGAAGAAATTAGTGTTCCCATCTTATAAGGGTGAAACAGTCTCAGAGACGGTCAATCACATGCCTGGGAACAAACCTAAGAAGTGGCCAAGTCAGAATATGAATGGGAGCCTGTTCATCTGACCCCAAATTACACAAAGATTTTCAGTTCCAATTCCATCCCCTTTTCACATTACTTACAAATATTAGAATAAGTGATTTATAATACTTAATATATTATCTATCTATATATATGAAAGGCTAATACGTTAAGTGTCCGACTGTCCGATTGGTCCCTATGACTGTCCGATTGGTCTCACTGACCACCAGGGGGCAGATGCTCAACACAAGAGGTGCTGAGCTGCAGTGACTTGGCAACAGTGGTTCTCAGGTGATGCACCCCGAAACCAGAGAGGAGGGAGTCCGATTCCTCGTGGGCTGGGTGATTCCACCTTCAGCCATGGGTTATGTTATTTTTGGGGCCGAATCTGGTTTACTGCACACTTGAGTTTGCGTTCCACACCCTGTACCACAGCAACTTTGCAGAATACCCTCTCGCACTCTGGGACCCCTCAGGGGATGTCGGAGAGCCAGTTTTGGCCCCATCCCCGCAGGCCAAGCTGAGGGACCCCACCTGCTGGAGGGACCCCGCTCCCTTTGCAGATGCCGAGGAGGGATCGCAGGAGGTTGGCTCCAGGGCATGTCTGGCCCATCTCACCCAGTCCCCACTGGCCACCTTCTAATTAATTTCCTTTCAATGTGCACAAATCTGTGCACTGGGTCACTAGTGTACAATAAATAAATATATGTTACTAGTGGCCCGGTGCATGAAATTCATGCATGTTAAAAGGGAATTACCATATTTTCCGGCGTATAAGACGACTTTTTAACCCAGGAAAATCTTCTCAAATGTTGGGGGTTGTCTTATACGCCGGGTGTCATCTTATAGGGCAGGTATATCCCAAACTCTATATTTTAACTGGAAAAGTTGGGGGTCGTCTTATACGCCCAGTCGTCTTATATGACGGAAAATACGGTAATTAGAATTTTGGGAATATTGCTGTTTGCCCTTTCTCTATAATAGAAGTGTCAGAGATGAAAGAAAATTAGTAAAATGTATATGAAAATCTCCCTCCTGTCAGAGTCTGGGGCACGCTTCGAGACCCAGAGTCAAGTCCCCTGGGCCCGACGCCGGGGTGGGGGGCACAGCCTCAGGTCCCCCAGCTCCAGCACTGCGGTGGGGTGGGGCACGGCCTCAGGTCCCCCAGCTCTAGCGCCAGGGTGGGGAGGGTGCAGCCTCGAGTCCACTGGCCCGGCCTTAGGTCCCCCTGCCCCGACGCAAGGGCACGATGACCATTTGCATATTAGCTCTTTATTATATAGGATTATATAGCTCACACCTGATACTCTAAAGCAGTAGTTGCCAACTGGTGGTCCATAGACCACTGGTGGTGTGTGAGGTCTAAAAGGTTGGTCACCGCTGCTCTAAAGGAATAGTAGCAGCTTATAGATAAGCACTCACATGTTAAAATAAAATAGATAAGAAAGCCATGGCAATGGGAAAAGTAGCCAGGAATAGATTTAATACATAAAGATAAGCCATAAGGTCTTACATAGTGGCTAGAAATGAACTTTTGACTTAAGAGCCTCCTAGTGGTCAAAGCAAAAAGGGATACATAAGAAGTAGTGAGATTCTTGGGTCCATTCATGTATTACAAACCAACCAGTTACCCAGCTGAACACAGATTTTCCCGAAAGTGAGAACTAAATGAGATTCTTCCCATGATTTCCCAATGTAGGAATGACTATGACGTGATGGCTGTTGCCCTCAATATCAGACAGCATCAAACTTCCGGGTTTGTTTCTAATATGCCCTTCATTCATCTCAAAATTGCACAACTGCTGGGCACGTCATTCACACCGTGTTCCATGTGAAAGGTGTCCCTAGAATTGTGCAATGTGGTAGCCTCGAGTCATTCATTTACTCAACAAATATTCATTATTTTCTCAGAGCCTAGGACTGGGTTAGGTGTTGAGGATACAATGGTGAACAAAACTAGACATAAGCTCTGCCCTCATTAAAACTTATACTCTTGTGAGCGAAACACCAATACTATGACATTCCTACTGTGATGAGCCTCTGACAGCTCACCAGGGAGGTCAAGGAAAGCTTCCTGGAGGGAGACAGGCTTGAACTGAGACCTGAAGGATCAGTTGGAGTCATCTTGGCCAAGGGAGGGAGAAACAGTGTACCAGACATGGCGAATAGCATTTGCAAAGACCCTGTGGTGAGCAGTCCAGAGAACAGAAAGGGCTGTGGCTTCAGTGGAGAGAATGAGGGGGAGTATGCTGTAGAATGAGGTGAGAGCAGGAGTCAGAGGAGCCTGTGAAAACACTAAGGAATTTCTTCCTTTCTCTTGAGAGAAATATAAAGCTAATGACTGTTTTTAAGCATGTGGGTGACATTTCATGGGTACATTTCAGGAATCAGGGGCTTAGATAAAGGACTATATAATGGCTTGACATTATTTAAGGATAAAATTAAGAATAAAATAGAAAATTAGATTTAGGTGGTTCATGAATCATATACAAATTTTTAATATGAAGGAGTGATGATCATTTTAGAAGGCATAGGTTCCATAGCTTTCCTCAGAATCCTACACAAACAAAAACTAAAACAAAAACCATTAAGAATAAATTATCTGGGATGGACTATATATATATACCTTTAGAAACGTCCTATGAACATTATTTCTTATTACTAAGTTTCTGATAAGGGATTTTATTAGCTTATTAAGATATATCTTATAGTAACAGAGCTGAGAGGCTGTTCGCAGAGTGAACTGAAGATGAATACCAGAGGACCTGCATCTCGGCTGAAGGACAGTATTCCAGTTACTGAACTTTCAGCAAATGGACCTTTTGAAAGTCATGATCTTCTTCACAAAGGTTTTCCTTGTGTGAAAAATGAGCTTTTGTCCACTCATCCTCTTGAATTATCAGAAAAAATTTCCAGCTCAACCAAGATAAAATGAAATTTTCCATACTGAGAACCATCCAGGGTCTAGTTGCTCCACTAAAATTGCAAATGGAATTCAAGGCAGTGCAACAGGTCCAGTGTCTTCCACTTCTACGCTCACACCTTTCACTGGATAATTTGAGGGGTAATGATGAGACCATTGGATTTGAAAATATTCCTTTTTTAAAATATATTTTTACTGATTTCAGAGAGGAAGAGAGAGGGAGAGAGAGACAGAAACACTAATGATGAGAGAGAATCATTGATCAGCTGCCTCCTGCACACCCCCCACTGGGGATTGAGCCCCAAACCCGGGCACGTGTCCTGACCAGGAATCGAACTGTGACCTCCTGGTTCATAGTTTCATGCTCAATCACTGAGCCACCATAACTGGGCTGAAGATACCCTTAATGACCCATCACAAAGTGCACTAATGGAGGAATCACACTTGATGGTGGAATATAAACTTGGTTTACTGCAATGCAGTGTGCTGACCATGGAAATGGAGGGGCTACATTTTGTTTACAGTTGTTTGTTTGTTTTACTATAATTTTATGTATACAACAATAAAAGTACTGACACATGAGAACTGCTGTCAAAAAGAAAAGATATATCTTACATACCATAAAATTCATTCATTTAAAGTGTACAGTTGAGTGGTTTTTTTAGTGACAAGGTTGTACAAGGATCACTATTATCTAATTCCAGAACATGTTCATCACCCCCAAAAGAAGACTCATTGCTAGTCACTTCTTATTCCCCACCAATCCTCCTTCCCCACCCTAGCCCAAGGTAGCCACTAATCCACTTTCTGTCTCTATGGATTTGCCTATTCTGGACAGTTCATATAAATGCAATCATACAGTTATGTATGTAATCTTTTGTGAGTGGCTTCTTTCACTAAGCATAATGCTCATCTATACTAATAAAAGGGTAATATGCTAATTAGACTGGGTCGACTGAACATCTTCTGGTCATCCAGTCCTCCTTCTGGACAAAGCCACGATGGCGGGGTCCAAGGCAGAGGCAGTTAGGGGCGATCAGGCCGGCAGGGAGCAGTTAGGGGTGATCAGGCTGGCAGGGGAGAGCAGTTAGGGCATTCAGGCAGGCAGGGGAGGGCGGTTAGTCAGGCTGGCAGGGGAGGGCAGTTAGAGGTGGTCAGGCCAGCGGGGGGAGTAGTTAATACATAATGCTGCTATGAATATCCATGTATAAGCCAAAAGGACACACGGAACACAGTACTTAGCTCATAGTAGGCCATCAATAAGTGTTTACTGCATATAGGGGAAAGAATCCTGTGTTGTTGTTGTGGGGGCATACCATAAGCTTGGACAGTCAACAGAGTGTAGGTAGGACTGACATTCTCCTCTGATAAATCAGAAGGACAGGAGCATGCACAGAGAGGGTAGTCACCCCATCTCTGTTTGGAGGCAGGCCAAGGGAAACAATTTTCCTCTGGAAGCAGTTTGGATTTTGTCTCAACACCTGAGTGTAAATACCCGGTTTATTGTGACCTTCCCTACCCTGGGACCTATGAGCCCCTGAATCATAGCGAGCGGTGGGTGCTCCATGAGAAGCAACGCAGGCCATTTGGCACCCAGGCAGATTGCCATGGACTTTCAACCTGAAACAGCAATGTGAAAAAGACACATGCTTTTTTTTTTTTTTAAATTGTTGACACTATAACAGATGTCTCCCATTTTCCCCTCCTCCCCCTTAACCCTATTTACCCAGGTCCTCCCCCACCTTCCGGCCTTCACCACACTGTTGTCTATGTCCATGGACTATGCATATATGAATATATGTTCTTTGGTTAATCTCTTCCAGTCCCCCACAACCCCCGCCCCTCTGAGATCTGTAAGTCTGTTCCATGCATCCATGCCTCTGGTCCTATTTTGTTCATCAGTTTATTTTGTTCATTAGATTCCACATATAAGTGAGATCATATGGCATTTGTCTTTCTCTGACTCGCTTATTTTGCTTAGCATAACAATCTCCAGGTCCATCCATGCTATTGCAAAGGGTAAGAGTTCCTTCTTTTTTGTACAGCCGCATAGTATTCCAAAGTGTAAATGTACCACTGTTTTTTAATCCACTCATCTACTGATGGGCACTTAGGCTCTTTCCAGATCTCGGCTATTGTAAATAACGCTGCTATGAACATAGGGGTGCATATATTCTTTCTGATTGGTGTTCGGGATTTTTAGGATATATTGCCAGAAGTGGGATCACCGGGTCAAACGGCATTTCCATTTTTAATTTTTTTAGGAAACTCCATACTGTTTTCCATAGTGGCTGCACCAGTCTGCATTCCCACCAGCAATGCATACATGCTTCATTAAGACGTTAAAAATACTGCCCACTCCCCACCCTCCAAGTAATAAAAATCCTGTCCCTCCTGGACATTTCCATCCTTTGAAACGGTGCAAGCCACTGTCACTCTTCTTCCGGCTCCTCAAAGGCCTTGGGCCACCTGTGCCGCAGATTATTCCTCACTTAACCTTCCCTGGCCTTTCCCGTTCATTCAGGAGGTGTTTAATTACCTAGGATTCACAAGCTGCTCTTCAGGTAAGCCTCTCCTAATGGCCTCATTACCATTTACACAAAGAGGTAGTCGCTGATGGTAACTGAGCAAACACGAGTGTGTGCCTTCCCACCTGCCCAGCTGGTCTGAAACCAGCCAAGTGGTCCTGGGCTCTTGGTGCCCCTGTGACCACTTAGGCCAAGACTTCTGAAGACCTCTCTTCACCCTGCAACATGCGGAAGCTTTTGTCAGCACTTCAAACTTGGGAACTTCAAGTGTATACACATCTGATAACTGGTGGTAGCATTTTGTCCTTTAAATGAAACTGAGGGAAGAAATCTAAAGGCTCAAATAACCCAGTCAGACATCTAAAGCTGAGCTTGCTGAGTACTCCTGGAGGGTCTGATCAGATCCCTGACATCGGGGTGCACTGGGCTTAAGCTGGGGGTAACGGAAACGCCGATGAGGATGGCTTCCTCCTGTAATCAGGCATCAGAGGAGGCAGGCAGAAAACAAAGGGAAGGGACTACAGAGTTGAATTCATCAGTGTCTCCCATTGTGTTACTGCAGCATCCTCCAACCAGCCTCCTAGGACAGATTCCGATGCTGGATTCCCTACTTCTCTTTTCATTTCCACCATTCTCACGTCTTATCAACACCACCCTAACTATGTCCTGAATCTGCTCTCTCCTCTCAGAGCCCATGACCTTGGCCCTGCGCCCGTCAGCTCCATCAGTCTCTCTGGCCCAGACTGGTGGAGCAGTAGTTTCCTAGATGGGCTCTCTGCCTCCAGTTTCCCCTCAATGCCATCCACCCAGAGCTGTCCCAGTCATTTTGGGAAAACATGAATCTGATCAACTCTCCCCCTCCCTCAAATCCTTCCATGCCCCCACCCTTGGCCACCAGGACCTTCAGAAAGCCATCCAATTCCTCAGAGCAGCCTGAGGCTTTCCTCAGTTGGCCTGGCTTCCCTCTCGCAGCCCCCTGGCAAGTTTTACTCGACTGATACGGAATTTCTATTAGAAGCACATAAGACTCTCCAGTCAATACACACGCCGACAACTCAGAGGGAGCTGTCCCTGTCCCTTCCTGTCCTGCTTGAGAATATCTCTTCACCCTCTGAAAGACCATCCACGCGTCCATCAACGGGGCTGATGAAGTATGTTATACCACATCCTCACTATGAAGCACAGTATAGCTAACAGAATGTGGATGTAGTCTGTAAACTGACATGAAAGGATGTCCACAAAATATTGCCAAATGGGAGGAAAACACGCGAACTGCAGAGCAATATGTACAGCATGAAGCGTTTAAGAATTATATATGTACATATCTGTAGTATAAATCTAAAATGCCATGTATCAAGCATTAACCATGCAGAGATGCTTTCTATTTTATGAACTTTTGATTGTTTTGATTATCCTTTATAAAAAAGCATATGTTACTTTTATAATAAAGAATTTAAATGAGGTATTTTTCTTTAATAGTCAAATTAAACACTGCCTTGGGTTAAGGGAAAGACGGAAGCCAGATGTCCCCTCATCTGCAAAGCCTTCCCTAACCCCTGAGACCTGGCTAATGACACCGTGCCTGAGCCCCTGGGACTGCATAGGTGATTCTTTGGTGAGTTGCAGTGTCTACCATCTTTCCTGCCAGACTCCGAGTTCCCAGAAGGTCCACAGGGCCTGGTCACCCAGCAGTTTCTTCTGAATGAAAGAACAGATGGCGAGTGTTCTGACCTCCTGCAAGGCATTTCCAGTGGCTGAGCCTCTGCCTTGAGGCAGGTCTAGGATCACATTTGGTCATTAGAAGAAAGTGGTCTTAGTTGGGTAGGGTTGGGGGAGAAATTAACACTCATTCTGTTCCTTTCTGCAGAAGGTCATCATTAAGATGAAACTCAAATTGCAAGGCAAATGGACCTGTGGTTGCTGAATGAGTTAACGTGGACAACACTGCAAACGGAACATGTCCAATAACAAATGCAGTGTTCCCTACCCTGCCCTGGCTCCTGCTTTACCTGGTCACTGTAGGCTCTACCTCTCAGGCCTCCTGGCTTCACCTGCTTCTCTATCCCCTGCATTCCGCATGCAGGAGAGAGTAGAGCTTGCATCACATAAGCCAAAGTCTAGGGTTAGAAACCTGGCTTCCCTACTCTCTTAGCCTTTCTGAGCTTCAGTTTCCTCGCCTGTGAAATGAGGCATCTGCAACCAACATGCACTGTGAGGCCGGAAATATATTGGGTGTAAAATGGATAATGGATGTGGCGGACTGCCTAGCTTTTTGGTATTAGTTCAGGCTTCATCTTTTACCTGGACTACTGCAACAGTCTTTCACAACTGTGGCCCTTCCTCTATTTTCTTTTTGGTCCAATCCATTCCGTGCATTGAACTGTCTCCTGGAACAGCAGGTTGAATCTTATCACTCCCTTCCTCTAAAATCTGCAGTGGTTCCATGCTGCTAACATAAAGTGCACATTCCTTAGCACAATATTCAAGGCCTTCTATGGGCCTGGCTCAAGCTCTATTCCCCACGTTGTCTTCTCTTCGATTTCAGAGGCCAAGAAATCATCCCTCGGCCTGGGATGTTCTTCATCCTACTCTCTAACAAAACCCTCCTATAAAAAAAAAAAAAAAAAAAAAAGGAAAAAAAAAGCCTCTGACTCTCTGTGATGTCCTCTATCACAACAAAGAGATCCTTCCCAGGGCACACTGGCCTGTGGCTTAGGTGGACGCCTCACCTTTGCAGGCCCCATGCTGAAGCTGTGCTGGACAGAGTTGCATAGGACCAGGGACCACCTCCTGACACAGTTAAGCTCCCCCAGACCAGCCTAAGTTAGCTTATTACTGCTTCAAAAGGCGCTCTCGTATTGTCTACATCACTATCCTATCATTTAGCCTTTTGTACAACCAGAAGTGTACATATCTTCCTCACCCCTAGAATGAAAATAACCCTTGCAGTTCATATTGGCACTCAATAAATACAGATTTGTCACTTGGTAGCGACTTGCGGGGGAGAGAGGGGAGAATAAGGATGGCATACTGTTCATCTGTCCTCCTCTAAGACTCTCCCATCCATCTCTGTCCATCAGCACTGGCACCCTAAGATCATTCAGCAGCTTCCTTATTGTTCTGAAGACAAAGACTAAAGTCCCAGGCTGGCCTGCAAGGCTCTGAGGGATTTGGCCCCAGCCTCTTTCAGAAGCCAGGTTCCTGCATCCCTGGTTTTAGCCACACCCTCGGGGCCCTGGTTGCACTGGCCTCCCTCACACCCCAAGGCGTTCACATAAGCTAGCTCCTCTGCTTAGAGAGCTCTCACTGCCATCACTCCCTAGAATTCAGCACCGTCCAACAGGACTTTCCGTAAATAATCTAGCATATGTGTGATCCAACGTGGCAGCTGCAACTGAGCACTTGAAATGTGGCTAGTGTGACTCAGGAATTGAAATTTTAAATTTTACTTCATTTAAATCAATTTAAATAGTCACATGGGGATAGTGGCTAGCATGTTGGACAACACAGGGTCCTAGATCAAGTACTACACATCCTTCAGATTCAGCTCAAATATCACTTCCTCAGACTGACCCCCTCAGACTAGATAGCGGCACCCCATTTTATACTCTCACTATACCTTTCCTTTAGGGACACACAGCGATGTGCAACAACGCATTTTCCAACAATCCAATGTCTGTCTCTCTCTTCTATTAGATGGAGCACTTAGGAAGGCAGGGACCACGAACATCCTCAGCGCGGCACCTCAAGTAGAGGGACAGTTCTTCTAAATGTCTGGCTCAAGTCAGCCTGTGCAGGGACCCCATTTCTTTTCCTGAAGAGGTGCGTTAATTGCTCAGTGTCAGATATGGAGTTTAAAGATTTTTGTTGGACAATTCAGACACCCAGCAGCAGCTGGGAGGGGGCAATAGAATCACACTTTTGTTGTGCCTTTAAAAAATGGCCCTCAAGGACTAAGGCAAATGGATTCTTCCTTTCCTGAATAAAGCAGGCGTCAGGGCTCTGTTACAGGGTCTCCTGGAAGATGTCTGGGTGTGGACAGGGGCAGAGGGACTACTTACTGCCGCGCTGTCCTGTCCTTGGGGCACATCTACCCTGCCTCCCTTTGCTGTCTTCACACAGACACGGTGTTATCTACCTGTGCCTCGGCTAGTTCTTGCCTCAAATTGGAAGCAAAAAGTCTTGCTATGTAAAGGCAATCCCACTTCATTCTCTTCCCAGTAACAGTTTCTGGGAAAACCAGGAAAAAGGAACAGGAACTAGCATTTATGAAGCACCCCACTAGGTACCAACTGCCGTGGCAGGTGTTTTCATAGCCAGCCCTGTGGAAATTTCAGCACCACTGTGCTAGGCAGCAGTTGTCCCCATTACAGAGATGAGGACAGTGAGCCTCGGCCTCACGTCACAGCCAGTAGCTGGTGGCTGGTGCAGCAAGGGGCAGAGGCCAACGCCAAGCCCAAGTCTGTCTTCCTCTCAAGTTGGTGCTATTCCATTACTCCTCACTGCTGCCAGGATTCCTTAGGCTAGCAAATGGGTTTGTCCCCGATACTGGTTTATTTTCCCCAAACTTAATATATCTCCATTATTGCTTCCTCTCACTCCTTGCTTTTCTGTTTCTTGAGAACATGGTTGTACCTTGACCTCAGTTGGCTTTAATTGCTTCTTCTGCATCCCATTTTCCCCTCAAAGTTACTGTTCTCCATGGGGGAGTCGGGACTGTGCTAGTTAGACGGCACTCGGAGCTGGAGCTGGCTCTGACCCCAGGGGCCCAGGTCTCTGCTCCCTCCGACTCTCCTGACATCTCACGGGCTGAGTATTAAGTCAGAAAGTTAGAAGCAAGCATTACAATACTAAGCAGCTTTTTTTGTCAGACAAAAGGATTAATTTTCATTATGTGAAGGCTACTTCACTTTGTGCTATAATGGCTTTGTTGAGCATGCTATGAACAAACTATCAAGTCTTTAGGAAGATATTCTTGAAGTAAAAACATACAATTTCAAAACAAAAACAAAAAGACCCATTTCCACTATCTGCCAAATAGAGCTCGGGAGGATTCTGGTACAAACACTGCAGCTCTCCCCACACATGTAACCCCTCCCTCAGCATTTTATCCTGAGACACACAGCAGCAAAGGCTTTTGCATTTTTCTATTTTTAAAGCTTATCTTCCTCATACACTTTTTTTTTTTTTGCTCAGAGGAAGTGAAATTGTCTTTGGTTTCCCTATAAAACAATTTAGCTTCAAAACACACACACACACACACACACACACACACACACACTCACTCACTACTTTCTTAATGCAGCTGAAAATCTGCCCAAGCTATAGGAAGATGGACTTAAAGTAAATGTGTATTTAAATTACTAGGTGATCATTCAATATAAAGATTATTTCTAACTAAATATATGCATGCACGTATGCCTATATATGTATGTATCTGGGAGTATTTTCAAAGGAGGGTTTTCTCCCCATACTTCTGGCAGTTTAAGTTTAAAGGTCAGATCTACACCATCACCATGTTTCACAATGCAAGCTGTGCAGTGCCGCGTAATGAAATGGTTCAGTAAAGGTGCTCGTGGAAATTCTTTTAATTAGGTCTAAGGCTTTTCAGTTGTCAACATGAATAAACCAAGAGCCATTCTCTTGCAAACACAATACGCAAAATAAAAATGTAAGTTACCTTTGAAAAAACAGAGATGCACTTGCAAAAGGAAAGTTATACATGGATTTTTTCTTTTTTACAACATATCCTCTACCAATTAAAAAAACACACACCAAATCTTTCAACAACAAAATGGACAGCAAATCAAAAATAAAGGGGCTGCTCTATTTCTAATGAACCAGGACACCATGCCTGGTTCTAATGAAAAGTGTTTGGAAGAAGACTCAAGTTAATCATAACTAAAACTGTTTATCAAGAGACTAATGACTTTCTTTGTGAGCAAAGGCCACCTTCCCATTTAACTACAATTAATTCCACAGATCAGTGGTATTTCAGTCAGACATGTGATATCCCATAATGACTCCTGCAAATTGAATGCTATCTATTAAAAATGCACCAAAATGCACTTTTCCCCTCTGCACCACTATCTGAGGCCCAAAAGCTGAGCATATCACAGCAGGAACATCAAGACTTTTTTTTCAAAGCTGTGTTGACAAAATGAACTACTTGGATTTGGATTTTTCTTCTTCTTTTTTTTTTTAGCTGTCAGTTCAAAGCTGAATCTAGGGATTGAAATACGCAAAATGAAAACTCTAAGAAAATGGTAGGTTGTTTGGGGAAGTTGGATTGTATTTGCATTGAGTTCTGATGGGAAAAACAAAACTAAATAAATGACTCAAATCACCTCCAGTTCAGATTTACAGATACAAGTTGTTCATGAAAGCCAGTTGGCCTGAGAATTGCCATGGAATGGGGGGAATCAAATGGAGAAATGGCAGCATGTAATAAGCAGGTGTAATAAATCAATGCATTGACTAATTAACCAATGAATGAATGAATGTGTAGCAAACCCTGAGCGTGAGGGTACAATACCCAACAAATAATATGTTGCTTTACACTGGGTTCCAATGGACCTGAATTCAAATCCCGAGTCAGCTGCTATTAACTGGATGGGGTAAAGTAACTACCATTACTTTTTAAAGGATTGTTATGTAGATTACATGCTAAGATTTTCTCCATGGCCAGCGTGGTTACAAGGAAAGGTTGCAGGGTTCAATTCTCGGTCAGGGCACATAACTAGGTTGTGGGATTGATGGTACAGGAAGGCAACCACTCAATGTTTCTATCTCTCTCTCCCTTCTCCCCTCTGTAAAATCAATAAGCATGTCCTTAGGTGAAGATTTAAAAAATAAGTCAAGACCAGACAGTGTGACTCAGTGGTTGAGTATAGACCTATGAACCAGGAGGTCATGGTTCGATTCCAGTCAGGGCATATGCCCAGGTTGCGGGCTCGATACCGAGTATGGGGCATGCAGGAGGCAGCCAATCGATGATTCTCAATCACTGATGTGTCTATCTCTCTCCCCCTCTCCCTTCCTCTCTGAAATCAATAAAAATATATTTTTTTAAAAGTCAAGATTTCCAATGCACCAAGCACAGTAGCTGGCACACAGTTGAAGCCTAATAGGTGGTGCCTATTCTTCCATGCTAGCTCAACTCCAAAGTCAAAACTACCCAAGCCATTATTTTAGCATAAAAAAAGAATCATGGGCTCACAATGAACATTTTCTAGAGCATCTTTTACTGAAACATCACTCATTATGCTAAGCCTGGTGGGTTTATTTAGTGACCCGAACTTGGGTGTGTATTTGGGAGTTAATGAAGTGCCTGGTGTTTACACAGATAAAAGCAGGATTTGTCTCAGCAGCAATCTGGGCTGAATGGATATAGATCTCCACGCTTAGGGATGTGGCCAGGACGGATCCAGGGTGGATCACATCCATGTGATGCAGCCACACGGAGTGAGATATCTCCCAAGGGGATTTGGGCATCTCCACCTCCTCAGGGGAGGAAATACAGGAAGGGGGGTGGGAAGTGTGTATAATAGATGTGTTTCACAGTGTCCCTGCTGTGATGAACAACTTGATCCACTTACAGTTCCAAACACATGATGCATAAAAGAGCTGACAGAAATTCAATTCTTCAAAGAAAAGCATCTGCTCTCTAGTGGGAACGGCCAAATATTAAGCAGTTTTGAGGCAGGGCAAAGACCTAGAGGAGCACAGTTCATTATCTGGATAGCCAGAGCAAAGAAATGCAGAGGATTACAAACAAACGAAAAAGTAGCCGAGATTCCATGCATTAATTACCCAGAGTAAAATGATTCAAGTTGAATCTTTGTTACAACAAATATTAAGCCCAGCTGTGTTATGTAGCAGTTGTGAAAAAGAAGAAGAAAAGAAATCCGTGTACAATATCTGTGAGCTCTGCCAGTTAATTGAATTTGCTGGCAGCACTTCCTCTACCACGAGCCAAACATCCTCAAAGATAAAATGTAGCTTTTAAACAGACCTGGGGAAAACGGAATCAAGAAATTTCAACCATTAAAACACAACTCTTTACTGGTATGAAAGTAAAGTAAAATTCAGTAATGAAAGGAAGGAAGTCTCTTAAACATTTACTGCATTCCAAAGCTTGGAGCTGCGGTTTATTGCTGAGGTCTCTTCTGATGTCCCACAGTGCTCCTGCTCCAGCGTCTTTAATGAAGTCCCATAAACTCCCATAAAATACTCGATTGTTGACAAATCATGCACACACACTCAGGGCAAGGCCCACTGGGCCACGATGCTCCTTCCCTTCCTGCCTGAAATTAGTAAGTCATGGAGTAGGCACTCCTGGTGAGTGGTCCAACAAGAACAGAGACCTTCAGGCAATCCTTTTAAAGAATGAAGGATGAAAGACTGGACACTTGTAAGAATTCTTTTCATCAAACTGTCCCCTGACCCCAAGTCCAATATCAGTAGTTTGGGGTGAGGGGTAGCTTTGGCCAGATTCTCGGAACCAGAGAAGCAACAAGAGGTTGGATCCAACACTCAACCTTCAGTCTGGGACTCAGTTCAGTGCAGATCCTATCCCATCATTCCTTGGCTTAATTATCTTAGTTGATTCCCCAGTGCCCAAAATATGAAGCTCAAATGTGTGTTTATGACAGAAGGCCACTCCCAATCTGGTCCCTCCCGTCTACTTCTTTGGTTTCACCTTTTGTCCCTCCCAACCACTCACCCTATGTTCCAGCTGGACTAAACGATTAATCCCTGCCCAAACACATCCACTTTTGTTCACACCTCCAGTCTCCATTCATTCTGTTCCCGCCTCCCAGTATGCTCCTCTCTCCTTTTCCAGGAACAGCGACTGTTTCCTACACATCTCCATGTTCCTAAGGCCCAACACACTGAGCCTACAGCCAAAAAACACTTGGCTGGAAAAATAATCTCCATTCCTGAACTGGCTGTAGATCTGCCCATTTGGGATACTGAACCAGAAGTGTCCGGGGCTCCTGCAGATGGAGGCGAAGCTGCTGGTGTGAAGTGTAAGCGGGTAGGAAAGCAGCAAGAGATGTGCCGGGAGAGGGAGGCAGACTGGATCATAAAGGGCCATATTCTGGAGCTCGAATTTCACCCAGAGGGAGAATGGGGAGCCATTAAAGGGTTTTAAATTGGGGAGTGATATATGCATGTTCCATAATATCCCTTCATTTATAGCAAGAGAATGGCCTGGGATTGGAGAAGTGGGGGCAAGACTGGCAGTCTAGCCTTCCATTAGCTCTGTGACTCACTGAGAATGAGGTCCATGTCTTAATCATCTCTGTGTGCATATATTCAGTGCAAAGCACAGCACATAGTAGGTGCTCAGGAAATGGCTGGTTTATTAAGTATAATAGACAAAACTGTACATATTTGAAGTATAATGTGATTTGACATAAATGTTATGAAATAATCACCACAACTCATTTAATTAACATGTCCATTACTTCAGTTATCTTTTTTTTTGTATTATTAACATGGTCACTATGCTGTCTAGTAGATCCTCAGAACATATTCATGTTATAACTGAAAGCTTGTCCCCTTTAACTAACATCTCTCCATAGAAAATCCCTGTTGAACAAATAAACATTCTGCCAGTGAACACTAACAATATATGCTTTCACATGGCACAAGGAGTACGTAAGACTACAAGGTCTATACACACAAAGATTTACCGTATTTTTCCATGTATAAGACACTATTTTTTTCTAAAATCGTTTGACTGAAAATTGAGGGGCATCTTATACACGGAAGTCAGCCGAAGAGGGAGCCACACTGTTGCGTAGCAGCCCATACCTTGTCAACCAGGCTTTCTCCAATCACGAGCCTTATTGTTACTGTCATCTGCTGATGCTGTAATTGGAGGTAGAGGTGGAGAGTGCGCAGATGCAACAGGGACAGGAGCATTCTGAGCCCGTAAAGATGTCAAAAAATAAGAAGATAAATCCCGGTAAGCAATTGCCTTACTCTGCAAAATTCAAACTGAATGTAATCAGCTATGCAAAAGAGTATGGAAATAGAGCCAGAGAGAGACAATTTGGACCTCCTCCCACTGAGTGTATGATCAGACAGTGGAGAAAACAGGAAGAACAACTCCTTAAGATGCCAAAAAAGAAAAAGGCCTTAAGAGGAAAACCAGCGAAATGGGCAAACTTGGAGCAGAGGCTTAAAACTTGGATTATGGAGCAGCACCAGAGTGGCTTATGTGTGTCAACCAAGCTTATTCATTGTCAGGCAAGAATGGTTGCAAGCGAAATGAACACTGTTGATTTTACAGGAAAGGCAAAGTGGTGCTTCAATTTCATGAGGAGAGAAGGACCGGCCATGAGAACATAGCTCAGAAAATGCCACCAGTTTATGAGGATAATCTCACATATATAGACAGTGACTCCGAAGACAGCAGTGATACAATAGAAGTTGAAGAAATTGATGTGGGGAAGCATAGCACTTGGTTAGAATGTCTATAAGGAGGATTCTCTGAAAGGTCGGGGCCTCTGAGGGCACCTTGCTGAAGGCGGCAGCCCCTACCTTGACTTTTCCAAACAAGTCCAATCCCCCGGGGTGTTTTGCTAGAATCTCTATGTTTAGTCTTTTAGACTCGACCTTGTAGAAGCATATACTTTCTCAAGGATGCTTACCTTTCTGATTGTATCTAGAGCTTAATTTTAGTTCAAGCTGTTATGACAACAAAAGCCAAAAGAGGCAGGCGATAGCCAAGTAGTGCCTTAGCCCTCTCTTCACAGAAACGTGTTAAAGTAATCATTCATCCGTCGCTCAGGGTCTGCCCCAGCAATTGATATGTCTGGAACTAATAGTGATGAAGAAGAGAGCAATGATGCGACAGAGGCTGAATAAAGTGATATGCTGCATAATATCATAGCAGTGGTATGTAAACATTATCTGTGGTGATTGCTAAATAAAAATGTGTTCTGTTTCATGTTTAAAATGTTGATTTCTTAATTTTGGGTTGGAAAAGTTGGGAGCATCTCATACATGGGGGCATCTTATATACGGAAAAATACGGTATATTATATAAGGTATTCAGTATAATCAAAGTCTGCTCATCTTCCCCATCAGCATTTTTTCTTCCTATTGGGATTTTAAGAATGGTTGTTTTTGTTTGTTTTGTAAAGTTTACTATTAGTTAGACATTTTGCAAAAGGCAGATTGCTTAGGCCAGACAGTGTGTGCCGATCTAGCCCTTTGCTTCTGGGATCAAAAGCATTGTTGACTCACAAGAACAGCACACAAGCTCCCAGGAGGCCCTGAGGCAGCATCTCGAGAGTGTGGGGTACTCCAGAGGATAGGCAGCAAGCAGACCCTGGGCTTATGTGCCTCTGGCCCTTCTAAACCAGTTTTGCCTTTGAACTCCCAAAGACATGCTATAGCCCAATAATT
Organism: Eptesicus fuscus; assembly: GCF_027574615.1. Classification (NCBI taxonomy): domain Eukaryota; kingdom Metazoa; phylum Chordata; class Mammalia; order Chiroptera; family Vespertilionidae; genus Eptesicus; species Eptesicus fuscus. The sequence continues at coordinate 70,714,403 of NC_072487.1, forward strand.
CCACTATAACTCTAACAGAAGGATTTCCCATGTGCTTTGAGAATACAAAGGACAGAGTGATTAACTACTGAGGGAGGGGCAAGGACAAAGACTAGAAAACTGATCGGAGTTGGATGACACTGAAGACAAGGCATGCAATTAGGAGGTCATTGCTAATTCTCCAGTTTCCCAGCAGAGGAGGGAAGTACAGGGTCATATGACTTGCTGGCCTAACTCAGGTGATCAGAATATCTACACATACACTTCAATGAAAAAAATTAACATTATATAATTAAAATTATTTTTCAAAAGGAAGTGCTAACGTCCGTTTTTACCTTTCATGATGTTCCATTTCTCACTTTTATGGTGTGCGCTTTTTTGTGTCTTATCTAATAACTCTTTCTTGCTTCCTGAAGTTTTCTCCTATATTTTCTTCTATTCATTTTATACTTTTTGTTTCTATGTTTAGGACTATAATTCATTTTGAACCAGTATGTGCATGAGGTAAAAGTCAAGATTCATTTTTTACCATATGGCTATCCAATTGTTCCAGTAGCATTTGTGGCAAAACACAGACACACATAAAACTATCCTTTCTCTATTGAATTATTTTGACTATATATTTGTTGAAAATCAACTGACCATTTATGTGTCGGTCTAATTCTGAACTGTTTATTCTGTTCTACTGAACGGTATGTCTAGCTACAGTTACTATAACTTTATAGTAAGTCTTGAAAGTAGCTAATATAAGTCCTAGAACTTTGTTCTGTTTCAACATTGTTTTGGCTATTCTAGATCTGTTGCATAGTCATAGATATTTTAAAATCAGCTCCTCAAGTATTTTTCCCCCTGCTAAAGCCATCTAGAATTTGGATTGGGATTATAGTGGATTTATAGATTAATTAAGGAAACATTTAACATCTTAAAAATATTGAGCCTTCTAATCCAAAATCTAATCTCTTCATTTGTTTAAGGTTTTTAAATTTTTTTCCTCAGAAATGTTTTATAGTTTTCACTATACAAATCTTGCACATATTTTGGTAAATTTATTCCTAATTATTTCATGTTTTGTTTGCTATTTTAAATGGTACTCTAAAAATTTCATTTTCAATTGCTCATTACTAGTATATAGAAATACATTTGAGTTTTTGTATACTGACTTTATTCTGCATATTTTTAAAATTCATTTATGAGACTCCTTAGGATTTTCCAAATATGTGGTTATGTTGTCTAAATAAAGACAATTTTTCTTCTTTTTAATCTTTAAGCCTTTTATTTTTCTTGTCTTAGTGAACTGATTAGAACCTCCAGTAAAATATGGAATAGAAATTTTAAGAGTAGACATCCTTTTTTGTTATCATTCACATGGGGAAAGTATTCGGTCCTTCACCATTAAGTGTGATGTAGATTCTTCCTACATGCTCTTTATTATTTTAAAATTTTTATCTATTGATTTTTACAGATTTGTTGTTCCACCCATTCGTGCACTCACTGGTTGATTTCTGTATGTGTCCTGACCAGGGATTGAACATGCAGCCTTCCTGTATTAGGATGATGCTCCAACCGAGCTACTCAGCCAGGGCTTGTCCTAGATGCTCTTTATTACAATGAAGACATCTGGTTTGCTAAGAGCTTTTATTATGAACAGGTGTTGATTTTTCCCCAAAATACTTTTTTGGCATATGTTTTGATATGGTTTACCTTTCTTAGTCTGTTGCTATGGTAAATCACACTGATTGATTTTCAAATATTTAGCCAACCTGTATTCATTTGATCATATGTATTACCCTTTTTACATATTGCTGGATTCAATTTGCTAATGTTTGGTGAAGATTTTTACATCAGTATTTATAAGGTATATTGGTCAGCAGTTTTCTTTTCTTGTAAATTCTTTGCTTGGTTGTCATGTCAGGGTAATGCTGATCTCATAAAATAAGGTGGGCAGTGTTCCTTTCACTATTTTCTGAAAAAGTTAGTGTAAGATTGCTTTAGTTCTTCCTTCAATGTATGACAGACTTAATCGGTGAAGCTCTCTGGGCCTGGAGTTTTCTTTGTGGAAAAGTTTTGTTTTTTTTTAAATACCTTTATTGATTTCAGAAAGGGAGAAAGAGACAGAAACATCAATGATGAGAGACAATCATTGATCAGCTGCCTCCTGCACGCCCCACACTGGGGATCGAGCCTGCAACCCAGGCATGTGCCCCAACCAGGAATCAAACCGTGACCTCCTGATTCATAGGTTGACACTCAACCACTGAGCCATGCCTCCCAGGTTCATTGTGGGAAAGTTTTAATTACAAATTCAACTTTCTTTAATAAAAACAGTGCTATTTTTCTATTTTTTCTTGAGTCACTTTTTGTAATTTGTGTATTTCAAGGAATTTGTTCATCTAATTTATAAAAAGTACAGACATAAAATTGTATTTATTTTTTAAAAATATACTTATTATAGTTTATAGTCAATATTATTTTGTATTAATTTTAGGTGTATAGTGTATATACTTCTTAATGAAATTTTTATTTTATTTTATTTTTAATTGAATTTATTGGGGTGACATTGGTTAATAAAATTATATAGGTTTCAGGGGTTCAATTCTATAACACACCATCTGTATATTCTATTATGTGTTCACCACCCCAAGTCAAGTCTCTTTCCATCACCGTTTAGTCCCCCTCTTCTACTTCGTTCTTAAAAATATACTTTTTATTTTGAAATATTTTTAGGTTTACAGAAAAGTTGCAAAGATAACAGAGTACTGTACTTTCTGGCGTATAAGATGACTGGGTGTATAAGATTTTCCTGGGTTAAAAAGTCATTTTATACGCCGGAAAATACGGTATATTGGACTATATTGATGGGATTAGATATAATGGATTAGATATATTGGACCACTGTATTTTCCGGCATTTAAGATGACTTTTTAACCCAGGAAAATCTTATACGCTCAGTCGTCTTATACGCCAGAAAATACGGTATCCATATATCCCTCAACCAGTTTCAGTTTCCCCTAATATCTATGTATATAAAAGCCTAAGTGACCATCGCAACCGAACGGATGACCGAACAGGCTGCGTGGGGTGACGAGGCTGGCAGGGGGGTTAGTGAGGGGAGACCAAATGACTGAGCATCAGGCTGTGTGGGGTGACCAGGCCGGCAGGGGGGGTTAGTGAGGGGCGACCAAAGGACCGAGCAGCAGACTACATGGGGAAACCAGGCCGGCAGGGGAGTTAGTGAGGGGCGACCAAACAACTGAGCAGCAGGCTGCATGGGGCGACCAGGCCGGCAGTGGGGGCAGTTGGGGGTGACCAGGCTGGCAGGGGGGGCAGTAAGGGGCGACCAGGCCGGCGGGGGGTGGGGCAGTTAGGGGCGACCAGGTTGGCGGGAGGGGGCAGTTGGGGGCGACTAGGCTGGCAGGGAGGGCAGTTGGGAGTGACCAGGCCAGGGGGGGCAGTTAGGGGCAATCAGGCAGGTGAGCAGTTAGGAGCCAGTGGTCCCAGATTGTGAGAGGGATGTCCGACTGCCGGTTTAGGACATCTCCCAAGGGGCCCTGAATTGGAGAGAGTGCAGGCTGGGCTGAGGGGACCCCCCCACCTCGTGCAAGAATTTCATGCACTGTGCCTCTAATATTTTATATAAAACATTTGTCAAAACTAAGAAACCAACACGGGTACATTATTATTAATGTACCAAAATTTATTGTGATTTCACGAGTTTTCCCATTAGTGGCCCTTTCTTATATCAGGATCTCACTGAGCATTCAGTTGTCATGTCTTCTTAGTATCCTTTGGTCTGTGACAGTTCCTCAGTCTTTCCCATATTTTTATGACCTTGACAGTTTCGAGATGTACTAATCAGGCATTATATAGAATGCCCCTAAATCTGGGTTCATCTGAAGTTTCTGCCATAATTTGACTGGGGTTTTGGAAAGAATAGCAGAGAAGTGATGGATCCCTCTCATGACATCATATCTGGGTTAGATGATATTCACATAACATCACTGGTGATATAAACCCCGATCACTGGATTAAAGGAGTACTTGCTATTTCTCCACTAACATTACTCCTTATCCCTTTACATACTCTATTTTTTTTTGGAAGTGAGTCGCTAAGTCCAGCCCACACTCATATGTGTGGATGTTTGGGGTGGGAGTATTAAGCTCCTTTCCTAAGGAGGAGAATATCTACAGATACTATTTGGAATTCTTCAATAAGGAAGATTTGCCTTTTATCCTCTATCCGCTATCTTTTGATTTGTGTCTGCATGATATCTTTTCCAGCCTTTTACTTTTCATTTCTCTCTTTATATTTAAGGTGGAATTCATGTAGACAACATATAACTGGGTCTTATTTTAAAATATAATTTATTAATCTCCTCTAGAGTATTTAAACGATGCACATTTAAATAATAATCAATATAGTTGGGTAAATCTATCATCTTGTTAACTTTTCTATTTGTTCTATCTATGTTGATTCCTTTATCCTTTTCCTCAAAAATCTTTTGGGTGTTCAATATTGGCTTATTAGCCAGATATCTTTATCTTATTTATTTTCCTTAGTGGCTCCTTTAAAGTTTACAATATACATCCTTAACTTAATAGTCTGCTCGCAAATAATAGTATACTGGCTACCATATAATTTAAGAACCTTAAAACAGCAAACCTACATTCTCCACCCTTGCCCTGTCCCTGTGCTACCGTAGTCATATACTATAGTATTTTACTTCTAGCTATGTTATTACACACAATACATTGGTGATTTCTACCTTATTTATTTTTTAAAATCTCTTTTGTTGAAAGTATTACATATGTCCCCTTTATTCTCCAAATGACCCCTTTTAGCCTGCTCCCGCCCCCCACCCCAGGCTTCCACCACCCTATTGTCTGTGTCCATGGGTTATGTATATATGCATGCAAGTTCTTTGGTTGACCTCTTCCCATCCACCCACTCACCCCCACCTTCCCTCTGAGATTTGACAGTCCGTTCCATGCTTCTGTGTCTGAATTTTTTTTTTCATCTTCAACTGCATATTTATTTTATTTTTTAATATATTTTTTATTGTTGATAGTATTACAGATAACTCCTATTCTCCCCCCCCTCCATTTCTCCCCCTCCTGCCAGCTCCTAGCCACCCCAGGTCTTCACTACCCTATTGACCGTGCCCATGGGCTATGCATGTAAGTTGTAAGTTCTTTGGTTTATCTCTTCTTGTCCCCCCAACCCCACATTAAGGTATGACAGTCTGTTCCATGCCTCTCTGCTTCGAGTCTTATGAATGAGATCATGTCATACTTGTCTTTCTCTGACTGACTTACTTCACTTGCATAATACTCTCCAGGTCCCTCCATGCTATCTTGAAGGGTAAGACAACCTTCTTTTTTACTGCTGCATAGTATTCCATGGTATACATGTATCTTTTTTACCCACTCATCTACTAATGGGCACTTGGGCTGTTTCCAGATCTTAGCTATTATAAATTGTGCTGCTATGAACATGGGGATGATTTCTATTTTACTTAATTACCTTTTGTAGAAATTAAAAATGAGAAAAGGAGTCTTACATTCACCCATATATTTACTATTTGTTGCATTCTTCACCCCTTACTGTTCTCTAGGGTATGCTTTTTATTCCATCTGAAGAACTTCCTTTAACATTTCTTGTAGTGCAGTTCTGCTGACAATGATTTCTCTCACTTTTTGTTTTTCTGAAAAGGACTTAACTGTGTCTTCATTTGTTAAGGATATTTTCACTAGATATACTATTCTAGTTTGACAAAGTTTTCCTTTATTACTTTAAAAATGTCAATCCACTAACTTCTGGCTGTGTAGTTTTTTTTTACAGGAAGTCTTCTGCCATTACTTCTTTTATTTGTGTGTCTTTTTTTTTCTTCTCTAGCTAATTTTAAGCTTTTGTTTTTACCACTGGTATTGAGTAATTTCAGGACCTACCCTTGGTGTGGTTTTGTTTGGGTCCATTAAGCTTGAGGTACAGTGTGCTTCTTGGAACTCTGCATTATTCGTTTTCATTACAACTGAAAAAAATTGGCTACAATCTCTTTAAATATTTCTTCTGTCTTTCCTTACCTTCCTCTCCTTTTAGGGCTCAAATTACATGTATGTTAGTCCTCCTGATATTGGGCTATGGGTCCTGAAGGGCCTGTTAACCTTTTCCAGTGTTTTTCCTTTCTCTGCTTCATAGTGAATAGTTTTTACTGGTATGTCTTTGAGTTCATTGATCTTTTAAGATGTGGTGTCTAATATCCTCTTAATTCTATCAGTGCAATTTTCAGTCCAGGTATTATATTTTTCATCTCTAGATGTTCCCTCTCATTCTTTTGATATCTTCTGTTTCTCTCCTCATTAAATCCAGGTCTTCCTTTAAATTTATGAGTATATTTTTAATCTTTATAATATCTATCTTAAGGTCCTTGTCTGCTAATTCCATCGTGTCTGTCATTTCTGAATTTGTTTCTATTGATGAATTTTCCTCTTGGTTATGGGTTACATTTTCCTGATTGTCAATGTCTGGTACTTTTTTTTGACAGGCTGCTAGTTACTGTGAATGCTATGTTGTTGAGTGTTAGATTTTGTTGTCTTCTTTTAAAGAGGGTTGAAGTTTATTTTGACAGGCGGTTGAATTTCTTGCATATAAGGTTGATCCTTTTAAGGCTTTTTTTTTTTTTAAAGAAAATAGTTTTGTTTAAAACTTTTTATTTAAGTTTAACACACATACATAAAAGTACAAATATCATTGGTGTTTTGCTTGAGGAGCGCTTGCCGATGGAACTGGCACTAAGATAAAGAATCAGCACATTACCAGCATCCCTGACCCTCTCTCACTGTCCTCAAGGCCTGATTTTTAAGCTTTGTTAGGGAAGGGCTATTTTTGCTCTAGATACTAATTTAGATCCTACCAAGGCTTTGCCTCTAGTGTCTCTGATGAATGTCCTGAGTGATTACGAACATCTTCCTTTTCTGGCGGGTCAGAGCTTGAATGATTCCCAGTCTGTGTGAGCTCCCTCTATAGGTAGGCAGATTAGTCAAGAGGACCCAATTCAGACATCTGAAGCTCTTTTGCTGAGCAGCTAGCTCCCTTCTGTCTGAATATCTGGCCCACAAATTGAAACCACCACTTCTTCAAATTCAGATCTGTAACCCCTCAACTCAGCAAGACTGTTGTGCTTGGCTGGGGACCCCCGCTCCTGGCCCAGGGTCCAGAAAATGCCTCCAGGCAGAAAGCCAGGGGGACCACAGAACTCATCTTACTTGTTTCCTTTCTCTCAGGGATCATACTCCTGTACTGCTTTTGTCCAGTATGTGAAAACAGTTGTTTTCATATTTGTCCTGAGTTTTAGTCATTAATGGCAGGGGCAAAAATCTAGTTCCAATTACTCCATCATGGCTAGAAGCAGAACAAAGGCCTCTTTTAATAAAATTTCCAGCACAAATGCCATGTTTTGCAAGATTTCATCTACCAAAATAACCCAATCCATATGTCCCCTCCATCCTTCCATCTATCTATTCAGTGGCTGCTAGATCCCTGGGAAACATAGATGAATAAAACTTGATTCCTGCCCTCAAAGAACTCACAATTAAAAGGGAAAGCCAGAATGTGTAATAAATTATCCTGCAGGGAGATAAGTATAATTATACAAGCAGAATAAAGAGCTGTGGGGACAGAGGGAAAGACACAGTCAAATCTACTTGGAGATCAGGGAAAGTTTTTACAGCCTAATCTTTAGAGTTACGTATTTTCCGGCGTATAAGACGACTGGGCGTATAAGATTTTCCTGGGTTAAAAAGTCGTTTTATACGCCGGAAAATATGGTAGTCCAATATATCTAATCCATTATATCTAATCCCATCAATATAGTCCAATATACCATATTTTCCGGCATATAAAACGACTTTTTAACGCAGGAAAATCTTATACGCCCAGTCATCTTATATGCCGGGAAAGGACGGTAGGTCTTAAAGAATGAGTCTTGAAGATTGACAGTTGGGGCGGGACATTTGGGAAAAAAGAAACTCTGTATGCAAAGTATGAAGTTATATAACAATAGGTAAGCTTGGAAGAAATACTAACAGTTCCAAACAGCCATAACACAGGGTTTGAAGCAGTGAGAAGAGAGCTAAAGCTCGGGGAAAACGGAAGGGTCACATCATGAAGGAGGGCCTTGAGTGCCATGATAGTCACCATTTGCATCCATAATTCATTAATATCAACCACAGTCTATAGAGCTCTTAGGATATGGTCTACAGATACTATATACATTTAATTCTCACAACAACCTTATAAGGAATCTAAGGTTCAGAGAGCTTAAGCAATTTTGCCCAAGACCACATGGCTAGTAAGTGAAGAAGCCAGTATCTAAATACAGGTCTGATTCCAAAGCCAATATAAGAAACATGACTCCAAGCTATCGGTGCAGGGAAGTTATGGAAGGATTTTTTGTCTTTAGAAAAAATTTTAAAATTATGAAATGGTTTTAAGTATAGCTAGATTTAGTTAAACATAACTATAACTAAATATAAATAAATTAGGGAAATATAGTTAAATTGATGCTTCAAAAGGTAACTGGTCATGAGAAAGAAGGTCTGGAGTTCCGAGAACCAGTTCAGAAGCAGCTGGTAACAGTGCAGGAGAGAAATAAGGGCTTGGATCAGGGGCGTTCAGGAGGGATGGAGAAGAGGCTTAGAGGGGCAGGAAGTCAGGGAAGGGAAGCCATTGTTTATGCTACAGATGGAACATCCTCACAGGACACAATGACTCCCTCAAAACCTCACGGTGAGCTGCGAGCAAAGGTGTAGGAAATGACCCCCTCCCAACTGCCTTCACTGAACTGAGACAAAGCTTCCAGAGCGAACAGAGAACTGCAGTGCAATCCTTAGGCCATAGGAAAGCCACAGGTGTCTCCCCCCCCCCCCCCCCCCCCGCTTCCCCTTCCCCACTGATGTGTCACATGCACAGCCACCCATGGGGTCAGACCCCAAGGGCTCGTTACCCACCACGTCATTCGGGAGGCTCTGCAGGTCGTCGAAGGGGGTTTCCAGGGTGTTGGTGTCCACGTTGAGGATCACGACATCATCCAGGGCCATGTTTTGAACTTTCTGCAAATAAAAAATTCCAAAACAGACATCACCGAAGCACCATGAGGACACACATCTTCCCCTGGCCTTCTCTGGGGAAGGGGAATAGGAAACAAAGTGACACTTGACACTTTGGGGTGTGGGCTCCCGCAGGGGCTCACCTGTTGGCTCCCCACTGCATAATAACCAGCACCAACAAAATGCTTCGGTAAGTGCTCATTAACATTGGTCTACGTTCCTTGTCTCAAACCCCAGCCTCTAGGACAGAACTTGGTACCTAAGTAAACATTTCCAGATTCCTCCCAGCAGGAGGGTGGAGCCTCGCTGGTCTGAAACTTCCTGGAGTTGAAATAACACTCCCAGAGGGCAGAATCCTGGAACCCTTCCACTTAATAAGACCAGGAGCCTCAAACTTCTGCTACCAACTTCTCCAGTCCGTGGGGGCCTCGGCCACAAACCTACCAATCAATTCATAAACTTTACTAAAGGCTTACTATGGGCTGAGACCTACAGAGGAGGGACAAGATCGGCTACTTAGAAATTTATTCTCCCCCCAAACCCCAGGACTCATATTAACTGATCGCCTTACTTACAAGGTAAGCGCTATCAGCAAACAGCATTGATAACAGCACACATCACCAGTGTTTCACAAAGCATAGTCCCCATTTTACAGATGAGAACATTGAGACTCCTGATGGATTGCCTAGGGCTCCTTCGCTGCCTCTCTTTGCAATCTGACAGGTTAAACACTTAGCAGTGTGCTAGCGGGAAGTTACAAAAACAGCCTCAATGACAACCTTTTTCACTAACACACACTCCAGAGCTCACACAGCATTTTCACAAAGATTCTTTCATCTTCAGCAATGTAGCTGCAGGGGAGGTATCACCAGCCCCACTTCAGAGGTGAGAAAATGAGGCTCAGAGAGGTGATGTGGCCTTCCCCACGGTTATGTGGCTACTCTGTGGCTTCTTCTTTTGTAAAACTGAGAGGATAACTGTGACTGCCCTCCTTATCCCACTTCTCCCCCTGGGGCTGCTGGGCACACAGTAGGACTTCTAAATAGCAGCTATTATTATTACTTTTATAATACATACGTCAGCCCTGATTAGTCTGAAAGCTGTAGAGCCAGTGGCTTTAGCGCAAAAGTCCTCTGTCCTGTCTTAGTAATTGCTGGGCTCTCACTTCAAAGACGCTGGCACCAGAAACAGAATCAGGAAAGGGGCCACAGGGGGCTGAGCCATAGCTCAGCTGGGGAGGCTTTGACAACTGAGCTGAGGCCGCTGCATCCGAAATCATCCATCTATGTATCTATGTACCTACCTACCTACCTATCTTTCTTCTCTCTGATCTTCCAAAGAGTTCCAGATACAAGGGGGTGGGGCCCGGCCACTGGAGAGAGGCTGCAGGGGCTGACGGCAGTGAGCGGGGTGTTGGTGTGGAGCAGTCTGGCACTGTCTCTGTGTTCCCGCGGGGCCCCAGCAGCACAGACCAGCCCTTGTGGCTCTCCACGGCGGGGCTGGAACAGGCTTTGGATTACTTCCCACTCCTGACTGGAGGACTTGCTGGTTAAGCTATGTGGAGTGTTTACTTTTTCAACAATGGCAGCAAGCTGAAGAAGAGGAAACAACCTGGCCCTTTTTTCTGACTGAGCAGCCCAGGGTCCCCTTAGAAACCAAAATGCCCAAGCACCAGGCTCCAGGCAGGAGCTGGGTGGGCACGGTTTCCTCTTGTAGGACAGTGCTGCCTTCCCAGGGGCAAGGCCTCTTCCCAAGGGGCTGGCTGTTGGCATTGGACTCAGGGCCTTCCTGAAGCTCAGGGTCCCAAGGAAAGAATTGGAGGCCAGCTCGGCTGGATGGTGCCTTATCCGTGAAAGGCTCATGGAACAAGGGGAATAAAAAAGGCACAAAACCCCACAAAATACCTCAAACTGCGGGTGGGAGAGGGAGGTGCTGTGGAGAAGGAAGTTGGATCCTTATAGGGTGCAGGTCATTTAATCCTGTCCACGTTATGAGGGAGATACCATGGTAACAAGAAGGAAACAGGGCTCAAGAGGTCAAACCAACTGCCCAAGTCACACAGCTAGTGAGCAGCAGAGCTGGCGTTTGCGCCGAATCTGACTCAAAAGCCTGACTCTGTACAGACGTCCCAGAACAAGTACCGAGGCTGGGCGTGCAGTTATGTTAACCCGCTCAGGACCTGTGTTCTCTTGCCTTTTGTGTCATAAAAATTACAGAGGCCTACTATACAAAAATGGGAAAGACACAAAAGTTCAAAGAAGAAAATGATGGTTACCCTCACCCTCCATTTGGAGGTAACATTTCTGTGTATTTCTTTCCACATTCCTCTGCCCCAATCCCTACTTTTAAAAAACACAGTTGAAGCAATTCTTAATGTTTCTTTCTGACTCTCTCATTTATTACCATATAAGCGATGCTCCACTTCATTAAAACCTTTGTAAAGATCATTACTAATTGTTACAAAATGTTTCACTTCATGGAAACAAACCCATCCAAGATTCTTTGTTGGTGATTATATCCAGTTGTTAAGACATTATTATATGTAATACTGTCCTGAAATCTGTAGGCACAAAGCCTTGTGCTTTAGGATGGATTCCTAGAAGTGGAATTTACTTTCTACTTCTTAAAAAGTGTCCCTCTCAAACTCAACTTTGAAAAAGATAGCTTTACTTCCAATTATTTTAAAGTCATTTCATCCACAGCTTGTGTTTCCTACTCTAAGTGGAGAAAAATCAGCAAAGACACGAGCAGATGTCAAAATAGTCCTCCAAAAACTCTACCCAATTAAAACACTTACTAGTACCGCAGCACACCGAGACGGCTCTCCGGTAGCTTGTCCCACCAACACATTCCCTCTCTTTTTAGTTACAACATATGCCAAAGCTCCTGCCAGCTGCAAACCCTCCCCTCACCAGACTCTATAGGCTTTTTTTCAGAAAGAAGAAAAAAAAATACTGACATGCACAATGCTTTCCAAATGGCATTTCTTGCACAGAGAAATACACAAAAGTGGCATCTTCCCATAAACATTGTTAATAAAAAATGGCTTTCCCTTTATGCTTTGTCACAGACAGACTTAGTCTGACCCCTGCCTTTCAGGACAAGGAGTTGGTCATGGCAGCCGAGAGGAGTAAGTGTCACGTCTGGATTGCCCTTTACCTCTTGGGTTGCCTGAGGCAATTCACTTGACCTCTTAAATCCCCCAAGTTTTCACCTGTAATACAGGGATCATGCCAGTACCCACCTCATCGAGTTGTGAGGATAAGGTAAGCGCCTGTATGTAAAAGAGTTCGCATGATTCCCAGGACATCCATAATGGGCATTCGCCTAACAGTGGCTCAGGTGCCTGTGTGTCCCCTCTCCTGAGTCCCCGGGAACTCAGTGGAGCCTGGCTAGCCTCACTCCATAGGGCCAGAGGTAGCAGGACGTTTGCCTTTCCCTGTGTATCCCTGTGGCTATTCCCACAACCACAATAAGAAGTCAATCTAGAGTTCTTTATACAAGTGTTCAATTCCTCCCCTCGTCTGTGGGCTTCTTGGGGTCACGAGATGGATCTCTGTACTCTCAGCACCCACCCCAAGTTAGGCAATTCTTGAATGAATGAATGAATGAATGAGAGGCAGAACAACCTTTAGGCGAAGAACACAGGATCCGGAAGCGGGTCAGAGTTGTAATCCAGCTCCACCACTCACCAGCTGTGTAAACTTGGGCACTTCACTTAAATCTCTCTGGGCCTCAGTTTCTTCCTCTATAAACTGGGGACAATAGTGCCTACCTCATCAGCTTGTTATAAAGATTAAATGGGCTATATAATCTTTTTAAGGTACTTAGAGTTGTGCCTGGCACATGAGCAGCTTAACATAAACATTTGTTAAATAAAAAGGAACAATCTTTTGAGGGTAATGGGAATATTCTACATCTTTACTGTGGTGGCAGTAGTTTCATGAACAAATCATACATTTTAAATGGTTGGTTTGTTGTAAATAAATTATACCCCAACGAAGTTGATAAACACGTTAGTACTATGTCCAGAACATAGAATAAAATCATGATAGGCTATAAAAAATAACAGTGCACGAATGATGGTGAATGCTACATGACAAGGTAATTTTTCCCTAGGCCATCACCCAATGTACATTCTGATTTGCAGCTGTGTTTGACTCCCTGCCTTCCTCTTTCCTTTTTTGTCTAGTCCAAGATTTTTTAAAACTTTGTTTCCCACTTATGCCCTTAAAATAAACATGGAAATCCAATGCTCCTAGAAATTCTGATATACTTCCCTACACAAAAGTTGGGTCCACTTGAGAATCACTCTACTATAGCTAAGAAGACTTTACTGAGCCTGACTTTCTAAAGTTGGTATATGGAAACAAGGAGTTTCCCCCTAAAATATAAAATGTCACCTACCCTTGTTCAAACCGCACCAGCCCCCCACCCAGTTTGGGGGTGATCCTGCCTGTCCAGGGAGAAGACTGGGCAGCTAGTGACAAAAGATAGGACTTAGAACCATGTCTTAAAGTGAAGAGCAAGTGTTTGCACTGACAGTGTAACCCAGGAGATCCCAAGAGTGGTCAGGAGCACCTCGCGCTCCCCGGCTGAGGAAGCCGAGCGCTGGGGTGGAGCAGGGCCCAGCTCCACCTGTGCTCCTCGGCTAAGCACTGATCTAGGATGGAGGTGGTGGGTCCTGAGGTGGCACACGTGGGGTAAATGAGCAGCATGTAGTGGTTCTTTTCTGTTGTCCTTCCACCAGGACCATCGTCAGGACAGGGCATGTCTTATTTGTCCCTGCGTCTCCTGTGCCCAGCACCATGCCTGCAGAGGGAAAGTGCCCACTAATTGGAGAATGAATGAAGTACTGTGCCTGGATTCCCTCTACTGGGAGGCAGGCCTTGCAGCAGATGTCAACGTAAGCCCAAACAGACAACGGAAGCCCAGTGTAAGCAAATTGGAGTTTGCTCAAGGACATGCAATGGGAATAACAATAATGATGGCAATGATAACAATCATGTGAAATTACCATGATTAATTAGTGTAGAATTAATTCACAGTTGACACAGGAGGCGAGATAGGAGTTAATGTGGTGGTTAAGATGACCGTGGGTTCTGGAATCAGACAGCCAGATTCAAGCCTTGCCTCTGCTACTGTGTTACCAAGTTCTTACCTATAAAGTGGGGCTAATACCACCTACCGCACAGCTGTGTTGTGAGGGTTGAGCTAGTTTGTATAAAGACTTAACACAGTGCCTGACTGCAGTGAGTAAGCAATAAATGGGAGAGGGGAGCTATGAAATGTGAGTCTCTATCCTTGCAGTTTGAAAGTTATATCAATAAATGGATTAGAGTTCCAAGACTAAGAATTTAAACACCTGATTCTTAGACCAAAGGTTACTTTATACTACCACCAACCTACCGTTATTTTCTGGGCTATCTCAAAAATATGAGCACATTCCTGGAGCCAGACTGCCAGAGCCTGAATCCCAACTCCGCCAGTGACAACTGTGCTACCTTGGGCAAACCTTTTATTCACCTCCCCTCCCCCCATGCCTCAGTTTCCTCATCTGTATAGGATTAAAGTAGTACTGACACCCAGGATAATGGTTACCCTTGGGTGGGAGGAAGAATGATTACAAGAGGGCAAGAAGGACTTCTGGACGGCTGGTGATATTTCTTGATCTGGTTACATGGTGTGCCTCCCTTGTAAACACACATCTTGCTGTACACTTTGGATGAGTGCACTTTTCCCTATAAATCTCACATTTCAATAAAATGTTTACAAAAAGTAAGTAATATGAAGTCATTACTTATAAGATTGTTACAGTGATTAGATGAGTTAACATGAATAGTACTTAGGATAGTGTCTAGTATCTAACAAGCACTGGGTATTAACTTATGATGAAAAACAAGATAGCAATAATTCTATTGATAAAAAAGGATTCAATGTAGAATATTTTCACTGTCAGACAATTAGTTTGCAACACACACGGCTTCTTTAATCTGTCCTGTTCCCTCTCCAGTGAGGAGCAAAGCTGCAACATTCTTGGGTACCTCCTGAGACACTTGTAGTCTGGAGTCAGCTTGGTTTGGGAGAGCAGCAGGAACATGAATCAGATGGACTGGGTTTTCGATTCTATCTTGTTCAATTCTTACTCAGGACTCAGTGCAGGTTATAACCTAGAAGAGCCTCAGTTTCTTCATCTACAAAATGGGGCTATAACCACTCAGTACATAGACTTGTGAGAAGATTAAGTAAAAAGAAAAATAGAAATGTTTATTTTGCACCTACATGGCCATGTTCCCATGTGCCCAGGGTGCTGGCCTTGACCACAGGCAGGACTTCTCTGTGCTGGAATGACCCCTGAGGCCCATAAGCACAGTCTCCTCTCCTATGGCCAAGCCAGCACCTCCGAGACTAGCAACTAGACCACCAAGCAAAGGGGATGGGCTCAGACCGACTTCTTGCAAGGACACTTTGCTTCAAGAGGACACAGCCTCCTCCTGAGTCTGAGGGTTATCATACCCACAACACACTGCTTTGGCTCCAAGATATGCAGTGTTCCTCTATGAGACAGGTACAATCAACCAGGCTCCTTCATTATACTTTGTCTCCCTTAAGTCTGACCTCTCTGCAGTTTTTTTGTTTTGTTTTCAAATTTCAAGGATGAATATGGTTAAAACTAAATAAAAAATTACATCTTAATAGTTTGTTAATCCAAACTTTATCCTCACTGACTGTTACTGGGCTTCATGAATTCACCTCTTAGGTTAACTGTACTCCTGGTTATGTGATATGCGGAGTTGCAGCTGACTTTACTGGGCCTGGGCAGGCCAGGACGGCGTTACATGCTCTGCGTCTATCCTCTTACCGACTTTCACAGCAACAAAGTGAGAGCTAGGGCTGATGTGTTCCTCCCATGGCCCAACCCTTCACATGTGCCATTTAATATAATGCTCATGACACCTAGGTGGAGAGACAAGGAGACTGAGGGTCAGACAAGTAAAATAACTTGTCCAAAGTCCTTCAGTTTAGAAGTAGTGGAGCTGAACACTGAACCCAGTTGAACACCAATACCTTTGTACTACCCAACTCCTCTTACTAATTGCTCTGACACATTGTTTTGATCGACAGAGGAACTGAGCAACTGTAATTTAACAGATGTTTGCTAGGCAAGTACCAGAAGAACAGTCCTTAAGTAGCTTGGTGATTGGCCCAGGCTCCATTAAAGTTCCCAGGGGAGAGGATTTCCAACAGAATATCATACCCATTTGATGGATAAGAAAATGAAGGCTAAAGAGATTGAACAGTTTGCTTATATTTATACAACTGGCTTTTGTCAGAAAAAGGATCTGAATCAATGTTCTTTCCACTACTCAGCACAAAGTGTGCTCAAATGCACGTGCATGTATAAGAGCACATAACAAAGAACAGCATGGGGAGCTGGTGGTCGCCTAGGAGGAAAGGAAAGAGAAATCAGAGGGAAAGTAGAAAGGACAGGAAAAGGGAAGGCAAATATTCTGTATTCTAAACTCTTCACTCCCTCCTGAAATCTCGGATATACACAGAGGGAAGAGTGACATTTTCTTCCCGTCCTCAGGCCCCAGAGGTCACTGAGCTGCCAAGCAGTTGATAAACGCAGTGGCTTTTCTTTGGAGCCAGGAGTCACTGATTTGCTCCTTCCTGTTCCACAAAATTAAAAATCCAAGCCCGACAGTTCAGAGGACCCCCGAAAACACCGCTGGAATTTCCCAGTGTGCTTTAAACAGAAACAGAAGCTTGGCAGGGGAGGGAAGTGCTGTAAGCACCTCCTGGGTCAGGCCAAATCCACTCCTCACAAGGTAATAAGCACTGACTCTCATTAACAAATCCAGAGATTTCCAACCCAGGTCAGCAAAGGGGCTGACTATTCATCCACTGGACATTCATTCATTCACCCATTCAGTCAGTCATTCATGTCAACTTTATGCTGGGTCTTAAGGGCAGAGAGCTGACTAAGACATGATCTCTAAACTCAAGGGTCTCCCAGCCTACGTGTGGGAGGACGCAGATGAGTGGTGGGATAAATTATAACCAACTAAGAAAAGACACGGTGATGTGTAGTAGAAGAGACCTCACTGGTGGACCATCTCCATTCACATGGAGCTTGCTTGATTCCCTCCCTGGCTGGTCCTGGGCCCAGGGTCAGGAAGTCCCCACGGCTGGCTCACTCACTCACTAGCTAGTTAGCTTTAGGCAAGGCATTTAACTCCTTCAGCATCAATTTCATTCTCCGTGAATGGGGGTCACAATCCTACCATTCAGGATTGTTGAGAAGAGGAAGGAAGATGCTGTAGGCCCTGCAGGTCATAGAGCGCCAGCCATAAGGCAGAAGCTTGGTGAGTGCCAGCCCGTCTCCTTCTAAGAGCTTGGTTCTGCCAGCTCTGCTGGGGCTCATTCTACAAGTCTAGCCTGGCCTCCTCTCTGCCCTCAGAATGGACACCTCTGACTCTGATGGTGTTTTGCCTTAAACTGAAGCAGCTTTCCCACTGCTGGAGACTCCATTTCCTCATGTGTAAAAAGAGGATGAGGATGGTGTCAACCTCTCACACCACGGCTGCAAAGCACAGACAAGAGATGAGACGGCAGAGAGCTTGGTAAACTGTGAAGGCCCAGGCATAGAGCACCATGATTATCTCTATCTCACAAGACCCTGCTCTTCCATAAAGCCTCCTGACTACTTCCTCTCTCTGCTCCTAAGCCAGGCACAGGGGGCAACATATACTTAGATCCTCAATTAAAACTTGTTGCCCTAGCTGGTTTGGCTCAGTGGATAGAGTGTAGGCCTGCAGACTGAAGGGTCCCGGGTTTGATTCCGGTCAGGAGCATGTGCCCGGGTTGTAGGCTCGATCCCCAGTAGGGGGGCATGCAGGAAGCAGCTGATTGATGATTCTCTCTCATCATTGATGTTTCTCTCTCTCCCTCTGCTTTCCTCTCTGAAATCAATAAAAATATATTTTAAAAAAACTTGTTTAGTGACGTTTCTAATTGTTTCATGTGTACCTGTCACTTTTTCCCTTAAAAAACTGTTTTAACCTTACTACATTCACATATACTACAAGAATGCTTACCACTGTCATCTATAAAATACTGCAGAGTTTTAAATACTATGTTTTAAAATATATTATTTCATCTGATCCTCAAAGCAACATCATGGAATAGGTATTATTATTATTACCATTTTACAGAAGAGAAAACTGAAGCTCCTTCCCCAGGCCCTGGAGTAATAACAGAGCTGGGATTTGAGCTTGGGACTGCCAGGTCCCAAAGCCTGGTCCCCTTGTCCCCACTGTGTAGCCCCCTCTACTTTCTGGCTTAGCAAATACTGAGGACACCAACCAGGTCACATTTTCTCCTGTAACTTCCATGGGTATCCTTATCATAGCCTAGATACGTAATAGCAAACAGATCCTAAAAGCGGGCCAGTGTCAAATTTTTCTTTTGTACACACTAAAACATTTCACACAACAAAATAATTGGGTTTGAATTCTAGTCCTGCTAATTGTTAGCTGTGTGACTTTGGACAAGTTACTTAACTTCTCTGTGTCTAGATTTCATCACCTGTACAATAGGGTCACCACTACTAGAGCACAGACTTGTTGTGAAAATTAAATAATGAATATAATACAGCTGGCAGTATTTCAAAAATAGTATCCATCCAAATTTGAAACGATGAAACTTGAATTTAAGAGTTTCACTGGGGGTATAAAGAGATGTTGATTTCCTAGTCCCAAAATGGTTTGGGGTCACCTTCTAATAAAACAGGGCCTCATTCCTCCCACATAACTGCCACTTGCCATCATTCATTCATCACTAAGCACAGAAAACCTGGACTCCCATCTCCACCTGCCTTTTATTTGAAATGTCAATTTTTAAAGAGTAGAGAGGTTGGAAACCCAATTTAACAAGCACACTGAAACATTGTTTATTGCCCCCATAAACATGGCTTAGTGAGAATTACGGACTTAATCAGAGTGAACTTATCTCCCGGTGAAAAGGAACACTTTAAATTTCAGAAATGGCACCTTCACTGTGAAAATCTCTTAACTTTTCAAACAAACTACAGGGGGTCCTAAACATATGGGCAGTAAAGGGGTAGCCATTACTGTGATTTGTCTTGCCCAAGAGCCAAGGAGCCCTGAAGGTCCATAACAACTTTAAGATCTAGAAAAAATGTTTGGAAAACCATATTTAGGAGACGTGTCTCTAAAAACCCACGAAAGGTCTGCGGAGTGGGAAGTAATGTCTGTCCAGTTGCTTGGGGCTGCCCAGAAGAAAGGCCCCTGGAGCCTTCAGAACAGGCCTATTTCATAAGCAGCAGCACTGGGAAGGCACAACGCTCCTCCTGCGCATAAGCTGAAGCATTTAGTAATAGGTCATATTGGGTGACCTGCTTTTCAGAAGAGAGGTGCCACCTAAGTCCCAAAGGCTGCTAAATGGTCTGAGTGATTTTTTTTTCTTCTTAAACAAACTATTCCAGAGGATGAAGTCCTGTGAACCCCACTTCCCAGTCTGCAGCATCATTAGGACAGCTCTGCCATTCCAGGAAAGGTTTTCATGAAGACACCCCATTTTGCAGGGAATGTATTGGCCTGGATGCCAGAGGCAGGAAAGGCTACAGATATAAAATTTTATTATTTCAATGCCCCAGTAGCAGCCAGGAGGACTTAATGAAATCACTAAGATTTACAATCTGAAGTAGCTATTGCACAGACAGATATGATTAAGGGAGCTGCGCCCTCTGACCTTTCAACCCTTTGATCCTCACACAGCAGGTGGCCTGGAGCCCCCTCCTGGGCATCTTCCCTTTCTTCCGACACTGCTGAACCTTGATGTTCAATAAGCCTGACCCTACACAGGTGACTCTCATGCTGCTTATCACCAGCAGCTGCTGCTAATGGAATGGCCCAAATCCCTTGGCCTCAAAACTCTACCCTAGAGATGGGGGGAGAGCAATCTGCACTGCAGTGTCCAAATGGTGCTGAAATGATGTTCAATAATTCAGCCCAAGTCCACTTGTTTGCAATGCTTAACAATGTCATTACCAAAAACTGTCCTAGAAATGGAACTCTGTCTCCTCCAATTTATACTTTGAGTTAGAAAAAAAAAAATCACCTTTAAAAAAATAAATCTCAAACAAAAAAAAATCAACCCCGAAGTCTCAAATGCATCTCTCAGAACTTCCCTAAAACCATGTGGAGCAAATTTATACCAATGAAAATCAAAACAATTTTTGGAAACCTAAAATTGACTGTTTTCAGTTCCATGAAATTTCATTTAAAAAAGCCCATATGCCAAAATGTCCAAATTCTCTTATTTTTAAAAATTGGGATGACTTCCAAAATCATAGCTATCTTTTTCTTCCCTTTTTTTTTTCTTCTAAAGCGAAGGATGGGTAATGTGCATATGTACTTATCAAGCTTCACAATTTAACCCATTCGGCCAGTATAAAATAGCTGCAATAAAATGCTGAAGAGGTACATTTATTATTGCTGGATCTTTCAAAGCAATTGATGCCAAGGTTTAACATATTCTATTTGGTTAAAGATGTGTCCAGGAGTCTAGGCACCCCAGTCCTAAGCTTTTAGTTTTTCCAGATATTTGGATTTATGGAGGAAAGAATTTTAGGCAGGACACATAAACCTGTGGAATGTTGATAACTTCCAACCACAAAAGAAAACTTTAGTGTCACTGTTCACCATACCTAGGAAAAGCCCTGAGCCAATGCCTTTGATTCTAAACAAACATAACATGGTGGCCCCACTCTTTGCCTGGTCATTAATGTCTGAATTCAATTGGCAAAGAAAACCCCCCACTTCTTTGGTAGTCTAAAATGGCATATATCTTAAATATTCAACGTTAAATTCACTTTGAGATTAGGTGAGAATCAAACAATATGTAAGGGGAGGCTTATAGAGTTCAATTTCAGCCACATGTTTCTCTATGGATGTTCAAGTTCAGTATAGAGAGCAGTTTATGAAGAGATTAGTTTAGCAGGAAAAAAAGGTATGGTTACTACATAGAATTTGACCACTTTGTATAAAATTATTAAACTAGTTTCTTCAGAGATACCTATTGGAAATACTTTCTTAATAATAATACCTACTATTGAGCGAGGGACTACTAATGTGCATGGAACTTTAGTCGTACTGTTTTGAATTGTCATCACTTTAAGGCAGTTGTTCCCATTCTGCAGATGGGGACACAAAGGCACACATGCACAGAAGCTCAGTAACTTGCCCAAGTTGCACACAGACAAATGGTGGAGCTGGGATTCAAACTCAGGCTCATTGCCTGCCCCCAAACTGAAAACAAACAAAAAAATCCTAAACAATAACATCAATAATTTGTGCAGAAAATGCTGGGTTTCAGCTTGCCTACACATTGCCGTGGCTCATTTAAAGGCCTTCTGAATCAATTATTTTAGGTCATTAAGAGGAAGTTTAATTTGGTTGACAAACACCCCCACTGTGGTGACCTCACATATCAACAACAAATGCCTGATGGTCACAAACCCATACCATGAGTCTACTGAGCATGGTGTTAAACAAAACCACATGTGCCCGGATTCCAAGTGGGATTTGACTAGGCCAAGGGTACCGCTCTTCAATCATCACGCTGTTGGTCTCTTAGCTCCCCCAACGGCCCCGCCCCTAATCACTTGCAAGGAGTTTATGAAAAGAAGTCACCAGGCCTATGTGGCTGTGCTCAGTTAAAAGTGCCTTTAAGCTAATGTCAAGTTAGGAAAGCCACTCATTAAAAAATACAAAAAGAGGCTGAAAAAGAAGGCAGAGCCAATCTTTTCTTTTTTTGGGGGGGAGGATATGAATTTTATTTATTTATTTTATTGGGGGTGACATTGGTTCACAAACCCATACAGGTTTCAAGTCTACAACTCAACAAAATATCTGCACACTGCATTGTGCACCCACCGCCCAAAGCAAAGTCTCCTTCCACGCCACCCCCCCTTATCCCTGCTTTGCACACTCCCACCTACCTTCACCCCCTGCAGAGCCAATCTTAAGCAGATGTCTTTTAGCTTGTTTTAAAGAAAAATGATCCATTCTACATGCATATTCTATTGATACACATATACAGTAGTCCCCCTTTACCTGTGGTTTTGCTTTCCATGGTTTTAGTTACTTGCAGTCAACCATGGACCAAGAATATTAAATGGAAAATTTGAGATATTTTGAGAGAGAGATATTACATTCACATACTTTTTATTACAGTATATTGTTATAATTATTCTATTTTATATTGTTTATTATTAATCTTTTACTATGCTTAATTTATAAATTGAACTTTATGATAGGTATGTTTACATGAAAAAACAGTATATATGGGTGGGGTAAAAGTTTAGTTGTTCATATGGAAAATAATACAATCTAATCTAATAATAGACAAATATGCAAATTGACCACACCTTCGCTACACCTAAGCCACGCCCACCAGCCAAGCCACGCCCACCAACCAATCAGGATGAGTATGCAAATTGCCCCAACAAAGATGGTGGCTAATTTGCATATCAAGACCGCGTCCAAAGAAGTTAACAGCTGCAGAAGGGAGTAAAGCTTGGGGCGGAGGCGGGGCCAGGGGGGAGGAGAAGGGCGGGGAGGAGGCGGGGCCGGGGGAGGAGAAGGGCGGGGCGGAGGCGGGGCCAGGGAGGAGAAGGGCGGGGCGGAGGCGGGGCCGGGGGGAGGAGAAGGGCTGGGCGGAGGCGGGGCCGGGGGGAGGAGAAGGGCGGGGTGGAGGCGGGGCCGGGGGCGAAGGGAAACGCGGGCGGGGCCGGAGGAGAAGGTGAGGCGGGCGAACAAGGGAGGAAGGGAGGCGGGGTAGAGTGCAGCAGGAAATCCTATTGCAGGATTTTTTCCTGCAACGGGAAAGCTAGTAATTAATAATAATACAAGCATAAACTGTGTTTTACATACAACTGTAAACCTACTTTTGCCAAATCCTGTATAGGGTTCAGGACTATCTGTGGTTTCAGGCATCCAGTGGGGGTCTTAGAATGTGTCCCTGTGGATAAGGGGGACTGCTATAATAACTTCCATTTTTTTGGTACCTGACAAATTTGCTCATTTACTCCTTACTAAAAACTCTTACAAAGTGGGAAACCTACCCATTTACTAGTATAAGCGAGGAGTCTGAGGCTCAGAGCGGCACCTTAACATTCCTTCTGCAAAATCGGCATCTCCCTCAAAGGGGTGACAATTAGAAATCACATGGCTCAAGTGCAGTATTTCCAACAGGCATCTCTTAGGAGGATAACATAATAGTAATTTTATACAAAGTGGTCATCCTGTGTGACAGTCACCATACGTTTATCTCCCTGCTAAACTGATCTCCTGTTTAAACAGAGTTATGTTTAAAATCACCTGGTAGTGGTGGGGCTAGAATTTGAATCCGGGTCCACATAACATAGAGCCCAGAGTTCTTCCATTCTGCTACATAGTGTCCTGAAGACACATTACTCTGTATCTTAATCTGACTGGAATTTGATTAATTCAAGCTTCTCCTTGTAACAAATGATAAACTTTACGTTTTCTTTGAAGTCAGTTTTAACACTGCTAAATAGAACTTACATATAATGACTGTCTAAGCAATGATAGGATAACTGGAAAACAAAAGCGTCAATGATGGTTTCACATTTTTTCTACTGGGATTCTCCCTCGCACGTTACTCAGTTTTTCTGAAATATAATAGAGGCTCATCTCATCTCACTAGAGAACATTTCAGTCACAACAAATTAGCCTGAAAATGTACTGACTGTAAGAGATACT
Organism: Eptesicus fuscus; assembly: GCF_027574615.1. Classification (NCBI taxonomy): domain Eukaryota; kingdom Metazoa; phylum Chordata; class Mammalia; order Chiroptera; family Vespertilionidae; genus Eptesicus; species Eptesicus fuscus. Next base: position 70,738,299 of record NC_072487.1, read on the forward strand.
AAAATCAGTCAGAAGTACTTATTCCTTTGATTACATAAGTTACTAGTGCTTTAAATTGTCTTATATTAACTAATTCCAACAATAAGGTAAGTGACATTTAAGATCACGCTCATCTGAAATGCAGATACACAGAGGAGGGAGCTCCCAGGGGAAACCCATCAGGTGAGATGCAGGACCACCTCCCGGCCCTCACGTGAACAGAGCTGCTCCGCTTTTGTTCCAAATGCTCTGGATGAGACAGACTCACATATGATGATTCCAGGATAACAAATAACATGCTAAGAAACTCAAGCAAAACCAAACCACTTACTGTCCAATTACTTTTTTCTTTATATAATTAAGCAAACGTCATCGTTCCACAGATCTAAACTTTGCCTCTTATTTTTATACTAGAGGCATGGTACATGAATTTGTGCACAGGTGGGGTCCCTGGGCCTGGCTAGCGATTGGGGCTGATTGAGGCCGTCCCCATCGGGACCGATCGGGACTGGCTGGCTGAGGAGAGGGACCGCAGGAGGTTGGCTGGCTGTGGGAGCGCAATGACCACCCGGCCAGCTGGGGGAAGGACTGCAGGAGGTTGGCCGGCTGTGGGAGCACACTGACCAACAGGGGGCAGCTCCTGCATTGAGTGTCTACCCCCTGGTGGTCAGTGCACATCATAGCGACCAGTTGACTGGTCTTAAAGGTCACTTAGGCTTTTATATCTATAGATTACCAACTGGGAAGAATAACGTTTTGTATGGCATCTTTAAAACGCTCTTCACATCCACTATGTCAGTTAATTCTCACAACTCTTTGTGATGGATAACATAATCTTAATTTTTCCGATGAAAGAATGGAGCCATGGAGAGGCTAAGTAACCCAGCCCTAGTCACAAGTGTGCGCAGAGCTTTTCTCCAGAGAAACAGGAGGCTGCCAGACTCGAGTGCTCCCTTTCCTCACCTCAGCTCTCAGTACATGACACCAAGGCCACCCCGAGAAGGAAAAGCTCAGGCAAAGGAGGGGCCTCTCTGCCCTGGACTGGGGCAGGACTGGCATAATCCACACAGCCTGACGGGAGGGTGCACAGAGCAGACGCTCAGGGGGCTGAGGGCCTGGATGCAACTTATATTGCATCTCTGATCCTTGGCGTCCCCCATTTGCAAATATGGCTAGCTCCTAAGAGATTCTGAGAAATGCTCACTATATATTCATAAAATAAAGACCAGGAGGAAGAGCAGTAAAATGGCATCAAGTACCTGATACAGTGTCTGGATTGAGCAAGGACTCACACGTCAGTTTCCTCCTAGCCCTCTCCCTTTCTTGTTGAAGCTCTCTCCATGAACCTATGACTGAAACTACCAGGTGGAATTTTTCATGCAAATTAATCATATAAAGCAGGAATATGATTAATTAGCACTAACAAATAACAGAATTTTTTAATTCTTGTGAGGACACATAAACCAGTCACCACTGTTAAGGAAATATAATCACAGCTCAGAGTTTTGCACCAATCACGGCATCTTACCACTATCTACCTGTGGAGTCCTGCAAGGAAAATGGTACAATGGCAAGCAGGAAACACTCTTCTTCACTCACTATGAAATTGTTTAAAAATAAATATCCCCCCAAACAAACAAAGGATCAAACAAAGGATTAAAGATTTTCTCTTTGGGTGATTGGGGAGATATGGATCCCAGAAACCAAGAGGAACTTTGACTCGGCACCTGGGTGCTGTGCCTGGATGGTAGTTCGGTGCTGTTGTAAGCAGTTGGCGCATCTGCAAAATTAGCTCCAAGAGCCCCAGCTAAGCCTTCCCAGATACAAATGGTGAGAAGGGGAGAGGACTGCTGTGAGCTTATCCTGTGTCTGCGTGCACCCGTAACAGGCCTCCTGAAAATGCACTGGGGCAAGGGCAGGGGTGAGAGGTAGTAAGCCTGCACACATGGTACCTGGGTCTCACTCCCCCTGTTCCTACTGCCTGGAACTATCACTTAGTATATAGCCTAAATTTATATCCTCAAACTGGGCTGTAGAAAAAATATCTAATTCATAAAAAGTACTTGGAAACAGAGAGGGAAAGTCAGAATCTAGTAAAAGTGGTGCTTAAAACCTCGAAGAAAGCCATCACTACAAACACTTCTGCCACGACTTAGTAGCAAGGGAACCATTCGGAAGCTTGGGTTTGGGACGCTAACACATCTGAATTTTATATATGTGGTCATGGTGTGTAATTTACTTAAGAATTACCTTGATCTTTACAAATATCAACTTACTTTATTAACATGGTTAAGCAGTTTCCAAGCATTTTATATGGAAGGACTGGGTTTCTAATGGCCCAGAAGGAGAAGGCCTGACCATGTCCCTCCCCTATTTACACTCTTCAATGGCTCTCCATTGCCCTATAAAGTTCAGACTCTTTAACACGGCTTACAAGGCCCTGGATGGCTGGCCCTTGCTGCCTGCCTCAGCTCTCCTCTCTCCCTTCATACTTATGTTCCTATCAGACACTGAACTACTCTTACTTCCTGGAAAACTCCATGGGCAACACTTTAAGTCTTTGTAGATGCCGCTACCTGTTCCCATGGCTGAATTCTTATTTATGTTAGATTTCAGTTTAGGCATTCCCTTCCTCTGAGAGGCACAGCCCTCAAGGCCAGGTTCAGTGTCTGTCCTACCAGAGCCTATGGCATCCCACATTCACTGCAGTTCTTTCTACTTGTTTCCACCTGCTCTAGACACACCTCTCTGAAGGTGGGATTATGTCACATTCACTATTGTATATAGACTCCTAGTATGAGGCCAGGGCTGGCACACAGAAGGCTCTCAAAACATGACTGTGGAAGGGATGCTTACTGCACACCTACTGCGGGCCAGACACTGGGCTATGTTGGACATATACAGGGCTCATTTACGTAATCCGCGTCACATTCCTAAAAGGTGGGTACTGACTGCTATTACAGATGAAGAAACCGATACAGAGAGACAAAGTACCATGCCTTGTTTACAGCAGGGGGTGGTCAAGCAGGGGACCATTAGTAAATTTATCAAGTTCTACAAAAGTGCCACACCCATCCCTGGTACAATGCCTCCAGCCCTGCAAACATGGAGGAAACAGGGCAGGCACAAAACAATTTTGTTTGAACTCTCTTTCCCTAGGAAATGAGAATGATGACAATGATCCCTGGAACCTAAAAGTCCCTGAAACACAATTTAAAAGCCATCAACTTAATAATGTAAGTGGCTTTCAGGCCATTGACAAAATAAAAACTGCAATGATTGTTGGCCTTTGTTGAATTCTTTAGGTGCCAGGTACTGTGCTAGGCACCCAATAACCATTATTTCACCGGATCCTCCAACAATCCTATAGGGGAGGTATAGCCATTGCCCTCGTTTTACAGGTGAGAAAAAAAGCTCAGAGGTCAATTACCTTGCTTAAGGTCACACAAGCAGGAGGTAGGGGAGCCAGAATCCCGAACCCTCCTACTGACCGGCTCCCCTCACTGCCCCTCGTGTCTAGGTGGAGTTTCATTTAAGACAAACCTGAGCCTCTGTCTGGAACTGTGTCATTGCTACCACCTCTCCCTCCTCCTTCTTGACCCTTGTGTCACCAGGAATGATATAAAATACCCTGATGTCATTCTGAGGCCTGTCACCAAGCATTGTTTGTGAGGCTTAGAAAGGAAGGTCTTCATTTATCAAAGAGGAGAAGCACTTGCTACCAGACATGGCACAGAAGAGGGGCTACAGAAACATTCCTAAACTAAACTGAGGTCGAGAGAATAAAAGGAAACAGTCACTGTGTAATCAGGCCACATTTTGGTATTTCCTAGCTGCCAGCTAACATGATCATTCTCTCCAAGAAGAAAGTAGGTCTATGCCAATATCCTTGGCTATCCTGCTAACTTACCACTAGACTCCAATTAATGTTTGCTTAAATGAGAGAACGATATAAAAAGGCAGAAGGAGGGATAAGAATGATGATGAGCTATATACGTGCCACTTTAGAAGGAAGGCAGACTCTCTAAGATGACGAGGTTACCATTTAACAGCAAAGGGCATCCTGTAAGAGCATAAAGACTAGAATTAGGTCTTTCCCCAAAATAACCTTTTTTCAAATGAGATCAGTAGGTTATAACTTATATTTCTTTTTGTGAAACAAATTTGAGTGTCACAAAAATGGTTAAAAAGTCTTCCTATGGTAGCTTTTTCTAAACTTTTATGAACATCTGCCACATTCATTTGAAGTTTAAAAAATTCTGGCACATATGCAAAGGCATAATAAGGTGCCTATAGCTTTCAAGAAAAAAATAACAAGGCAGTCAAAAATAAGCCTCTTGCTGAATTGCCAGTAAGAAAACTAGAATGTGGGAGGAGATGGGCCGACCCAAGCTCCTTTCTTAGACAGGTCTCCTGTGGCCCGAGGTACGAGCTCCTCCCCCAGTATTACAGCCCATAGTTCCTGGGAGAAATCTCCAGGGAAGCAGCCCTCTCATTTGAAGGGTATAGTAGAACCACATAAACCCAACCAAAAAGCACTACTAGAGCGCCCCAAGTCTGAGTTAAATCCACAGGAGGCGATGAGAAGACTAAATTCCAAGACTGGAAGTTCATGGTTGCCCAGCACACCCAGGAAATGCTACTTTGTTCAGAAAGTATCTTAGCTGGCTTCAAGTGTGGGCTACTACTATTTTTCTTTTCTTTCTTTTTTCTTTCTTTCTTTTTTTTTTAGAGCTGACCATGCAGGAGTTTAGCAAGGCAAATTCTTCCCTACTCTAGCTAATTGACAGGACTAAGATTTATCTTGGCCAGTGCTTCCTGAATCTTCTCACTTAAAGCCTCTCAAAGGCTGAGCAGAGTCAACTCACACCCACTCACCTAGGTGCAAAACTCCATCCCAAGTGCTAGTTTAAAAAATTATTCATATTTTGCACCTCATGTTTTACTAACAAAAGGCCTTGTTTTAAGTTACTTACAATCATATTAAAGTAAAATAATGTACTCTGTCCATCTTTGCTGGGTTCTCCAAAACTTTGATGCCTGTTGGGGAGCTCTAAATGTGCTCCGAATTCAGCTTCCCAGGTACTCACTCATCCTTCTTTTCTGAAAGCACCTGCTTGGTGCCCTGACGGGTGCTGAGGATACCACGATAAACAAAGTCCTTGTTCCCAACTCATGCTCCAAGGGATGGTGAAGAGGATGGGGAAGCAAACAGCTACCACCCAGAGCAGGAGGGACAGTAAGTGAAAGATGATGACAAAATGGGAGGATTTCTTGAAAGAGCTGGAGAAGGGCAGGGCTTAGCCATGCAGAGGTATGGGAATGCGGGATGGCTAGGATCAGTGAGCACATTGGCTAACAAGGGACACTGAGAGGACAGCAGGGTTGGCAGCAGCAAAGAGACTGAGCAGACTCAGGGGCGGTGCAGAGCAAGACTGGAAGGAGGGCCACTAAAGGTAGAGTGAGCCAGTAGAAGTCAACCCACTAAATGCCGGGACTATGACCTGGATTTTACATTTTCCTTCATACCTCCAGGACCAAGAAAAATGTCTGGAACCTAAGAGGCTTTCATTTTGCTAAGCAGATGAATGAATAAAGCTTTGCAAGAATCCAAGGAAAGCAAATAAAAAGTCAATGAAGGCAGTAAGGAAGGAACACGGTGAGAGACATGTCAGAGAGTTGGTACCTATTTAGAAAGAACAAGGAAGAGGAGCACTCAGCCATGCTCAGTGTGTCCCACTTTGGTGACTTTGCAGGCATTGGTACCATTCACAGGGACTGGGAACACCGGAAGGGGAGTGATGTAGTTTGGGGTGTGTGTGTGTGTGTGTGTGTGTGTGTGTGTGTGTGTGTGTGTGTGTGTGTGTGTAACACTGAGTTTGAGATATGTGTAGCAAACCTAGGTGAAGTTCAATTGGCACCTGAAACACTTGAACCTGTGTTCAGAGAGAGCCATGCTAGTTAGAATCACAGCTGAGAGTGATTGACATTACCTTGATCGCTGAAACAGAAAGCCCTAGACAAGATGACTAGAGGGCATGTATAGAAGAAAAGCAGGCAGAAACTAGAAACGTGGACAATGCTGATGTTAACGGAAATGAAAGGAATCTGATACAGCCTTGCTAGCACAGTCTGGTGGGCAGGAGGAGAGGCAGAAAGGAGCTGTGCACTCCAATAGACCAAATGGTATTTAGATTAGTGTTTCAAACTCTATAACAATTGGCATCAACGGCCTATTAGAAGGTGTTCAATTTAAAATTTTCACACAGGAGCTTTAAATACACCCCCAAATTTGACAAAGGTAAAACACCCAAAAAACCTCTTCAATCTGATCTAAATACACCACCCAAGATAGTCCATAAACTGTGTACTGTATGTGCTCAGGGCTGGGTGATGACAAGGAGGAACTGTTAACAGAATGTAGGAGCCACATGGCCGTCCTGTCAAATTAGAAATTTGAGCAGATTTCTGTGGTCTATTTTGATCAAGATTCTCAATGTCAAACAAACAGGTTTTTCGATAACCAACTTGTTTCATTTTCGTAAGCACAATAGCACAGTGTGCAACAGTTAGCGAAGAAGCAGGTGGTCCTCGTCGACGTGAAATGAAGGGAACAGAAGAAGAGAAGTAGCACTTCCTTTAAGACATGCAAAGCATCATCACAGACGGATATGGCTTTAGATTTTCCCGCTGAGAGCTTATCTCCTGTGCAAAATAGGCAAGCCCCCCACCTCCCACCCCATTTTGCTCTAGTACAAATTTAAGCTCTCTCCCGAGGAGGGAAAAGCTTGGGGTTCATATCTACAAGTCAATGGCACTCACAAAAGCCCAGATAAGTCCTTTAAAAGAACTGCTATCTAATTGGTACAGCATGCAGAAAGCAATCTGTCATCAGTCATAGCTTTGACCAAGCATTTCTACATTACGGGTTCTATGCTAAGAAACTAAGTCAAAATGCAGATAAAACCTTCTGCATAAAGATGTTCACTGAAATGCTACTTATATTAGTGAAAAAGTATAAACAACCTAAATGTCCTAGAGTAACAGAAAAATGGTTAAGTTGTGATATATCCAAACAGTGGAATGACAGGTAGCAAACTGAAAATTATTCTTATTGAGAATAAATAAAAACATGTTGAAATCCCCGTGCCATAATATTAAGTGACATATAATAACAAAATTATATATAAAACACATACCAATTAAGTACATTTATACAAAATATATATTCATAAAATAAAGATCAGGAGGAAGAGCAGTAAAATGCTAACTGGTTGAATTCAGAATAATGGAATTGTGGATAATTTTTAGTTTCCTCTTTATACTTCTATATATTTTTATACCACATTTTCTACAATAAAAAATATAACATTGTTGTAGTAGTTTAGAATAAACATCATTTTGAAAGGCAAATCATTTCCCTTCCCTTGTTCAAACTCTTGAGGACCTTCTTCCTCCTGCCTCTTGGAATTTCGCTCCCTCACCCATGAAAACTGACAGTCACCACGCAGAGAGGACAAACACTGGGAACAAGGGCCCAGGGAAAGGGTCTAAATGGACCACTCAGCTCCGTGCCCCTGAGAGGGCACTGTGCACCAAGCGCTGCTTCCACACGCTCCCACGTGGAGAGCTGTGAATCCACACACTGTGTCTTTTCAAAACAAAACGGCCAAGTAGGGAGATGTAGGGAGGAAAGGCGCCAACTTACCTCCATTAAACTTAAATGGATTCCTATGAGGTAGGGCATGGGAGCACTGTGAAGAGAAACAGAGACACACAGCTGCTTTAATGTCTGTTGCTTCCAACAGAAAATTACAGATGGTTCACTATTTGGAGAAAAACTGTTTTAATAAACGTATGCACAGTTACATTTCCTTTCACAACAAAAATCCTAATGTGACATTTTGTTCCCAAGCCTAGAAACTTCAGAAGAATTTCAAAATGCAGGCAGTACTGGAAGCCGCACGGGTGGCAGGAAGAACCGACTCTGGCGTTAGTCCCTAAATAGCAGCTAGGCAACTGCCTGGTCTCAGTTGCCTCATCCTTAAAATGGGATCTTAGAAGCAAACTGGTAGAGGTTGCTATCAGAATGAGAGAAAATATACATCAAGTGATTAGTACAGTTCCTGGTACAAATGGGAACCATTATTGCCACAATTATAATAGGAAAAGCAGTTAACAAGGTTGAATATAGAATGATTTTTTATTTGCTATTTCCTTCTGCCATCAAGAGATGTGATCTAACTGTCCACTCTGATTTGAAAAAGCACATAGAGAGCAACCAGTAAGCACCTCCTCCACAACTGCACACAGGCCATTGGATGACACCACAATTCACAAAGCCCCTTCCAATGACTTCATTCACAGGGCAATGGGCCCTAAGTTGGAGACTGAGCAGAAGACCAGAACCCAACTCCAAAAGTTTGAAAGCCTGGGCATCATGGATTGACTTTCTTTGGTTTCAGGATTCTGTGTACCCCCTCTCCCCTGACTCCCCGCCACCTCCCCCACCCCCCGCCATTATCATTTATGATGTTACTTACCAATGACAAATGTTCTGAGCATTATATAAGGAAGCTCAAATTTATCTTCCTAATCCAACAATAACCATACAAGGTAGGTATTATCTCCATTTTACAAATGAGGAGACAGGTCCAGAGAGTTTAAATCACTTATCTAATGCCACAGAACAAAGTAAATGGAAAACCTAGAATTTGACTTCAAAGTCTCTTCCTCTGTGCCATACAGACTTTGTAATACCAAACCTAAAATCCCCAGGCCCACCTCCTACATGACCTTTTTCTTGGGGGTAGGGGACGGAGGTCAAGGAGTAGGGAGGGAAGGAGCGACTGGCAATTTTTCTATATGTCTCTCCAGTGTGATTCATATATATGTGATACATCCTGTGAAAGGTGCAAAGGGTATTTTATGAGCCTAGAGATAAGATATCTGGCTCAGACTGAGGTGACCAGGTACCTTTCCTCTGGGGCAGCTGGGAGAGTGGGAGGGGACCTGCAGGCTGGCTTTCTTGGAGACAGGGTTGGGGAAACAAGGAGTGGTAAGAAATGAGAAAGGAGAGGTTTGCTTCCAATTTAATACTAAGGAGTTCAGGCTTTTATCCTGAAGCAATGGATAGGCAATGAAGATTCTAAAACATCAGTTGTGCATTTTAAAATTGCTCAAACATTTAAAAATAAGAAAGGGCACAATTCCCTCATTACCATTTGACAAATCAAATTCTTCAAGCAAAAATCGTTCCCCAGAATATAAAATGTCCTCCTTACTATGATCTCAGCAGTAATATATATTGGGAGCCTGTAAAACAGACTTGAATATTAGCAGCATAGTTTGGGAACTATTCTCCTGGAAGACTTTTGTATTTGACAATAGCTGAAGAAAGAATTATACACACAACTGCAGTGAAAGTGGGGTTGTCTTTTTTCTTTCTTCCTCTTCTCTCTTTTAAAAATAGGTATCTGCTGTGCACATTCAGCTTCTCTTCGCTTCCAGGGGCAAGGAAATGCCCTGCGATATTTCCCCCCTTAAACTGTAAACCATTAGTTTAGCTGCCAGCTACACAAATGCTCAAACTTCCCAGTGTGCCTGGCTCTGCTGTCCAAGTTTTTTTCCAGTGTACACTGAAATGAATGTGTTTCTAATTAAGTAGCTTCAGGAAAACGACAGCTTCAATGTCAAAAATACAAAGTCTGAACCCTGGCAGGAAGTCTTAGGACTACAAATGTCTCATCTAGTGGAACCTTGCCTAATATAATGAAAGGAAGCAGGAAGAGTGCAGAATTCCAGAAAAATGGCCACTTGTTAATGTGTCCAGAGCAGAGCCTAACACACAGAAGGGAGAAAAAAAATCCATAATGTTTAATCAAATCTTATCAACTTTTCTAGCTCCTACATTTGATAATGCAATTGACCAATGACCCTGAGTTTTAATTAGCATTTCTAAACTGGAATTCCAATCAATGAATTAATGCACAGAAAAAAACATTCCAACAATTGTGAGAAAGCGGTGAAAATAAATACGTACAGCAAAAGACTCTGTATAATTCAACACAAACACAGGCTCTTATCTGAAAAAGAAGTATTTTCTAGAATTTTAAATATGTCGGTTTTAATGCCATGCCCTTTTGTCCTGCAATAAAAAACAATGATATCCCAAAAGAGAGGAAGAGGAGTCTTACAGAAAGGACTACAGATGCAAGAAGGGACAAAGTGGACGCATTCCTCAGTATTGGTAAGTGGGCCTTTTTTAAAGCCCAATTATTTTCCAAGGAGTAACAATGGCCTATCATAGAAATGTAGTTTCTTAGCCAAGTATTGTTAGGGCTGCAACAGTTCTGTATTTAGAAAATATTTAAAACACATTTATTCTGAAATCACAGCAGCTCCATGTTTTATACGAATGCAAATTTAGACAAATACCTTTTACATTGTCGTCATTTGCTCACAAAGCCTCAAACACTTCCCTGAATCTACTGCATTTTTGCTCTGCAGATATACATACTAATTATAAATTCCAAGTGGGAAGAAGGGAAAAGAAAGAAAAGAAAGAAAGAAAGAAAGAAGAAAGAAAGAAAGAAAAGAAAGAAAGAAAGACGGAAAGAAAGAAAAAGAAACCCAGAATCTCAACATCTCAAAGTAGTAAATATGTAACTGGGTAATTCTAGGTGTGTTCTGAAACAATTTCTATTCTCAATATACCTCAATAGTCATTGCTGCTACTGACTCATTTTCTTTGAAACCTGTTTTCTATGGCTTTTTATTGCAGAGAGAAGTTTTTCTTGGGAGAAAAAAGTCACTCACCCATTATCATGTCATCTTAACACAACTACTTTTATTTTTGTATTATTCTCCTCCAATATTGGCCCATGTTAACAAACATTTTTATATCTTTGAAATTATAGAGTGCATATATTTTATTGCTTTCTCCTTGGCTACCTTAACATTTCCCATATTTTATACAATCCTTGTGATTATTTTTAAAACTGTGTAATATTCCACGAAGTATAGATGTACATAATTTATTGAACCCTATTCTTACAATTATACAATTAAGTCCCTTCCATCTTTTCATTATAAGTTATATTCAATGAAAACAAACAACTTCATGTGCACAAATCCCCAAACATGGAATTACTAAGTCAAAGGGCAGGACTGTTTGTTACAACTTTTGTTATATTTTGGCAGTGTGTTTTCTAAAACAGCAGTACCTGCCCCAGTGGAAATCTTCAGGACTGCTGCAGGGATTAGAGATAATCAATAAAGTGCCTACCATAGGAGCAGCACATGGTAGGCTCAGTAAGTGACTGTCATGTCCAAATGGGTTCTCTCTTAGCCTTTGGCATGGCTGGCACCTCTGGACCCATTCTCTTATTGCCAAAAGAATGGTTTTCTGTTCCTGCCTGGTTCTGATGGATAAATGGCAAAACTTGGTGAGGATGGTTGAGACTCGATGATGAATGTGGGGTGCTAGACCTGCATCCTCTCTACACATGGGTTTCTCATTCCCAGCACACTCCCCTGTCACCTGTCTACTTACTGAGTTCAGTAGGGTTGCTAATCACTTTCTTCAGAGGGCAACATTTACTCTTTAAAAAAAAAAAATCCTCACCTGAGGACATGCTTAGAGGAAGGAAGGGGAAGGGAGAGGATAGAAGCATTGATGAGAGAGAAACATTAATTGGTTGCCTTCTATGTGCTCCCTGATTGGGGAATCAAACCCACAACCCAGGTTTGTGCCCTGACGGGGAATGGAACTGGCAACCTCTCAGTGCATGGGACAATGGTCAACGAACTGAGCCACTCTGACAAGGCATTTATTCTTGATTTTATGTACCACCAAAAACTACCAAATAAACTGATTTATTACTTTCTTATCATGTAGGATGACAAATTTTAAAAAGTACTTATCACTCTTCAGTATACATTAAAAGGAAAATAGAGCAAAATGAATTAAGCTATTCCTAAAAAAAAAACTTCACGTTCAGAGTACGACTCAATTGAATCATTTTCTAATTTAGAGCCATCAATATCCACATTTTCCTAAGGGTATCTCGGTAACAAAACATAATAAAACTTCATTTACTAAAAACTATCTTCCTTTATTAGGTCCCAGAAAGAACTTGTTTGTTGCTTTTCAAGAAAATATGAATGCAAATATCTGTTTCACTAATAGCAAAAAAATGCTGTATTCTCTGCTCTGGGATCTTTCAACATTCATAGCGACTTTACATTTCAATGCAGAATCTGAGTGCAATTTTGCAGACATTTTAAACGACAATTAGACACAACATATACAGAACCAATAACACACATCATTAAAGTGGTGATAATATTAACAGTATGACCAGGTCCATGCATAGGCAGGCCATGACAATTGTGTCACAACTACTCTGTGGCTAACAGCGATTGTGGGATACCACTATATACCTCTGAATAGCAGATTACGGTGTATCTGTACTAGGCCTTTGCTCTCTGGGAATTATTCCACTGACTTCATCAGTTACATCCTGGAAGAGTAAAAGCCATTCTTTCTCCCTTCTCTTCTACAAAGGAAAGGGGTTCCATTGCTGGTGTCAACCAGTGACAATATGATGACCTTTACCTGAAATGTATGTTCAGTTTGAATCCTCTTAATGGGAAAAGGACCTAATATTTATTGAGCTACTATAACCCAGCTGCTTCAATGCATTACTTATCCATAATTCTCAAGGCAAGTCTTCAAGAGAGCACTATTTTCCACATTTTCAGAATGGGAAACAGACTCAGAAAGGTAAAGTAACTTGCCCAACATCACACAGCTAGCAAATAGTAGAACCATATTCAAACTCAGGGCTGTTGGACTGAAAGCACATGCTGTGTTCAAGGTGCCCTACAGCACACACTCAGTACTTCAGCCAAAGGAAAGAAGGCAGTGCTTATTTACTAAGGGAGATATTCACTCAATCTTACGAACTCTAGGCGTGGAATATACACCATTTCTCTTCCAGGTAAGTCCTACAGCATGAGCTCATTCCTAGCAATGACCAGGCATGAATATGGATGCTGCAGACTTATTAATGGTGCTGCAGTCCCCGTACATTATTACGGCACTTTCACAATTTGTTTAATTCCTTTCCTCCAGATAACTTGAGTGCTCTTAATTATATTCCCTTGAGGTGAGCAACAACTAATTGGAAAAGAGTCAGGTGAAATTTTAAAAAATTTTTAAAAAGAATACTGGCTGCTCAAATACATAAAATACAGCTTCCTGAGACAAGGAGGGGAGGGGACTGCAGGGCCATTAATTAGTCTGGGTGGAGGTAGGAGGGCCCAGACCCCCAGGTGAGCAACACCTCTTCTACTTTAGGAAGCAACTAGATTAGAGCTGCCCAGGGATTTGGAAGATCCACTGTTTTTCTTTCCTTCCCCCCTCCCCCCATATAAATGCATAGTTAGCATTACAATTTACACATCATAGTACCCATCTTATTTCTGAGGCACACCACCTTCTTAACCAAATACCCTGATGGGCAAAGTGGATCCCACAAGGCTTTCCTCAGTTCACCATTTTTCAAGGAAAGGAACACTCTGAAACAGGTCTTACTGTTTGAGAGTTTCTTTTCTTGCTTTTTTTTTTTTTGAAAAGAAACAGAAGTGTAAACACAGCTTGTCCAAGCATTTTAAATTCTGTTCTGAAATAACGAGGCCTGGCATTGTTAGAGAGGTTCAAGGACAAAAGAAAGGGAGAAAGAACAAGAATAAGGAGCATACAACACATCATGTTGGAGAACACAAATAACCACAGCTTTGGTCTCACTGAAAGTGACCAGAGAGAAGGTCTACAGGCTAATGTAACGGCCATTGTTGCACAGGGAGCCAGGGAGAGCAGCCACTGTTACTGCGCCTTTGCCAGCACTAGGCTAACGGCATTTTCTCAGTGGATCCTAAAGGCAACAGTGTGAGGGGATACTATTACTACCACCAACGTATAGAAAAAGCAATGAAGGCTGGGAAGCTAAACACTCATTCACGTCACACAGCTAATAAACGACAAAACTGAGACTAGAACCCAAGTGTGTTTTCCTAAGATAAAGCTTATTATTTCCCAGACCAGCCATTGCCAGGCTGGGAAGGAGGAGTGAAAGGAGGTGGGAAGGCTTTCTCCAACCTGTTCCCTGAAGGCCTGCCAGCAGCTGTGCCAGTCCCAGCCTCTCTACACTCTGTCCGAAAACCCCCCTCACCAAGGAACTTCTTGTTCTAAACCTGCCTTGGGTTCTTTGTAGGCCTCAGTCCCCTTCATCCCTTAAGTCCTACTGCCCCCTCAGACCCCAGGCTCGGAGTGCCCAATGGTTGCTAACGCCCCACTTTTATAGGCTTTCATCTGGGCTGCCCATTTGGTATAAGTTACATCTGATTTGTGGGATTATTTTAGACTGTCAGTCGCAGGAGAAGTGGACGGGTTCCTGTTTCCATGTGCAGAGCACGAAGAATAACGACAGTGGGGCTGCTACGTACGTACTGAGCGCTCACCAAACACCAAGGGCTGTGCTGGGGCTTGAGCTAACTCATCTCATTTCATCCTCAAATTATCCAACCTGCACCCTCCATTTCACAGATTAAAAAAGGGATTCTTAGAAACTTGTGCATGGACACAGTTGATGGTGATTCCAGCCCAAATCCTTCTATTTCAAAGCCTCTTATGCTATTCTTGCTAAACTTCTTTTAACCACTATGTCACACTTACGAAAAAAAAATGGGCCTGGCCGGTGTGGCTCAGTGGTTGAGTGTCAACCTATGAACCAGGAGCTCACGGTTTGATTCTGGTCAATGGTTTTCTCTCATCATTGATGTTTCTCTCTCTCTCTCTCTCTCTCTCTCTCTCTCTCTCTCTCTCTCTCTTCCTCTCCCTTCCTCTTTGAAATCATAAAAATATATTTAGAAAAAGAAAAAAATGGTTATTTGATATTTATAGCTGAAAAATCAAATAGCAAGTGGACACTTCATAGCCAGGAGAAAACTACACTTGCCTTACTAGCTTTAATGAATTAATTGATAACTCTTTTTTTGTCCCAGACAGGACTTAAGGTAGTTTATATAAATATGTTCAATACAGCAATAAAAGCAGGGAAAGAAATAGGGGCAAAGGAAAAAAAATGCAAGCTGGGGTGAGGTTAGATTCTGCACACCTGCTGGGTGCCCACAGATCTGTCTCTGAGCACTCCAGCCGCCAAGCCAAAGAGGGAACTAGTATCATAACGTGATTCATGGTGTCCAGAGAGGAAAACAGTCACTCAGGCGCTTGAACTTTTAAAAACAATGGGAGGGAAAAGAGAAAATTAACATCTTATGATGCATTTGTTATGTGTTGTTTTCTATATGCTGGTCAGACAGCCAACAAACATTACTATGTGTCAGGCACCACGTGGTCTGAGGATAGAGAAGAGAAAAAGAGAGTTCTGGTTCCTGCCTGTTTTACGGGTAACAGCAGACGTTAAACAAGCACGTTACTGTATGTGTGACCCTGCTGCGGGGACATTTACAGGTGCTGTGATCACCTCATTTCATCCTCGCAGCAATCTTGCAAACCTGATCTCCGTAATTCACAGAGGAACCTATGGCTCAAAGAGGTTAAATGACCTGACAAAGGTCATAGCTGGTGAGAGGCAGAAAACACAGCTTGGACAGTAGAAGGGGTGCAAATGCCATGAGTTCATCAAGGTTTCTTCGGGGAAAAGGTATTCAACTTTTTGCCTGTTTTCCAACTGGCCCTCCCTGATTTCTGAGCCATAGCAGAGGATGAGGATCCCTGAGAGGAAAGGAGCAAGTCTAGATTAGGAGAGGAGGCAGAGACTGCCTAGTTTTCACCTGCAATTTTGGCAGCCGAACCACAGGTCTCACCACAGTGGAGGAGCTGAGTGTGTATGGAGTTGGGTACTGGAGATGGTTTGCTAATGTGAGCCATGTGTATATCACTGGAGCTGATGGGTGAAGGGGGAGAGCAAGGACAATGCCCTCTGAGTGTGGCCCTATGGCTTTGTGGAGTAATAACTCTGGGGGTTGGGAGAGAGGCCTTTAGAGCACCAGCCACTGAAGTCAACCGAATGAACACTTGAGTTACAAAGATAACGCCTGGAAGAAAACCTGTAAGGTCAACATCAAAGCCTGGAACAGCCCTCCCTTCTGTGCCTCCTTGGTCTACCCAGAAGGAGACAGACTTGCAAAACATCAGGAAGGGCTCCATGGCTAAGACCACTGGAGCAGGAGAAGTTAATCACAGAGGAAAGGTCAGGAGAAGGGGCCCTCGATTGCCCCAGAGAGTTCAATGAGAACCATAACAGCTAGAGCCAGCTGCAAAAGGGAAGCCTCAGAATGTCGGCCACCAGCAGCCCACGAGACCCTTGTAGAAATGCAGGAATGAATGAGGTACAAAAGAAACAAGAAGAGAAAAAGAGAAAGAGATATATGGAAAAATAAAGAGAAAGTAACAAAAACCCCCCAAAAATGTAAAAGTTGAAAATTCAACTGGTGATAAGAAAAAAAGATTTTCTCTTGTGTTCCAGGACTAAGGCATGCCACATGCCAAGATGCACAGCATCCAATTTCCTTCTTAGCCTCTCAGTCTGTTACTGTTTAAGGGGAAAACAAATCCAGTTGAGAGATGACTCTGAGCCTAGCCCTGTGCTTGTGCTTGGTGTATCCTCCCTTGTGCCCAAACTCAGAGAGGCAGGGACACATCACAAAAGCCCTCCATTGCTGCAGCTTTTGTGGTGAGGGCATCACATGGTCTGTGGATCCTGTTCTATTGGTGGCCAGGAACATATCTAGACTGTCTTTGCTGCTGAGACCACACACCGTGCCTTAGAAGTTTCAGAGTTTTCTAAGTGTTGGGTTCAAGATAGGCTCCCAGTCAGAGAGGAGTGAGGAATTACATACTGAATGTGTCCCAAGAAATGGAAAACCAGGCTAAGGCTTGGTCATATAAGCAGAGATCAGAGCCAGCTCTGTCCCATGGAGGCTAGTCAGAAACTGGGCTGGGGAGGCAGCCTGCTGCCCTGTCCCACATCAGGCAACAGCGGGGGCTCTGGAGGGTGGGACCAGCAGGGCAGGTCCAGATGCTTAGATGCAGCAGCAGAGGAGGTAGAGGGCCATGGGGTGGGTAGGCTGAAGACAACTGCCTTCCCTACCTGGGGAAGGGTCATTCCCATGGTAAAGGGACACCTTGCCAGTCTCAGCACCACTGTGGGAATATCGCTGCTGAGGCTGGGGGAGAGTACTTGCCACAAAATGGAAATCTTTAACAAAACCTACATAACACAGCATTCGGTATAGATAAGAGAATGCCAGCCACTCCTGTCTACCTTATCTACTTCCATCCTACCCCAGTGTTGGGAATTTCAACTGGACTTTGCTGGGTCACATATGTATGCACAAACATATACATACATAGTAATACATATTGACTATAAATACATATATAGTCATTAACAACAAAAATAGTACCTACTACTTAATAGAGTACCTGTTTTGTGTCAGTAATAATTACTATTCCTCCTTGACAGAAGAGAAAGTAGGCTCAGAGAGGTTCAGTGACCTCAAAGCTAATAAATAGGGAAGCCAGAACCAAAGCCAAGTTTTGTTTCCACCACACCACACCACACCACACCACACCACACCACACCACACACTTCATTGAATTCTATTTCTGCCACCAAGAATATCAACAATCCCACTTACTTTAGCAATTTATTCCCTATGCCACATTTCATGGCATCAATGAAGGTAAAAATTGGAGTGGAGCCATCTGATTATCCAGATGTCACTTCACAGCTGTGTCTAGACTGATGCCCCCATCACCCATGTAGACTGTGCACCTTGAGATCAGGCATATTTCAGACTGTTTGCTAAGAACCCTAGATGGAATACAGGATGGGACATGGGGGTTTGGTTCAGAACTCTACATGCACTACATATAAAGAACCTAGAACCAGAGTCTCTCACAGAGAATCGAAGTATGCCCACTATGAGTAGAAGAATGGCTTCCAGAGTCACCTGGAAATAAATGCCAGGAACTACAATGCATTTTACAAAGACAAATGCAAAATCCAAACCTTAATTGTGTGTATCTGATTTAACTTTTCGGTTCAACCATGCTCTCAGCAAGCATCAGAAGTTAGTTACTAACTTGGCTCTTGACCTGGCTATTTCTTTGGGGGAACACGAGAACTTGTCCTGATCTGATGTGGAAATGTTTTATCACAAAGGTGTGTTAACAAGTGTCCAAAATAACCCAAATAAACAATTAAATTTGGGAAATGATTTGTGGTCCTTAATTAGTACTGCTTCTGAATAAATAAGGGAGAAAAGGGAATTTACATGGGAAATACCATATGGACCTTTTATTAGCAACATTTAATTAGCATATTGCCTGGTACATAGTAAGTGCTCTATAAATATTTGCTGAATGAATGAATAATTAATCAATGATAACATAAGTTTACATAATGCAAGTCATCAAGAAGCCTACAAGAATTTTTTCACAAAATCTTGGTGATGGGTACAACTTCTTTTCTAACACTTCGGAGTGTTAGTCAACAAAGCTTTAATATCAGGTGGCCTTGGATTGCAAGTTCAGGCTCTACCATTTCTTAGCTGCTGAGAGTGGGTATGTCATTAATCCCTCTGAGCATCAATTTCCGAATCTATACAATGGAGCTAATAATACTTGCCTTATACCTTGATTTTGAAGATTTGCAATAATGTTTATAAAGAGCTTGACACATACATTGGACTCAATAGATAGTGATTATCTTAATGAAAGGGAATGCTGATTCTCATCAGCAAGTTAATCCTTCTGTCCCAGAAGTGGGAAGGCTCTGACAACACTGGCCAAGGTCAGGGCTGCCATCAGCCAAGGTAGGGATCATTCTCATTTTCATTTTCAAAGTTAGGAGAATGGCACAGATCTAAAGTAGAAAGGAACTAGCAGCACATGTTTTTAAATATTCATAAGGGCTGGAAATGTCTTACTCCTTTCGTTTTCTCTGCCATCTGCTTTTGTTTCTTTTCTTTTCATTCTTATGCCACAGCTGCAAATGAAAACAACCATACAATAACTCAAGTTAAATAAAAAAAAAATCAAAATAAAAACAATCTGAGGGGTAAAAAGAGAAGATGAATTATAAACTTTTTCCCTGAGCTCACAGACTACAGAAGCAAGAATAATGTTTAATGCAAGTTAAACCCTCTGGAAACCAAAATCCATGTCCCATGTTTGTAATAACCATGATAAGAGCAACCACCATTCACTAAATGGCTCCTGTGTGCCACTTGATGACCAATATCTCTCATTCCTAAAGCCTTCCTTCAAAGTAGGTAAATTAAACCCATTTTACAGAAAAAAATTTCAAATCAGAGGTGCAAAATAGATTTTTAATGGTTACACAGCTAATAAGAGATGAAACTGAGATGCGAACCAGGTCTGCCTAAATCCAAAGCCCAGGTGCTTTCTCTACCACCCTCTTCAGAAATGGGAAGAGACTTAAAAAACTTAAGTTGGGTCTCAAAAGAACTGTTGGCCCAGAAAGAAACTCACTACACACTGATTCATTTGCCTGTCACCATAACCATTATTGCTTGTCTCATTTTCGGTTCTTATAAGTGTATTTCTAATAGTACATGATCTCACTCATCTAGGGGAAATAATGAACAACATAGACTGATGAACAAGAACAGACCCAGAAACAAGGAGGCATGGATCAGACTCTCGGGCCTCAGGGGGAGGGGAGGGAAGGGTGGGGGTAAAGGGGAGAGATCAACCAAAGGACTTGTGTGCAAGCATATGAGCCTAACCAGTGGTTAAGGACAACAGGGGGGTGGGGGCATGTGTGGGGAGGGGTGTGGGATGGGAATGGGGGGATGAGGACAAATATGTGATACCTTAATCAATAACAAATTAAAAAAAAAAAACTGAAAAAAAAATAAAAATCAATGGAAAGATTAAAAAAAAATTAAGTTGGGAAATATTTAGGGAAGACCATTTGTGCTAAATCGATTTATTCAGATAATTAAAACCCGTGATTATAGCTCTAATTAAAGTTAACTCAGATAATTGGTTGTTGTATTTGTGAATATGCAATTAAAGTCTTCCACATAACTGCAGGGTTTTCAGCATCATACTTTCCATTGACTCACTGCATCCCAGAGTTTTGCTCTACTGGCCTCTGTTCTACCAAAGGCTGCATGACAGCTCTTGGGGGTCTCTGAGCTCAAGGACCATGACCTATGCTACCAACAGCAGGGTCTGGGCTCAGCTCCTTTTAACATGTCTTTGTCCTGAAGTCAATGAACACCTCATCTTCAAGTACACTGTAAAAAGCTCTTATAGCCTACACTACACTGTTGTCCTGAAAACTCCTAGCAGCATGTACCTGAAGAAAAACTGGCAGCAGTGGTCCTCATGTGTTAATTACACTTGCGAAGTCTATTATGCATAGAAAGGGCACCTGCTGGCAGTGAAAATGACTAGAATCTGCCCTTCCTGTGCAGTGAGTAAATTGAGAGTTCATTTCTACAGGAGATAATAGTTTTCAGATTCCATTTCGTGTATCCCCTGCATGGGGACGTACTTAACATTTAAATCATCTGCAGAGGAACAAACCTCCTTCAAATTTACATGTTCCAGGCTCCTAGCACTTTACTTAAAATGCTAGTTATCCCTGCTGACTCTTACCACCAAGGATTAAACTCAATGTGGTGAAAGTCACTGAGCACAATAGAGTCAAGTTATTAGCATTGACTCAAATTTCATGATATTTGCAGTTTCTGACCAAATCAGTGGTAGCAGGCTGAAGGTGATCAAATCAAGCCTTGAATGGAGGACCTGTTTTCCTCTTGGGGTCATTTACTTCATCATTTTTACATCCTGCAGTTAATCAACAGATACCAATCCCCACCAGCCTGTAATCATCCTTTGGTCAAATGTCAAATAGTCCTTTCATGAAAACAAGAGACCAGGAGACCACGTTCACACAAACAGAAATTTCCAAGATGGAACCTAATCACAAAACTCACTCAGGCTCAGAAAAATACAGGCCTTAACTTTGATTTTTAGGAGTGGAAGTTTGGGTTGACAGGGCTTAGCCACTTCCTTGACAAGCCTTCCCTTCTAGGTTAGACTTGCCAGGATCATTGCTCTCAGCCAGGCTGGTGACCCAGTTCTCGATGGAGCTAGAGTTAGATGGGAATTGAAAGGAGGATCTCAGATCAGCTTCCATAGGAAGGAGTCAAACAGCTAATAAATCCTCTAAGCAAATAAGAAAGGAGGGCTAGGACCTGAGATGGCAGCTGAAAAAAACTGGCTAGAATACACACTGATTTTTCTTTTCAAAGTAAAACTTTTCAATTATAAAAACCACACTTTCTTCATAGAAATATATGAAATATGAAAAATAAAATAAAAATCATGCAGAATTCCTCCCCCTCCTCCCCATTATGAATCACTGTTAACATTTTGGTGTATTTCCTTCTAGATTTCTGCCCATGTGTGTGTGTATGTGTACACACATTTAATTTTTATGTTATATACACCATGATTTTCTTTGTTTTTATAAAAATGGAATCATACAGTACATAATACCTACATTGGGGCAAGTTATTAAACCTCTTGTGGCCTTGGTTTACCAGCCTGTGAAATGGAGTCAATAACTTACGGGTTTCTATCACCGATGCAAAGGAGATGGTCCAGTGACTGGGGCATAGGATACATTCACCACTGGCAACTACTGTGATCATTGATGTTACTGACAGAGCATTTTCCTCTCCACAGTTCTGGGAATGTAAGCTGCTGGGTTTAAACTAGCTAACAAATTAGCAACCAAAACTTCCCAAATAACAGAAAGCTAAAGTTATGCTATTACCAACCCCTGAACACAGGAACCCCTGGGCGTTCATATCTAAAGCACAGCATCAAGACACACAGGTGAGTTTCTTCCAGGGAGAACCCTAAGGTTTCCCCTTAGAGCACATGTCTGGGTGAGGTGTGTGGGGGTTATGAATCTCCCTCTGTGTGAGGGCCCCTGAAACATGTGCCTGTGGAAAAGGGACCTGTGTCTGTGTGTCAGTATGGGGGCCATGTGCCTGTGAGGGTGTTGTATGTGAGGGGCGGGGGTGGCAAGAGGACTGAGTGACACTGTGTGAGTCTGTCTTAGAAGACATATGCCCCCTTTCTACCTTTTCTATTTTTCTCAAGTATCTCCCCTTTGCCTTCCTCGGGTGTCTATTTTGTTCTTTCTTCTCCTCCACTCCCCTGGCCTGCTTCTTCCTCTGTGTCTGCCTCTGCCAGCCCCTCAATCTTGCATTCAAACAACAACAGTGCTGGAGAGCAAACACGGGCCTTTCCTCTGAGAGACATGGCAGTGGTTCAGAAGCTCCAAAGGAGCAGCAAGTCTAAACAGAGGAAGACCATTCATTTCATAGGAGGTAGGGGAAAGGCATGGATAAAAGGAGCCACCTTGATAAGAAAGATGTAGAGCAGAGAGATGAGCTGATTCACTTAGTGTTAGGCCAGAGAGGGACGCTGAGTTTCACTTGATGGACCTGAGCAACTTCTTTGTTGTATCCATGGCTTCTTGGGATGAGGGTGAGCTCAACATTAAAATCAGAAGTACTGTGGAATATCTCTAAGGTCCCAGGACGATTTGGCTACCTTGGTGAACCTTTTCAGTGGCAGGTTGGCAAAATGGTTTAGAGAACCAGCAAAAATTATGACTGACCGTACTCAATCACTTTGAACCAATGGGTCCCTTTCTCCTGAAGTTGCCAATTTCTGGCAGGCAGTGCCTTTTCCTACAAATGCACAGTGCTCCCTTATCAACTTCTGCTGACTTGAACTGTCAAGAGACAATTTCTTTAAGCACATTACCCTGGAGAAATAAATTGTTCAGAAGGAAAATGGATCTGAATCAGTCTTCTTGGTGATCTATTGGAGACAAGACAGTGGTGATGACAAGGCTCCTGCAGAAACATGCTTGAGCACCCACCATGGGCCAGCTTTTCTTCATGGTGTCCCTTCATCTGTTATATCATTTCATCTTTATATAAATAAGTATAGAACTTCATTTTGCAGATGAGGAAACAGTCTTAAGCCAAGTGACTTGCCCAAGGTGGTAGAGCTGACTTTAAAGCCTGCCTGCCTCCCACTGAAACACAGTTCACTGAACACTGAAATTCCCATCAAAAAAACTTCAGAGGGTTTGAAGTCTGGCTTGTGCTTCCAAACCACAGTTGAGAGCAAGTCTTACAGAACGTGCCAGGACATGGCTGAAAGTTGAAGACTTTGGGGATCTCAACTGTTCTTGTCACCAGTTTCTAATTTGTCTTAGGAAAAAAAAAACCATCATACAACTACTTGGTGCTTTGGTTTCCCCAAATTGAGAAATGAGAAAAGTATTATCTACTCACTTCAACTCTTAAGAATGCCATGACATATATGAAAGCTGTTTGGAAACAGAAGGGCCATGCAATCGTGTGGTCTAAAACGCATGTCATTTTTGAAGCTAATATTTTTCATTTAGAGTCATCAACTGCATTACAAGTTACAGACCTAACTTCCATGACAGTTCCTGGAGAAGGAAAGCAGAGGTGGGGAGAGCAGCGGCTTACCAGCAGTAGTCCAGCAGGTGTGGTGGCAGGACGGGGATGTACACATGCTGCCAGAACATGGGGTAGAGCATGGCGGCAGACCCGTGGATGCAGGCCGTCAACTGCAAGAGAAGCAAATCAGAGGCTTAGAACTAGCAGTCAAAGTGAGACGCTGTCCTATTGGAGTGGAGCAAGAAAATTAAATACATACTTCTCAAAGTATTTAAAATAAATTAACTCAATCACCCTAATTCAAATTTAATAAGAGCCTGCTTTTCAAAAAACAATCTATCTTTTCCCTGATTATGAAGCTAATGCACAATGACAGTAGAAAATTTAGAAAATGGAAAAAGGGATAAAAGAAAACAAAAGTCTTCACCATCTGAAAATAATTTAACATTTTCGGGTATTACATATATATGCACTTGTATTTCCTTTTCTAATAAAATTAGGATTATTGTAACTACAGTGTTCATTTGTTCCTTTTTTTTTTTTTTTTTTTTGCCAGTATGTTCTTTTTTCTTCAAGTCAACATTATTTGCTGGCATTTTCCCATATCTTTAAATATTCTTAGAAAACATATCTTTTAACACCACTCAATAAATTCCCCATACTATATTTAATCACTCTTCTACCATTAAGTTATATAATCAAATCAGGTCAATAATTTTTATATCTGGTTCCTAGAGGTAGAATTCAGAGACAAAAGTTATAAATATTTTAAGGCACTTAATAAATATAAAAACATAAACATTGTAAATGCATTCACATAATAAACAGATGAAGGATGGAAGCTCTTTACACTCGCCCAGCCCTGTGCTGCAGTGTCCCCTTATACCTCACCAGCACTAAGAATTGGACTCAAGTTAGCTTTAAACTGTATCTATCTTGATTTTTTTTTAATTCCTCTGTTTTGAAGAATGACTAAAGCTGAACATCTTGTCATATATCTCTTGACTATATTTTTTAGGTAAATGGTCTGTTTCCTATTCCCAGGCCACTTTTTCTAATGAGTACTAGTATGCTTAAAAATTGATTTGCAAGAAACAGCAGATATGCAAAGGACACTAAAATCCTTTGCAATGTTTTGGAAAAAAATACTTCATCCTTATTTAATTTTCTTTGAATTTTTTGGGGTGAAGAGAAGGTTTAAGTTAACACATAGAAAAATTTCTTCCTTCATGATGGTTTCCACTGCTTTTATATTAAGAAAGTCCCCCAAATCTTTCCCCAGCATTTAACTTTAATCCATCTGGAATGAATTTAGGTTTAAGGACTGAGGTGAGAATTTATTTTTTCCACATAGTTAATCAATGGCCCCAGCACTGTTAACTGACAAATCCTTCCTCTCCCTATTGTTTTGACATGCCCCTGTTTCATATTCCTTTTTTTCTTAAGAGCTAGATACATCATACAATCAATACTTTATATAATTAAGTTTTTGGAAACAAAGATATAATGGAATAAAATTGTTAAAAGATTCAATACAGTGAAAGGAGGAAAAAACCAACACCTTGGGAGATATGGCTATGAAGTGACAAAAGCCAACAACACATGCTTCTCTCTGTCTTGTTTCTTTGGTTTCTGGGAAACCTGTTCCCATGAGGACTTTGCTTCTTTTGGAAGCTGCTAACTGGCCTTTGTTGACAGAAAGACATTTACGTGGCCAAAGAGTGACGTGTGAAGGCCCAGTTAAAAGAATCCCAGAGGTTAGTGTAACACGAACAGCTTTAAATGGGATATTCTGCTGATGTTTCACAGTTGTGAGAGCTGTGTATTAAATCCAGGGCTGCTACTCCCCGCCCCCCACCTCTTTCCTCCAGACACTGTTCTTTAAACCAGGTACATGTCATGAACAGGAGCTGTTCCAGCAAGCTCTCTAGGGCTGTTCCCAGTGACATACCAAGGCTTGTAGGTTTAACCCAGCCTTCTCAACCCATTTTAATATGCTTCCATATAAAGGAAGCTGTCATATTATACATGACTAATCTCTTCAGCTTTAGAAGAGATGAGAATCTTTGCGGGTGTTGAAAGTGTAGAAAATGAACCAATTTTGATTCCACCCTGAAGTCAAGCTGGGGGGTGACACTGGCCTTGGACCTCAGCTCTTTCTGCCCACCTTTAGCTGCCAAAGTAAAAAGTGCTGGTTCCGTCGTGTAACACCCTACTCAGAAGTCTTTGGGGACATATCTGAAACAGGCATGTCTCCACCAGTTCCCAGTCTACATGTAGAGCAGCATCTCCAGCCACAGTCTCTCTTGCCTTCTCCAAGTTTATCCTTGGAATAAAGGATTTGCAGATGTAGGAGGTGTTATGTACTCCTTTTCCTTCTTTCTCTCTTTCCACCGGTCCTCTAAACTGGCCTGAATTTGTGCCCAGAGCAAACTCCTCCAAGTGCTACCTTCCTCACATGGCTCTCCTGGGCATACACCCCACTATCAATGGGGCTATAAATGCATGTGTGTCCTCTCATTGTAAAGTACAGAAAGACCGGTCTCTCTTTTCCTCTCCATGGTCTCGGTGGTGCAATATATATGTAAGTGCCAGCTAATGCAATCTTTCTTGAATAAATAAAAAATAGTTAGAATAGTTCTCCCTATTCTTTTGACATGCCCCTAACTAAAGATAGTTAGTGGCTTGGCTTTTAATAGTATTGGACCAATATTTTCATGAAAGTCACAGAGTGGGGTATATGACTCAAATTCCAAAACAATGCCAGTAAGCTTAGACACAAGATATGCCATTTCTTGGAAAATCAAGTCAATGAATTCATTCATCCATTCATTCCATAATATAACTCTACAACACATCAGAGAAATAAAAGCACTTTAAAACCTACAAGTTGCCACACAAATGTAAGTTATCATCACATAATTCATTTGGAGTTCTCTTTGAAAAAGTCATTCAATAGAATGTTCCTGGTTTAAACAGAACTTGATTACCTGCCTCTTTTTAGCTTAAATTGGTTTGAGTCTAAAGCCTATTTCAAGTAGTAAAATAGCAGAGATCTTATCTTCATACAATGTTCTTTTCATGTTTCCTTAACCCCAAAAAGGAAAAAAAAAAAAATCCCCTGCCAAGCTGGATGCCAAGATTTTAAAATTTCTGATCTCTCATGAAAAACTAACTTTTAAGGTATTTGATCATCATTTTCATTGGGGTTTTTCTAAGGGCCAAGTCTCTGCAATTGGAACAAAATGCATTTGCCCATCTGATTAAGAAAAAAAAAGGTGGGGGGAGGGGCGGGGGGAATTGTTGAGCTCTTTTACCAAATACTAAATAGCACAAACAATGTATACTGTTACTTAGGAAAAGTGGCTGAGTTGACCACAAGAAAAGTGTTATGATATATCTATGCTTAATCAGAAATACCATATTATGTCTTGTATATTATCATTAGCCACTTGTTTTAAAAATAACTCTAAAACCAATCCTATTTTAAAAGATAAGGATCCTAAAGGCCTATGTTCATTTCTTACAGAATACAAAATTTAAAAGTAATGAAAGTATACAATTTAGATAGTAATCAACAAAGGGGTATTGTGAATATTTTAACTGAAGTGTAAGTTGAAGGAAATGATCTTATCAAACTCTCACTCAGTGGGAGAATAGAAAGATAGTATGTGTAAAATTTGCCCAAAGTCATTAGTCACAATGAATATTCATCAGAAGCCAATTATCAATCCCATTTAATGACACCCCAAAAGATTTTGCCCTGAAGCAGCTGAATAGTCTAAGACTCCAGACAAAACTAGACAAATTATACAGCCAATAGCCAGTCTAGCCAGGACACAGATTGTAAAATAAACCACTAGTGGGTTTTTGGAGGCACTTTTAGCAAATTCTGTCCTCAATTAAAGATGCACAAGGTCACTTCTATCTTGGAGCTTTCTATACGGCTTCATTAATTTTCTTTGAGGCAAAGGGAGAAAAAGGGAGAAGGCAGTGGGGATAGGACATGAATGAGGAGTGATTGATGACAGAAAAAAATCACAGACACATTTTTGTTTGTTTATTTAAGAGTTTAAGGTATTTCTCAGAGATAATGCCCAGATTGTCACATTCTTAGATCCCAATTTTAGCTCTGAAATTTAACACAGAGTAAAAGTAAGAATCGCCCCCTTCCCCCACAAAACAACAACAAAAACCGAATCCCAACAGTGTATGTGCCAGGTACCACGTTGGGAATTTAGAATCTTGCAAAGTATTATTTTAAAGGAGTGTGTGTGTGTGTGTGTGTGTGTGTGTGTGTGTGTATTTACATACATACACCCTCATCACCACATTTCACAGATAAGGAAACAGTCTCAGAGGTGAAATAACCTGCCCAAGGCCACATAGCTAGTGACAGAACTGGGACTCACAACCAGGCCTGTCAGACTAGAATGGCCACTGTGTTACCACAATGCATAAATTAACAAATGTTTCGAGTACCTACCCTGTGCCCATACACTGTGCTGAGGATTCTGAACTAGATGAGATACTGTTCCTGTCAGCATAGCCAAATTAGGTAGAAATGCATTTGCCTTGCTGTGAGATGAACCAAAGTCTAGGGTAAAATACCAATTAACAGAAAATAAACATTTTAAAAACAAACACAGATCTGACAATTTTTCTGGGGATTAGTTACCTTTAACTAAGGTGGTATAGTGTCTTTAATCCATAGGAAATTCTAGACAACGACATAATGATTGTCAAAGTGATGGTTTACACACTAATTTGGCGCACCCATTTGAAAGTCTGGGTTTCTGCCATGTTCCCTTTCGCATACTTGCATAGAGTTTCCACTAATTCTCTTTTTTGATCTGAGTAAGCCACTTCCTCTCTTGGGTCTCAATTTTCCCTCTGTGGAAAATAAGAGGCTGCACTACATGATCCCTCTGCCCCCTTCCAGCTTTGACAACTTAGGACCTAGAGGAATCACTGTCCTTTGATGTGAAATATGTGCCTCCTCTGCCTCAGCTCACTGTCAGCTCTACTGACTAAGTGTTAGTAAAACAGGGAATGTCTCAAAGCTGGTCTTGCTTTCTCATCTCTGCAGCTATAGGGCCCACTTGGAATTCATGTGCTATCTAGGAACCATCACCTCTCAGCCCTCTATCTCCATCACCTGAGTGTGGAGGACAGCAATCCTCTGTGCTTGGCCCCTGACACTCTGAGACCTCAGAGGTAGATTTTAGGAGACTAGGGGCATGAGACTAAAGACGTGAGCTCCTCAGGGCCAGAGCACACATTTGATTCCTCTCCTTATCTCTTACTAAGCTTGACACAGAGCAGGTGCTGAGTAAATGTTTAGGGAATGTTAGAATGCCTCTAGCTGAACATCATGAGGAATGGTAGGCAAGATTACCAGACACTTTAACAAATTGCAATTGCTTAATAGATCACAACTAGGAGCTGTAAATTTCTAAGGTATTGAGATTCTAAGTTCCAAAATCTGACAGAAGAAAAAAAAATCAGATGGTCACAGTCAATCACATCCTAGAACTCAGGATGTTAAAATATCAAACTGACATCTGCTTCATCATTGAGTTAGATGTATTGGAAAGTCTCCTCTGAACCCAATCATCAGGAAATTGATAAAACAAACAGTATAGAAAGAATACCAGATTACTATAATTAAAGATGGGTCATTTTTAAGTCTACTAATTTCAACCAAGAATCATCCTATGTAGAACAGCTGTATAAAATGTCTTGTGGAAGTCAGCTTTCTTAATTTGAGAACTACATTCTTTTATGTCATTAAAAACTATCTTTGTAGTCATCAGGAAATAAATGGTGCCACGATTAAACAGTGTTGTGGTTTTGTTGTGTGTGTGTGTGTATGTGTGTGTGTGTGTGTTTACTTATTCTCAAATGTTAAACCCTCAGCGATGAATTTTAAGTAAAATCTGCAGGGACTCTGAAAGTTAACCTACTCACCCCTTCCAAGGGTATGAGAAAAACCTTTAATTACAAATGGTTCAGCTACATTCAGATTGTGTTTACTACATTTTGAGAGGGTAGAGCTGGCTTTTAAGAAACTATGATGCTTTAGCAAAAAGACAACTTAGCCTCAGAATCAAAGCCCTTCAGTTAGTCTAGACCAGTGGTCGGCAAACTCATTAGTCAACAGAGCAAAATATCAATAGTACAACGATTGAAATTTCTTTTGAGAGCCAAATTTTTTAAACTTAAACTTCTTCTAACGCCACTTCTTCAAAATAGACTCGCCCAGGCTGTGGTATTTTGTGGAAGAGCCACACTCAAGGGGCCAAAGAGCCGCATGTGGCTCGTGAGCCACAGTTTGCCGACCACGGGTCTAGACAGAAGCTGGACATGGGAGTGGAAAGAAGGAAAATAGTAAAAAAGGGCAGAACTGTTGGGCTCTGTCCTACTTTCCTTAGAAGTGAAAATGTAATGCTTCTTTATTTTTATTTTTACTTTTGGTTGTGGAGGAAGCACAATCTTTCTTCACGTCATATTTTTTTTTCTACAGTTGGGTGGAATGCATCCTATGTCTTGCTTCTCTGCAGAAAGGTTCCCGAAAACCAACACACCAACATGGGGACAAGTAAAATGTCTTCCACTAACAACAAGATCATCCAGTCAAAAGGAAGCCTTTCCACGCAATCACCTGCCTACTCAGTCACTTCTCCCTCTCCCTTTTCTAAAGAACTAATGAGAAAAAAATGGTCCCATGCCAGGGCAATCCAAGATGGCTGCCGACAGGACGGTAGGCTGCAAGATAGTGTGTGAGTGAGAGAACGAAAGGAGAGTGTATGGACGTGTGGGGAGTGTCTGTATTTGTGAGTGAGGGACAGCTATATTTCAAGGGACTGTTGGGGACTGGCCGACCAGGCTCCCCTGGCCAGGCAGCATCTACTGCTGCTAAAATCTCTCCTGAAGCAGCCATCTTGAAGGGGAGAGTGGCTGTGATCTGAAGCCCAGCCTTACCTTCAACCCGGGAGACCTCGAATACCTCCTATGGCCCTACAACCACAACGCCCAGAGACCAGCTGCCTCAGCTGTGAGGCCGGGAACACTGGGACTCCAGCCTCCCCAACCGCAGGCACCTAAAAAGTCTGTCCAGGGGAAGACAAAGTGGCACGTATACGTGGATGAGCCCGGAACCTTCTCACAGAGCAGATAGAAGGAACCAGTGAATCGTGTAACATCCACCCAGAATTGGCGAATTAAACACAACTGGTGAGGCAATCCATGGACAGAAAGGTCAGATATCACCTAGAGAAAGGTGAGATCTGGGATCTAGGCTGGAGGGAGAAACGTGCGTGAAATGTGTGCAGTGGGAACTAGAGTTTCAGAGGAAGACTGTGCCCTACAAAATCCGCGGCTGTTGGGGTCAGTGTAGCCCTCGAATGTAGAAGGGGGTCCACAGGGCTGCTGGCAGAAGGGGACTCTAGAAATTGACCCATAGAAGGGCTTGGCCCAGAAAGGCAGCCTGAAGTTCTGCCAGTATATGGGCTGCGCAGTGCCAGGGGAAAAGACATGAGCCTGTGAGCGTCCTCTGGCTTTTTTTTTTTTTCTTTTTCAATCCTTGCTTTGGAATGCTAAGTCCAGTACACAGGATCTTCCAATTAAAAACACTCACCAAGATTGCAGGGGAAAGTTGTTTTTGTGGAACCTGGGGATAAGAGCGGGGGGAGACGAACAGAAAACCAGCTCTGGCGCAATCCGTCCCTCCAACCCAGTATTAAGTGCTGCAGGGAAAGCAATCTAAACACAGGGTAGAGGGGTCTTTTAGCAAAGGATATTAATACAGAAATACTGCCACCCAAGAGTTGTATCAGAAATTGACTCTTGTATAAATACAACTAAAGGCAGGCTGAGAAACAAAGAGATCCCACCTGCTTGAAAACAGAGTTGTGGTTTATGACACAGAGGAGCGGTGGATCACAAGGAACTTCAATACTGTGCTGACTACCTGACAGGAAACAGACCTGCCAAGCAGAACAGTAGAGGAAGTGAACGACCTTCACTACTTCACATTTTTATTTTTTATCTTTTACTTAAGAAACTAAAATTTTTTTCCTCACTTGATTTTACCTTTTTTATCATATTTTTATTTTTAATTATTATTATTACTACTATTATTTTATCTTTTTTTAAAGTTTTGTTTTTCTTTATTTTATTTTATTTTATTTTATTTTATTTTGGGATTAGTGTTCTACATTTTATTTTTATTTTTCCTTTAGCATTATTTTACTCTATCTCAATTTTTCCTTTATGCCAACACTCTCTTCTTCACTTTCTCCCTTTTTTTATCCTGTTTCTCTTACCCTGATCCTGCTTTAGTTTTTCTCTATCCTTTTTTACTCCCTGTTAAAAATTGATCTTACTCATATAACTAATTTCTGCTCCCCTGCTCCAAGTCCATATACACTCCTCTCTTCTCTTTCTTCACTATCCAAATTTTCTTTTTCTTCCTTTATTTTTTTTCTTTCTTTCTGTCTTATTGTTGTTGTTTGATTGTTGATTAGTTTGGCCTTTTTGTTTGTTTGTTTTTGTTCTGTTGTGTGTTTTTTTCTTTTTTTGCTTCTGTTTTTCTTCTCCTCACTTGGTCTCTTCTTCTACTAATAGCTTAACTAATTCCAATCACCAACTCAGGCCTATCTACTCTCTATTCTCCTTTTCCAATAGTAAATGAATACATAGATAGATAGATTAAAGAAGGGGGAAAATTATATACACATACACACACACACAAATTTTCTTTTATATATTTTTTAACATATATATTTTTTTGTATTTTGTTTTTTACTTTTCTTCTTATACACTCATTCTCTTTCTACCTCCTCTATACTGAATGTGGCTATTTCCCCATTCATTCAATTCCTTGACCTTACCTTCTAGAAATAAGTTCTGCTTCCTCAGATTCATCTGGGTGTTTGTAGTTTAGATATTTGGGATTAGTTGTTGTTTTATTGGGATTAGACATATATTTTCCCCCTTTTTTGTTCTTCTCTTTCTTTTCTCTCTTACATTTTTTCCTTTTCTTAATATCATTTTTGAAC
Organism: Eptesicus fuscus; assembly: GCF_027574615.1. NCBI lineage: Eukaryota > Metazoa > Chordata > Mammalia > Chiroptera > Vespertilionidae > Eptesicus > Eptesicus fuscus. The sequence goes on from NC_072487.1 coordinate 70,770,926, forward strand.
TCTTTTCTATCCCCTAATTATCTTTTCTCTGGGGGTCACCTTTATTTGGGGTTATTAGTATCATGAATACATTTGTGTTTGGTGCCCTGTGCATTGTGTCTTTTTGTGTTGTATTTTGTGCCTTTAAGTCAATGCAGGAGAGAGAGAGCTACATAACCATACACCCAGAGAGGAGTGATCATGGGGAGACAAAGAAACAGCCTGCATATGAAAGAAAAGGAGGAATCACCAGAAAAGGAAGTAAATGAAATAGAGGCAAGCAATATGTCAGAGAAAGAATTCAGAGCAATAGTCATAAGGTTGCTGAAAAGGATGAAAGAAAAATTCAACAATATGTGTAAGAACCAAGAGGAATTGAAGAAGAACCAAGAAGAAATGAAAAATGACATCGCTGCAATAAAGAACTCAATAGAAAGCATCAACAGTTGACTAGAAGAAGCAGAGGACCGCATCAGTGAGCTAGAAGACAAGGTAGGAAAAAATACCCAAGCAGAGCAGCTTCTAGAAAAAAAAATTAAAAAGCAGGAGAGCCAAAGAGAACTTTGAGACAACACGAAATGAAACAACATCTGCATAATAGGGATGCCAGAAGGAGAGGAAACTGAGCAAGGAATAGAAAACCTGTTTGAAGAAATAATGACATAAAACTTCCCTGATATAGGGAATAAATAACTCACACAAATCCAAGAAGCTCACAGAGTCCCAAACAAGATGAACCCCAAAAGACCGACACCAAGACACATTATAATTAAATTAGCAAACACCAACAACAACCTAAGAATCTTAAAGGCTGCCAGAGAGAGACAGAAAGTTACCTATAAAGGATCCCCCATCAGACTAGCAACTGATTTCTCAACAGAAACACATCAGGCCAGAAGGGAATTGAATGAAATATACAAAGTCATGCAAAAGAAGGTTCTGAATCCAAGAATACTGTACCCAGCAAGGCTATCAATCAAAATTGAGGGTGAAATCAGGATCTTCATAGACAAAAAATGACTAAGGGAGTTTATTACCACCAAACCAGCAATGCAAGAAATGCTAAAGGGTCTGCTGTAAAAGGAAGAAATAGGAAGGGAAGAAGGAACACAGGCATAAAGAATAAAAATGGTGACAAACAAGTACCTATCAATAATAACTTTAAATGTAAATGGATTATATGCCCCAGTCAAAAGACATAGGGTAGCTGAGTGGATAAGAAAACATGACCCATATATCTGCTGGCTACAGGAAACCCACCTCAGAACAAAGAACTTACACAGACTGATGGTGAAGGGATGGAAAAAGGTTTTTCAGGCGAATGGAAATGAAAAAAAAAAGCTGGGTTAGCAATACTTATATATGACAAATTAGACCTCAAAGTGAAGGCCATAACAAGAGATAAGGAAGGCCGCTTCATAACACTAAAGGGAGCAATTCAACAAGAAGATATAACTCTGGTAAACATATATGAACCCAACACAGGAGCACCCAAATACATAAAAAATCTTCTGGAGGATATCAAGGGAGAGATTGACAACAATACAGTGATAGTAGGGGACTTTAATACCCCACTGACACCACTGGAAAAATCCTCTAAACAAAAAATCAGCAAAGAAACATCAATCCTAAATGACTCACTAGATCAGATGGAATTAATTGACATCTTCAGAACATTTCACCCCAAAGCCACAGAATATACATTCTTCTCAAGTGCACATGGGTCATTTTCAAAGATAGACCACATATTGGGACACAGGCAAAGTCTCTTCATATTCAAGAAGATAGAAATCATATCAAGCATCTTCTCAGATCACAATGGCATAAAAGTAGAAATCAACTATAATAAAAACAATAAAAAAATAAAACACCTGGAGGCTAAATAGCAAGCTATTAAAAAATGATTGGGTGACCAAAGAGATCAAAGAAGAAATAAAAAGCATCATGACAACAAATGACAATGAAAACACAACAATCCAAAATTTATGGGACACAGTGAAAGCAGTCTTGAGAGGGAACTTCATAGCTCTACAGGCCTATCTCAAAAAACAAGAAAAAAATGGTAATAAATTATCTAACCCTACAACTCAAAGAGTTAGAAAGAGAGCAACAAGAAAAGCCCAGCGTAAGCAGAAAGAAGGAAATAATAAAGATCAGAGTGGAGATAAATGACATAGAGACCAAAAAAAAAAAAAAAAAAAACAATACAAAAGATCAACAAAACCAAGAACTGGTTCTTTGAAAGGATAAACAAGATTGATGAACCTCTAGCCAGGCTCACCAAGAAGCAAAAAGAGAAGACCCAAATAAACAAAATCAGAAATGAAAGAGGTGAAGTAACAACCGATTCCACAAAAATACAAACTATTATGAAAAAAATACTATGAACAACTCTATTACAACAAATTGGACAACCTAGATGAAATAGACATATTCTTAGAAAAATACAAGCTCCCAAAACTCAATCAAGAATAATAAAAAAAAACCTGAATAGGCCAATAACTACCGAAGAAATTGAAGCAGAGATCAAAAATCTTCCAGCAAACAAAAGCCCTGGTCTGGACAGCTTTACAGGGGAGTTCTACCAAGCATGCAAAGAAGAACTAAAACCTATCCTCCTCAGACTATTCCAAAAAATTCAAGAGGAAGGCACACTTCCAAGCTCTTTCTATGAAGCCAGCATTACCCTAATCCCAAAACCAGATAAAGACACCACAAAAAAAGAGAATTGCAGGCCATTATCTTTGATGAACATAGATGCTAAAATCCTCAACAAAATTCTAGCAAATCGGATTCAGCATTACATTGGAAAGATCATACACCATGACCAAGTGGGATTTATTCTGGAGATGCAAGGATGGTACAATATCTGAAAATCAATAAATGTGATACATCACATAAACAAACTGAGAGACAAAAACCACATAATCATATCAATCGATGCAGAAAAAGCATTTGACAAAATCCAACACCCTTTCTTTATAAAAACTCTCAACAAAGTGGGAATAGAGGGATCATACCTCAACATAATAAAAGCCTTATATGACAAACCTACAGCCAACATCATACTCAACGAGCAAAAATTAAACTCATTTCCCCTAATAACAGGAACAAGACAGGGATGCCCACTTTCACCACTCCTGTTCGATATCGTACTGGAAGTGCTAGCCATAGCAATCAGACAAGAAGAAGAAATAAAAGGCATCCAAATTGGAAAAGAAGAAGTAAAACTGTCCTTATTCACAGATGACATGATACTATATATAGAAAACTCCAAAGACTCCATCAAAAGACTACTAGACCTAATAAATGAATTTGGCAATATAACAGGATACAAAATTAACACCCAGAAATCTATGGCCTTTTTGTACACCAATAATGAACTCACAGAAGGAGAAACGAAAAAAAAAAAACAAATCCCATTTACCATTGCACCAAAAAAATTAAGATACCTAGGAATAAACTTAACTAAGGAGGTAAAGACCTATACTCGGAAAACTATAGAACATTGAAAAAAGAGATAGAGGAAGACATAAACAAATGGAAGAACATACCATGCTCATGGATTGGTAGAATGAACATCATTAAAATGCCCATACTACCCAAAGCAATCTACAGATTCAATGCAATCCCCATTAAAATACCAATGGCATATTTCAAAGATCTAGAACAAACTCTCCAAAAATTCATATGGAATAAAAAAAGACCCTGAATAGCCACAGCAATCCCAAGAAAGAAGAACAAAGTTGGAGGGATCACAATACCAGATATCAAGCTATATTATCAAGCCACGGTTCTCAAAACTGCCTGGAGAACAGACATATAGACCAATGGAACAGAACAGAGAACCCAGAAATCGACCCAAGCCATTATGCTCAATTAATATTTGACAAAGGAGGCAAGAGTATACAATGGAGTCAAGACAGTCTCTTCAATAAATGGTGCTGGGAAATTTGGTCAGATACATGCAAAAAAATGAAACTAGATCACCAACTTACACCACACACAAAAACAAACTCAATATGGCTAAAGGACTTGAATGTAAGACTCCATAGGCAGCAGAATAGCAGACATATGTCGTAGCAATATCTTTACAGACACAGCTTCTTGGGCAATGGAGACTAAGGAGAAAATAAAAAATGGGACTACATCAAAATAAAAAGCTTCTGCACAGCAAAAGAAACCATCAACAAAACAACAAGCCCACTGCATGGGAGAACATATTTGCCAATGATATTTCTGGTAAGGGTTTAATCTCCAAAAATTTACAGAGAACTCATACAACTTAACAAAAGGAAGATAAACAATCCAATCAAAAAATGGGCAAAGGATCTAAATAGACACTTTTCAAAAGAGGACATACAGAAGGCTCAGAGACATATGAAAACATGTTCAAAGTCACTAATCATCTGAGAGATGCAAATCAAAACAATAATGAGATACCATCTCACACCTGTCAGAATGGCTACCATCAACAAATCAACGAACGACAAATGTTGGCGAGGATGTGAAGAAAAGGGAATCCTCCTGCGCTGCTGGTGGGAATGCAGACTGGTGCAGCCACTGTGGAAGACAGTATGGAGTTTCCTCAAAAAGTTAAAAATGGAACTCCCATTTGACCCAGTAATCCCACTTCTAGGACTATGTCCCAAGAAACCAGAAACACCAATCAGAAAGGATATATGCACTCCTATGCTCATAGCAGCACAATTACAATAGCTAAGATTTGGAAACAGTCTAAGTGCCCATCAGCAGGTGAGTGGATGAAAAAACTGTGGTACATCTACACAATGGAATACTATGCCGCTATAAAAAAGAAGGAACTTTTACCATTTGCAACAGCATGGTTGGAACTGGAGAGCATTATGCTAAGCGAAATAAGCCAGTTGGAGAAAGATAAATATCACAAGATCTCCCTCATATGTGGGATATAATTATCAACATAATTTGATGAATAAGAATAGACCCACAGACAAATGGTAGGGGAGGGGTGGTTAGAGAGCAACCAAAGGACTTGTATGCATGCATATTAGCATAACCAATGGACACAGACACTGGGGCGGTTGGGGGCTTGCCCAGGGTGGGAATGATTGGGGTGGGGGGTGGGAACTGGGGAAAAAGGAGACATATGTAAAACTTTAGACAATAAAAAAAATAAAGAACCAATGAGTAGAGTAATTAGAGTTAAGTTATTAACCAGGAAAAGAAGCTTTCATGCCAAGATTTGACACTTCAAAACCTCAAGCAAGTAAAACTGCCAGAGAAAAGCCTTCACTACCAAAGCTGAGGCAGAAACAACAATATGGGAAACTACAGAGTCAATGACCTGCAGCACATGAGTGAGAAAAGTGCACACTTTTCTTTAATATGAAAAAGGAAAAGACAAGGTCACACTGGGATTGCCAACATGTCATTTAAATGCAGGGGCAGCAAGGTTCTGCCCTCCTCCGTCCTGTGACTGTGACAGACATTACAAACAGATGCAGTGTCAGGACATGGCCTGAGAGTCTCTCCAAACACGCCACTATTGGCAGTGGATCCAAGTAGGCACTCAAGAAGAAATCTATTTGCCTCCTCAAGTCTAGTAAAGTGGATATTTATATTTTTGGAAAATATTCTAAAATCATAATTTATGTTTAGCTAATTTACACTATTGCTTTGATGAATCACATATTTTAAAAGAACTGAATATAGGATCGTGAGTACCCATCTGTCAGGTATCCATACACAGAGAAGAAACTAAGGAACCTTCAGGTGGTAGGAGTTATTAGATTTAAAGGCACAGGCAAAGAAAAAGACTCTCCGGGTAGTTTTGTCAGCCAAATCCAACCTTAGAAAGTGATAGTAAACTTAGAAAGATTAAAGTTACAATACAGCCTCCATCATGACCACTAAACTCGGCATATACCATCTGCCAAGCACTGTCCTAAGTACATCACATATAGTTAACTCAATCGTCACAGTCCTATAAGGCAGGTAGCATTAGTATCCCCATTTTACAGATAAGGAAACGAAGGTTCCTAAATGCCAAGTACCTTGTACATGGCATTTAGGAACCTTGGGTCACAGAACTAGTGGTAGAGCTGGGATATGAACCTAGAGTCTAGCTCCAGAAACTGCTCTTAGTTCACAGGAGACTGCCTCTGAGCTATAATCTGACAATTAAGTGAGTATCCCCTATGTGTACATGCCATGACCTCAAGCAATTTAACAGAGACAGATCAAAATGCAAACAATCAACTTCAACAGAAAAGCATTATGCAAGAGGTGTTATAATAGAGGTGCAAGTCTATTGGCATATAAAAAAGGAATCATTACTTCTGCCTGGGGCAAGAATTGGGGGGGGGAGAGAGAGAGAGAGAGAGAGAGAGAGAGAGAGAGAGAAGGAGAGAGAGAGAGGGAGAGAGAGAAGAAGAAGAAGAAGAAGAAGAAGGAGGAGGAGGAGAAGGAGGAGGAGGAGGAGGAGGAGGAGGAGGAGGAGGAGGAGGAGGAGAGGAGAGGAGAGAGGGAGGGGGAGGGGGGAGGGGGGAGGCATCAGAGCAGAGCCCGGAAGGATGAAAACCAGAAGCTGTTAGTCCTCCTCCCTGGGAGGCTGGTCAGGTGGTAACAGTGGGCCAAGAAAACAGAGCAGCTTCTTAAGGCCATTCTAGTGCTAAGTAATGATGACTGTGGAGACCTGAACAAGAAATGATGTTAGTCAATGACTGTGACTAATGAGAAGTGGGTGGATACAGAAAGCCTTGTTCGAGTTGCCATGACTATCCTCTGTTGCTTGGATTCATTCACCATCTACTATCACCAATTAGACTGATTACATCTTCAGACCTCTTCCAGGATCTCTATGTCCTCCTTGCTTCTGAAAGTCAAATCAGGGTTCATTGTCCCTCAAAGGTGAGATTCAGAGTCAGCATTTACTGAATGATTAGCACGTGCCCAGGAGTGGGCTATATGCTATCATATCTATGACCATTGAATCCTTTCAACAACCGTGAGAAGGGTATTAATACTATTCCCATTTTTACAGAAGAGGGTGGAGACTCAGAGAGGTCAGGTAAGTTGCCCAAGGCCGAGTGGCTGGGAATAACATGGGGAAGATTAAGTACAAATGTAGGAATGAACAAAACCATCATGATTTGAAGCTTGGTGCTCTCTCCTACAGCCCTGCTGTCCTTTATCTTGGGAAAGATAACACCTGCTGGGCTGTCTGAATCATCGAGCTGGAAGACTACATAGCTATCTAGAGAGGAGAAGAGAAAAAAATGTGAATTTTCATAAGAACTGTACTAACCCCTGACTGCTTGGTCTAACCTCACATCCCACTACCTTCGCTCACCAAAATGACCAACCTTTCTGCCTTCAGAAACCAGAGGAAAAAGGAGTCCTTGTTCTTGTTGACTTAACACATAGTAGGTGTTCAAATTTCTTTAATGAAATCCAGAGGTGCCTATATTTGTGGGTGCCATTTAGAACTTTTCAAGTATATTAAGTTGTCAGTGACTTGAATATTACCCATTAGTGTTTTTTGGTAGAGATGTGATTCATGAGCGTCATATAAAAAAATAAGCTGAATTCTATAATCTAAACAATATAATTTATTTCACAAATCGACTATACTAATAAGTAACAAACAAGATTCTCTGCCATGTTCTCAATGCAATGGCTAAGTAGAAACATCCCATCTCTAGACTATACCCATGTACCCAAAGTTACAGTGGTGGATTGCATCAGCATCCAACATTCCTGAGAGCTTAAATAGGTTATTTTTTTCAGCTCTGTCCTGCTCTAGAGTAGGCAATCCCCAAATCAAAGCTCTCCCAAAGAAAACTATGGAAACAAAGAATTTTTTTTAATGTGGGTCTGTACTCATGTCTTCTAAGCAAACTCAAACAGGCTCCCTTATGTAGTCTCAAAATGAAAATGAGTCTAATGATGAAAAATAACAATAAGAAAAGAATAAATATCTTTATTTTTTTGTCTTAGAGACTGTCTAGTCACTGTTTCTGAATCTGGCTGTGTACCAAAAATTTGGGGAACCTTAAGAAATAGACATTCTGTGGTTCAATGGTAAACCTTTTGAACCAGAATGTCTGGAGGTGGTGTCCAAGTACCTGAATTTTTAACAAGTTTTAGGGTGATTCTAACACAACTAACCCATAAATTAGCATTTGCGATTACTAGCAATCTGAATCCTGTGTCTAGTCCAAAACAGTCAATGCTTGTTGAAGCAGTGGGAGAAGAGGGAGGAGAGCAAGATAAGAACTAGTTAGGGAGATGACCATGACTGGTTGAAGTCACAGCAAATTTAAAATATCACCAATTAAACTGTTTATACTCTATATATTAGTCTATAGAACATCTCAAGATTCTTAATTCCAGCTCACACATAATTAAATGAGGAACATAGTTCAAAAGCATTTAATTGTATTCACATTTAAAAACCAGAGAAAAACCACGTAAATAAAACATACCAATCTTTCCTACTACTTCCTGCCAATGGAAGTTCCATTAATTTATTTCTAACAGTTTTTAATATTCTCTGAGCCACAATAAAATTTTATATGATGGAGATTAGAGAGGCTATGCTATTGGGAAGTTTGGCTGTAAAGTCTACATTTCATGCCACTTCATTACATTTTGTTAAGGCTTTCCCTCTTCACCAAAAGGATTAGTTTTCTTCTCACTTTGAATACTCTTCTTAGGTTGCTAGTATGAACTAGGTTAATCTCTCTGTTTTTTTAACATATAAAAGATGAACAAACAAAATGTTCGACTTATTTTATTTTTTAAATAGAACACTAAATTTAGTCTTAGAATCCTCTGTTTGGTAAGTTTCCAGTTACAAGGTCTTGGCTTCCCATGAGCACAGTTTGAAACAAAATAATGCAGTTTGTTCCTACGGCTGGAACATGCAGCGTGGAGTGTGCAGGCAAAGAGGCCTTGGCTCTGGTCCAGTGTTTCAAGCCTTCTTAAGCTGCCGCTCTCATCTCTGCTTCAAGGGCTGCAGACAGGCAAACAGGACTAGTTCTTTCTAGGCCAGAACAGCTAGGAAAGCTCTACACACATCATTCAGGTGCCTAAACCTTACACAGGCTGGCATGGTCACGACCAGGTGGAGTTCACCAGCAGAGAAGTGAAAATGAAGCCAAATCTGAAAAACTTGCAAGTTCACAAACTGGCTTTCTTAGGTCACAAGACCAGGTGGTGCTAAGACAACAGAAGCTGTTGGTGGGAGTGGGCGGACAGAAAGGCGGTGGTTACCCATCCCTTCACACCAACACAGAAGCATCTACTAAGGGCTAGACCTAAGGGTGCTGGTGGGAAGACAGAACTATCGCCCACCACTCTCTAGGCCATCAGTGTCCAGGGCCTACCCAAAACCCACATTCTCTAGGGCTAATACTTAGGAAGAAACTGATAGGGGAAAGATACCAGTTTAGTGCCTCCCCTCTCCCCAAATGGGGTGCTATCAGACTATCAGAAAAGTAATAATTCTTTTCAGAGTTATGGGTATCACACAAATACTTGGGTGTGTAGGCTCAATTAATTACTAGTAGGTCATGGTCTTACCACTAAATTATGCTTCTTTTCTAAGAACCTGTTTTAAAAAGCATTTGCTGAATAAAACAAATATATGTTCCTCTGAGAAGTAAATATGCCTTTGTCATCATGTACTGGATATTCTTAGTTTTTAAAACTTCTTGCAGTAGCCCTAAATTATGGGAGGGGCGATTTGGGCAGATATACCTAGGGCTGGCAGGAGCTACAGCACAGGAACCCTGCAGTCACAGTGAGCCAGGGAGAGTAGGATCCAGGGACCCACCCAGGCTGTGCTCACTGCAGGGACCAGCACGGGTGGGGCTGGGAGACCATGGAGGCCAGCCCCATGTAGACAAAGTTGGATCTGAACAGTGCTCAAGGAAATGGGGTTCTGGCTAACAGAGTAAGTGTGTCCATTAGAAATTGACATATCAGCCTTCTGTTTCCCTGGTGCTGAGTGGTGCCAGGCACATAGAAAGTGCTCACTAACTCTGAAGAAAGCTTAGATGTACATTAAAAGGCAATGCCAGGCTGACATTCCTTCTGTGATTTCAGATCCAGGGTCAACAGAATCATACTGATAATATTTCTCTGGGGACAAGTGTCAAGGGGAACATATGACAAATGGAGAGTTACCAAGGTGGCAGTATGAGGTAGTAAGAAGGGGGCTGAAGCCAAGTGAAGTGGGTTTTAATTCCACCACTGCTGGTCATCTTAGACAAGGCACTTCAACTTCCCAAGTGCCAATATTCTCATCTGCAAAAGAGAATAAAAGTAGCTCCTAGGGTTGTTGCAAGAGCTAATGGGAAAAAATATGATTACACAGGGCCTGGCACATAGTAGGTGGCTCAATAAGGTTCACTTTAAAGAATTTTAAAAGGGTATGAAGGAGAACTGAGGCCCTACCCTGTAAAATATAGAGGATGACTCTAACAAGGGTGTTCTGCATGCTGAGTCTGTGGGTGCTGCCAGCATACCTCTTTGGTAGTCTTGGACCTATTTACAAACTACAAAAGAAGCTCCTCTAATTATTATACAATCAGGACTTATTTTTACCCAAACAAGCAACCTTATCCATCAAATTTGGCTCAGACTAATTTGCTGGCTCTTTATGAGGACTCTAAAATTCCCTCAGTGGGACAGATTTTTTTAACAATGTGTCTCTGGCCCTTGTGACAGTCCGCACACAAAGATTCTGACAATAGTTTGAGAGGTGGCAACCAATACACATGACCTGGTCCCTAAGGCAAGCACTTTGAAGGGGCTAAGATTCCTTTGTATGTGAAATTCCTGGTTGTTTGTCCCTTGTCTGAAGCCAAGGTCTCTACCCCAACACTGAATCATGATGACTTATTTGCATGTCTCTTGCTGTTAAAAGGGGATATAATCAACCTTCCAGGATGTGTTGGAATTACATATCATCTGTATAAAGTCTTATTTTACACCCACCTGCTATCCTTAAGAGTTACCAAAAAGCAATATGAATTAAACTCGAGATATGAGAATCTGGAAGAAAAATGAGGCCTTTGTGCTAGAGGAAATCAACTGAAGTATTTACATTAGAGAACAAGATTTAGTTAAGCCTTCCCTATTTATCATTTATAAAGAAAACAATCAATATACATGAACTGAGCAAAGAAAACAAAAACTTACATTTTTCTTATACAGAATTATCACATTATTGACCGAGAAAGCCAGAAATGAATATTACCTGACTCTGAACTAAATATTGCTGGGTTTGTCTCTACTAAAGGAGTCATTTTTGTAGAAAATGGCATTCCAGAGTGTTTGACAGCTTTTATCTTTCAGCTTTTTAATGGGTTTGAGGAGCATTAAGCATCCACATTTAAAAAAATGAAGAAAAATATGGTTTGTAAAGGTATGACAGGACCCTCAATTTGTCGAGAGGGTCCTCAGAAACCTCAGCTAAAGTAGCCTTTGTATTCTGCCTCTCATAAAAAAGATAATAAAAAGCCACTACTGAGAAAATAAAAGGCAACAATTAGAAAACTGTTAAGATTCTGAAATTGGAGAGGTCCAAAGGCTTGGCGCAAACTGATGTCTTCTTAGCTGCTTTGTCCCCGGAAAAATGCACCTGGATGATCAGATTGCCACTGACTGTACGTGAGATATAAGGAGGCCACTCTCCCTAGAGAGGTGTCTACCATCTATCAGTAAAGTGCAGAACTCAGTTAAGAATCAACTATTTGTTACAAAAAGTTTTTAAATCAAAGCAACATGTTTATAGCCTTAGAAAGGAAAGAGAAAGCACAAAAGGCTTATACTGAAGAGCAGCAGACCATCTCATGATATTCCTTACCCTTTATTCACAGTAATCACATATAATACTATGTCCTTATTTCTTGATTTAAAATTTTAAACAATATCTGACTTCCCATTATAGATGTTATTATTATAAACATATACATACACTACATGCCAGACTCTGTTCTAAGAGCTTTGCCAGTATTAACTCATTTTAATTTTACTTGACATGAGGTCTTTGGTGACCCGAACAAAAGCTGTCTCAGTGGAGAGGTGGGGGCTAAATCCATAGAATACTGAGGAGAGAATGGGAGAGAAATTAGATAGTAAAGTGAAATAACTCTCTTGAGAAATTCTATTCTAAAAGGGAAAACAGAAATGGAGTAAAGCAGATGTGGATCAAGGAAGTTCTGTTAACTTTGGGAGATATCTACACTAATAAAAGAGAAACATGCAAATTGACCATCACTCTGCTATGCCCATCAGCCAATCAGGAGGGAGTATGCAAATTAGAAGGACAAAGATGGCGGTTGCCCAGCTGCTCCAGGTGCGGAGTGGCCAGGTTGGGCAGGACGCCTGCTATGAGAGGGAGGGCAGGGAGCGAAGGGATCTACAGGAGCAGCACTCCGGCGCAGCAAAGATGAAGACTGCAGACTCCAGAGTTTGCAGCGAAGACCAAGACGACAGACTCCAGCTGAGTCCAAAGACGAAGACAGCAGACTCCAGCCTGAGTCTGCAGCAAAGACAGCAGACTCTGGCTGGAGTCTGCAGCGAAGACAAAGATGGCAGACTCCAGCTGGAGTCTGCAGCAAGGACGGCAGACTCTGGCCACAGTTTGCAGCAAAGATGAAGACGGCAGATTCCAGCCAGAGTCTGCAGTGAAGCAGCGAACACGAAGATGGCAGACTCTGGCTGGAGTCTGCCATGAAGACAGCAGACTCTGGCTGGAGCCTGCAGCAAAGATGAAGAAGGCAGACTCCGGCCAGAGCAAAGGCCTGGGTCCCAGGTGCCGGAGGAAAACCGGTGTTGGAAGCTAAGGGAAGGAAGGCCTATTGCACGAATCTCTTCATGCAACGGGCCTCTAGTCTATATAATAAAAGCCTAAGTGACCCTTAGGACTAGACGACTGGTCAGTACCTATGATGCACAATGACCACCGGGGGCAGACGTTCAACACAGGAGCTGCCCCCAGGTGGTAAGTGCGCTCCCACAACTAACCTCCTGTGGCAGGCCAACTTCCCGCGACCCCTCTCCTCAGCCCGCTGGCCCTGATCGGCCGTGATTGGGGTAGACAGGCCAAGGGACCCCACCCGTGCACAAATTCATGCACCGGGCCTCTAGTTATAGCATATTAGTAAGCTCATAAGATGCACCAGAAGGAAAGAAAACATACTGATGCAGACTGTGAGAGGAATGCCCTTCAGTCAGGAAGAAGGACACTGCAGTGTGGCTTCTTCCTCAATCAGGCACTCCTGGGCCATCTATCTAAAATTGCAGTCCTTGTTACCTCACCACTCCCCATCCACTCTCCTTCTTTGCTTATTTTACTCCTTACCACTTATCATTACACTACTGTAAATCCTACTATGATTACTATATACTTAACTTACCTTGTTTATTCAAGGTCTTCCCTACTAAAATGTAAGCTTAATGAGAACAGAGATTTTTGCCTATTTTGTTCACTGTTGTATCCTCAGTGCCCACAACAGTGCCATGAAAAATACTTGTTATATGAAGTCAGGTGGATAGCAGAGCGGTTGGCCCAAGAGAGGCCAGATAGTTCATCCACAGTGGAGAAGGCAGAGAGGAAGAGAAGAGAACCATGAGGTTGACAGGTGTGGTATGAACTCCTGCCATGCTCCGCTGAGACTTTCATTAGATAAGTATAGAAATCTCAGGTTAGAAATCATTTTCCCTTAGATGTTCAAGACACTACTTGACTCCTCTGGTTTCTAAAATTGTCACAGCAGCCCTGGCCAGGTAGCTCAGTTGGTTAGAGTGTTGTCCCAATACACATGGGTTGTGGGTTCAACCCATGGTCGGGGCACTTACAAGAATCAACCAATGAATGCACAAATGGGTGGAACAACAAATCAGTCAATCCCTCTCTCTCTCTCTCTCTCTCTCTCTCTCTCTCTCTCTCTCAAATCAATAAAATAAAAATAAAACTGTCACAGCAAAATCTTGTGCAATTTTGATTCTTAGCTTTTGTATAAGAATTACTTTGTCTCTATCCCAGTATTGTAAAGTTTCATGACAAAAGGGCTTAGTATCTTATTTTTTAACTTTTCAAAAATTCTGAAATATGTGCATATACTAAAGTATGTATATCAAATAAGCATATTTTAAAAGAAAAATACATGACTCCAAAAGTTAGCACCTAACTCAATGGTTGACAAACTGCAGTCAGTATCTTTGTAAATAAAGCTTTATTGGAACACAGCCATAGACACTAGTTTACTGATTGTAACCTACAAGGTCACAGTCCAGTAGTGGTAGCAAAGATCATCTGGCCTTGAGTCATATTCACTATTGGACCCATTATAGAAAGGTTTCCTGATCACTATCCTAGCTCAAGACAAAAAAGCAATCGTTTTGATGTCCTCTGTACACCTCTTCCCAATTATACTCTTTTCACTCCCTTTGAGGAAACTACTACCTAAAATGTGTGTTCATCACTTCTCTTCCCACTGTAGTTTGTATGTGTCCCTAAATAATGTACCATTCAGTTTTTCTTACTTGAACTTTTTATGAATGAAATCATACTGTATGTTCTTCTGTAGCACATTTCTTTTACTTGAAATTCTATATTAGAGACCCAATCATGCTGACAATGTTAGTTTCACCGATATAGTATTCCATTGTATGACTATACCACAATTTATCAGTTTTCTGTTAATGGCCATGTGGGCCCTCCCCAGGTTTAAAACAGAAAAACAAATGCTGCTATGAACATGTATCCCACTATACATGACCAAGAAGTGTGTGTAGGTATGTATATGTATGTTTACACACATACACATACATACAATTCCACTCAGGAGTGGTCAAAAGCAGCCAAAAGATATTCATTGCAGGGTTACCTACTAAAGGGTTAACCTATGAACAACTGAAATGGCCACCAAGAGAAGAAAGATTTAATAAATGATGACACATCAGTATAATGGAATAAGATATAGACACGTAAAAACTGACAATGATGGACACTTATGTGGAAGTATGCAAAGTGTTCATAACACAAGATCAAATGGAAAACTATTTATAAGTGATTGTAAAACTCTAAGAATAAATGAAATGTGCATTGGCTCCATAAAGGGAGATGAATAATTAATGAAGATGACATGTTACTATCTGAAGGGATTGTGGCTGATTTCTTTTTCTAAAAATTTCTTTAATCTTTCCAATACATCCTTCAATTGAAATACAATAATTAAAAAGCCCATCTCAAGACTATCTACTCACAGTGCTGAGTTTGCTGCAAATGATGAGTATCCGGCGTTCGTAGAGCATACTGGCGTACAGATGTAACATGTTGTTTACATCCACAGCCACAAAATATTCTGTCAGATTTCTCTAGGAGAGAGAAGAAAGGAGGTTTGTGCCTTATTTTGTTGGTTCTTATTACAAGCAGTATCTAATAAAAGCATGAGAAACAGAAAATAATCAGGAAGGATACTTTCCTCTTCCCCTGCCCTATTCTTTCTACCTGAGGACCAAGTATGAATCCCATTCATGTATAAAATCATGAAGTGCAGAGTCGGAGAGATGTTAGAGACTCAGCAGCCTGAGCAATTATGCCTGTGTGGTGATTACAGTTTACAACATGAGGTCATTCACAGTGCTGCGCTGCTTTTCATACAAGTTCCTGAAGGTAAGCAAGACAGGAAGTCTGCAACCTTCCAAATGAGGAAACCAAGGCTCAGAGAGATATGCCAAGATCAAAAAGTCTAGAATGCCATGAAGACGGGACTGCAGCTCAGAGCTTCAGACCCCAGATCCTAGAACTTTCCCAATGCACTGTGCCACACGTCTCAGCAAAACAAAGTACCCAAGGACCAAAATGCTTCTGGCAGAGACCGTTTCTGTCCAACAGATCCCACCCACAAAGGCCAGCATGCTCCTCTCTTGTCATCACGGCTGGTGTCCCCCTCCTCCACAGTTTACATTCTCTAAAATGACTTGGCTGGAATGAAAATAATTTAGAAGATTTACAATTTCCAGGTATTTTATTCAAAAAGAAAAGAAAAAAAACAAAGGCAAGCAGCAGCAAGTTGTGACAAAGCAGTGTTTTAACTAGCTTTTGTCTGTAGCCGAGGCTTCATTCCTTTAATTAGTTCTATAGATTGGTACCCTTCAGATTTCAGAAGAAATGTAATGTGTTTCATTTCTGCAACCCTTTCTATACCCACCTGACTTTAATAATACACATAAATATGCTAATTTCTTCAATGTTACAGCTTTTCAATGCCACACAATAAAATCCTCTGAAAATGAAGGGGGTGGGGAATGAAGGAACACTATTGCCAGGGGTTGCAATTTATAATAATGAAAGATCTATAACCCATAAATTCAAGTAAACCAGGTGGATTTTATATGCAAAATAGCATAAAGTGCTTTTTGACAATATTATGTAGGGATTGGGAATAAAACAGGCACTTATCTTACAATTTGTTATTGTTTGATTGGAGTACCAGGTTAACCATCGACCTTTATAAATAAAGAGTGAATTAATAGCTCCATACACTGACTACCTACCAAGTACCAGGCACCATATTAGGTACTGAGTATCTATAATCGTATGCAATCTTCATAAAACCCCACTGAGGTATTATTCTTTCCAATATATAGATAAAGTATGGTAAATCTGGAAGAGACCCAGTAACTGGGAATCAGAATTTGCACTCAGATCCAACTCCATAGCACATTTGCTTTCCCTTACATTATACTGTCCCACGTAAGTACTTTAAACTTCTACAACATACAAGGCTTTACATATATTATTTCACTTAATCTTGAAACAACTCCTTGAACAGGTATTATGATCTCTTTATACAGATAGGAAAATAGGCACAGAGAAAGTGAAGTAATTTGACCAAGGTTAGACAGTAGGCAAATGAGGCATTATTCAATCTAAGGTGGGCTTGTCTCTAAACCTGTGCTCTTCTTTTTTATTTTTTATAATTTTTTTATCCTTACCTAAGGATATGTTTATTGATTTTAGGGGGAGAGCGAGAGCGAGAGAGAGAGAGAGAGAGAGGCATCGATGTGAGAGAGAAACATTGATCTTTGCCACCAGTACGCGACCTGACTGGGGACCAAGCCTGCCACTCTTCGGTGTACGGGATGATGCTCTGGTGTATGGAATGACAACCAGGGCTATGCTCTTCTTTTATACCATTAAAATAATAGGTAAAGTTGTATTCAGGGAAAAACAAAAGCATAGCGTAGTAACAAAGAACAAAAGTATGCCTAAAGAAAGAGGAAAAAAAACCCTTAAGTGCCAGACAATAGGCACTTTACCTTGGTTCTCTCTAATCTCCAAAACGCTGAGAAGGGCATTATCATCTCTATTTTATAGATGGGAAAACTGAGTCTCAGGAAGGTTAAGTAGTTTTCCAAAGGTCACCCAGCTAGAAAGGGCCAAGTTTCAAAATCAGATCTCCTGAAGCCAAAACTCTTGCTCTGACCATCACACCAACCTGCCTCTTAACAAACCTGAAAAGCAAAATAAAACAAAAAAGGCAGGCTGAATTAGTCAAGGAGCTTATCTCTTGCTCAGTGGACTGAGGAGTGCTGAGCTAATGATGTCAGGGTGGGGTTTGTTCTGGAGACAGTGACATGGCAGAGCTATTCTCGCAAACAAAAATACAAGGCCCTCAGCTGAGTATTTCAGCAAAATGCTTAACTGCTGATGAATTACATGCATTTTTCTTTTAGAAGAGGATGGAAGTAAAAAGAAAATAGAAATGAGGAGCTTAAAGAAGGCCAGAAAGCCCATTAGCACTTTTGACAGATCCAAAGATAACTCTGAAGCCACCAAAACGTGGCCTCAAGAGTCTGCCAAGAAGCTTCACGCTGGGTAGAAATATGTTACACAGCTTGCCGTCCAAATAAGGAGACACAGCGTCAGAGACAAATCCTGCGCCTTATTTTGGTGGGAGAAAAAAAAAAAATCACAAGGATACTTTTGTGGATGGGGAAGGGAACATCTCTGAAGTAAAAATGTCACTTGGTTGAGGTATAACCCCCAGGCCCAATAATCATGCTCTGAACGATTCAGGTGCTTGTTCCAAAAACTCCACACAGGTACATTAAAAATATGTAACATTTAGCCAAATTCTCTCTAAACTGTCATGTACTTTTTTTGGTATTCTCATCCCATCTGTGCTGATTACCAAGATATTTGTGTCTAAACAGAAGCTGTCTTTCTTATCTGCTTCCTCCCCGGCCTCTTTCCTTCTGGGACGCCACTGCCCAGGCGTTGGGAGTGGGTGGGAGTGGCGACGGCCCCAGGAGCCTCACTCGGCCATGGGAGCACCTCGGGCGGGGGGGGGGGGGGGGGGGGGGAGGGGGGAGAGTGGGCTTTGGAGGCAGCTATAGTGGGGCACTCGCAGTTCCTACCCAGCTTCGTCTCAGAAGAAAACCCCCTTGGAGAGGGGGACTCCTTCCCCAGGTCTTAAAGCACCCCTCAGTGTAAGGCACACTAACCCTCAACTTCCGAGACTTGCCCGATCTTTTCACACCCCAGGCCTTTACTTCTTTCCTTTGCCTAGAAGGTATTTCTCTTCCCACGTCCTTTTCAAGACCCAGCGGAAATGTCCCCTCCTCCTGGAAGGCTTCCTCGACTCCTCATCTGTCCAATTTCCCTTTGAGCTTCACTGTCTTATAATAACAAAGGGCACTTATCTTACAGTTTGTTACTGTTTGATTGGAGTGCCAGTGTAACTGTCAGGAGACTGAGGTCCCTCTGGGTAAGAGGACATATCCACAATCTAGCAGTGTGATGAAGGAATGAATCAGTGAGTGGGGAAAGCACCTGCCTGAAGAGCACTGCTCCGTAGTTCAAGTGCGAGCAGTGTGGTATAGGAGGAAGCACACCAGCCTGGGAGAGGGACAGGTGGTATATCAGGGAGAACAAAGCATTTGATTTCAGAAAACCTGGGTCTGAGTTAGATGAAGTGATCAATTACTTAGTAATGGTGAAGGGCCCACAGAAAAAGAATTGACACTGCCGATTCACAGATAAAATAACCGGGTGGAGGGGGTGGGCCTTTTAACGGTATCTGTGGCTACATTTATTAAAAGTGTAAGGAAATCGGTAGTTTGTTCATCTGGTAATGGGCAGTGGGGAGAGACTGTACACAGAAGCAGGTGCTCATTTCACAGACAGGTCAATTGTATTTCTCAGATGGAGAAGATAGGAGTGTGGGGAACGGGGAATAAGAAGAGAGGCTTCCATGACAAACTGTCCCAGGTCAAAATTGCAGCCAAAATATAGTGAGCTTATATTTATAAAAAACACAAGGTGTGCTACTCTCCTAGCACTGTGTGTCAGTAGAACTGGGTCTTCAACCTCCCATTCCTGTCTCTATAGCCAATCAACAAACACTTATTTAACTCCCACTCTGTGTTCAGAACCACCCTGGGAGCTGGATTAGCAGAGATGCACTAAACATAATCCCCATTTTCCAGGAGCATAGTCTGGGGATGGGGGTGACATGAAACCCAGAAACCCAGTGGACAAAGTACTGTGGTCCAGGCTGCATGCGTTCCAGTGCTGGCTAAGAAGGGCAGATTGAACTCTGCTGGAGGATATGGGAAGAAGGCTGGGGAAGACTTGTCAGAGAAGATATCTGGTCTGGGCCTCCCACCAGGAGTTCACTCAGGGGACAGGGGAGAAGCATATTCCAGGCAGAGGCAAAGGCAAGGAGGATAGTGCAGGTCAGGGGGCATGCTGGGGTAGGGAAGCTGGAACCAGATTCTGCGGGAGCTGCTGAAGGATCATGGCACAACCACATCTGTGTTTTGGAAAGATCTTCCTACAGGTCCTGTGGAGGATGCACAGGAGAGGGCAGGCAGGAGGCAGGACATTCGGTAACAGCTACGCCATATTCCAGGAAAGAATGATTAAAACAAACAAACTATTCAGATGAAAGCTTTGGATGTGGATGGGATGGATTTCTGTAAAGAAGAATTACAGGACTTGACAATGAATTAGACTTGGGAAGCAGGGTGGGAGAAAGAATCTGGATGACTGTGCACCACACCTTTCCACTTACCCAAACAGGTTGCCCCCCCCCAAACATTTTTGTTTTCCCCAAACAGTTTTTTAAAGGCAAGTCTACTTAGTTAATGAAGGATCAATCCTCCTTCTAAAGATCCATCAATCCTGTCAAGAATGATGATGGATTACAATGTAGTGTCCGGGATTACAATGCCATCATGGCTAAGCCTAAGTAACCACCCCCTTTATTCCCTGACAATTACTTCTCCTTCTTGCTTAGAGGGACTATTTCCCAGTGCCCTTGTCAAAAAAGCTCAGTGCCCTCAGTGCCATTATGTTTTTAGGGTTAAGGACAGTCCTTTATTATTCATGGAGTTAAGCATTATTTCAGTTACATCTACTGTTATGTCCTTCTGAGCATTCTTCCATCCAGCTAGAATGTATTACGGTCCCATTCTGTGAGGTTGGGAATCAGGATACAAAGTTGGAAGGTCTCTGGTTAACAGGGGCACAGCAGCCTGGAAGGTGAGTTTCAGAACAGGCATGTGCAGCACAGCTCCTTAGGTTCTCCAAGCTTTCACTTCTCATCTCCACAAAGAAACAGTGGTGACAGTCCCTTCTCGCTCTAACCCTCTGTGCCTCTAAATCCAGACAAAGAAGAAGGAAAGTCACCTGACAAAACCCCACTTCCCCCAGGAGAAGACTCCTAGTGGCTGCTTGCATCTAACTGTCCCTGCTGGCTCCTGTGCTGATCCAGGTGGCTGGGGACTTCAGGCTCACTGTGATCCACACCCGGGGTTAGGAAGCAGGAGGGGGGTGGATGGGGGGGTGGAATGGGCAGATACAGAGAGGCTTAAAGAAAAAGCGACTTACGTTCAATACCTTAGGGAAATGAGATAATCCTCAAACCAAAGAACCGACTCTAAGCTGGGTACTCCTTGGAGCCTTTGGAACAGATGCTAGTCCGCCCCACGGTCTGTCATTTTATTAGTCTTTGTGACTTGCAGCTTCATACACAGTATAGATGATAAAGACTTACTGTACTGTGTCTGGAAGAGGCTTCTAAGGCAGGAGGCTTGGTTTTGACAGTGGGTCTTATTTCCTGAAATAACTCTGGCTCAGATTATTTTACCATAATGTAAACCTTTAAAAACCTCAATTGACTTTTTTTTAAAAGAAGAATTTAGGATCCCTTAGTTGTGTGGGATCCTTAAAAGGGAATTATAAATTTGGATTCTAAAATAATTTATCTGAGAAAGAATCCCACAAATTTACATAAGCAAAGTAAGTACATAATAGGAAAGAAAGCAGAGTTTACCCCAAGGTCAACTTTTATCCCTTTGAGTGAATGGAAAAACTATTAGAATAAACAATTACCTGATAACTCTTAAGAGCAACAATGGAATTCTCTATAATCTCAGTACTTGATTATAGGTCTTCTACTACCACCCCAACTTTATTTGTGAAAGTCACGACGAGTTCATACATCTTTTCTATATCATGCTGCATCTTTTGACAAAGTGGAGTCTGGGCAATGTTATATGTAACTGTCCATTCTAAATGCTTTTCTTGCATCATTAACCAGTTGGTATGACACTGGTCAGATAATTAAGACAGGTTTGTTTAATATTCCAAATGATGGTCTATATGCTTACCCATTAATCAAAAGTACACTTAAAAAACCTGGCCGCTAAAAAAAAATCTCTTCTCCAGCCAGTTTACAATTTAATTATTACTACATATCTGTTCATGATCTGTGACTTTTTTAATGCAGGTCAACTGTTCAAAATTTATAAAGATTTATGCTCATTTAACTATTACCTGTATAAAATTCACTCCTACATCTGTTATCTTGATAGAGAGAGAAAACCCTGGTGAACAATTATATGGTGATAGTTTTTCAGTAAAAAGGAAGAAAATATTTTTACAAAAAATTGGAGAAATAATGAGAATTAACTTCAACAGGCATCTGAGAGTAGAAAAAATTAATTCTCTACCTTTGCTTTTCATTAATGTCTTATAGACACAATGGCCCCAAAGCCAGGAGAAACTATTATTTTTCCTTCTCCTGAGGGTGGCTGCATTGTTCATTCATTAATTCATTCATTCCATAAATATATATGAGCATCTACTGTGTTCTATGTTCAGTGCTAATTATGGAGACGCAGTGATGGAAAAATCCTGATGTCTATCCTCAGGAAGGAGAGAGGATAGTGAACAAAGATTTGCATAATTAATTACACTTATGATGAGTGATTTCTTAGAAGGGTATAGGGAACTATGGAGCGGGAGGCCCAGGACCCAACAGCATCTCAGTGCTGGGATCAGACTGACTGAGTGTGAATACTGGTTTTAGCATTTACTGGCTGGATGACTAGTGGCAACTTTCTTCTCTGAGCTTCATTTCCTCTTCAAAGCTTTTCAGGAAGAACAACCATACCACTTGGCTGCTGTGACGGTTTCATGGTATAACACACTGTGTCTGATCTGACCCATAGTGGGTATGTGCTCCTTAATTTCTTATGAACCTTTTTCTGAAGCGTCCAGAAGAATATGATCGTCTGAAGAAAGAATCAAGTTCCATATCCCAAAGTCCTTTTACCGTTTTCTTTGCTTAGTCACTAAAGTTCATTATGTCCCTTAGAGAAGATAATCAATCAGTGTTTACAGCCACCTCCCCATATTACAGGCACTGAAGTCCTAGACTCCATTCCCTACACCATTCCCAAGCTTCACAAATTCTGGTGTCAATGGTGCCTGCTAAGAGACTTTTGTGGCCAAATACACACTTCATGAAAGGAAAAGCACTGGTCTTCACAAACAGGAATGTCAGCAAAAACCTAGAAAACAGAAGCTATAAGAAATAATGCTCTCTAGCCCTTAGCCACAACTCAGATCTCAAGAATTCCAGGGAAGCCAAGAAAGAAGGGAAAGAAAAGAAGTCTCAAAAGCAGCATCGTGTACCAGGGATTGAACTTGGAATTTTACATTTAATACTTCATTTGTTCCTCCCATTTTTCTTTATTAGATAAGAATACCAAGGCTCAGAGAATAGAAGTAGGTAGCCCAAGGTCCCAGAGTAGTGGAGCTCAGTGTCTGGCTGTCTCCAAAACTCATGTTCTTTCCACTACAGCATACTGCATCGTATTAACAACCCCACTGTTATTGCTTGTTTCAATTTGCAATGCAGCAATTTAGTCATTTTAAATTAATCCTTAAAAAATCACCAAGAGATTAAAATGCAAATTTCAACATGGCTAGAGCTCAATAGTGACTCTATATAAAAAATCACACAAATTGGTCCTACAAAAGTTTAGATTCTCCTTAGAGAAAAAGCTTGCCTGCTTCATTTCATATTTGAGCTACGAAAAATCATTTCGTTTCCTTTTTCCTCATGAATATCAAAAGTCAACTGTAGGGAGGCCAGATGGGTGGGTATAATGGAAATAAAATGCTTTGGTTCTAACAAACCTAGGTCACTGAACCCTACTTAGGAGCAGGCCTTGGGCTAGTAAACTCAGGTCTGTGAGCCCGGGGTCCCTATATGTACAATGGGGCTCACGTCTACCTCTCACAGAGAAGCTGGAAGGATTTAAATGGGACCATGTATGTTAGAAGTCTGGCAGACGGTCTTTATTCCTGCTTAGAAATAAACAAGGCCAGCCTTTACTGGTTTGCAGAGGATTTAATGGATAATGGGTCATGCACAGGGAATTGGTTCATTCATTAGTGGCAAAAACAGCAAAGAAAATGCAAATTTTTTAAAGTGGTGGGGACAGGGGAGATGGCATACAGTACAGACAGGAATTGGAGGTGGGGCTATGAAAAAGACAAAAGGGTTGTTGTTTTTTCTCTAAGCTATTTCTAATCTCAGTAATTGTGGTTTTGAAAAGTAATAAGTTATCAGAATTTTCAGGTGCTTTAAATTTTCTGTCCTTAAAATTAAAAAAATTAAAGAAAAACCTAACCTGGGCAATAGTTGTTACTCTAACATCCTATATAATAAAAGCCTAGGTGGCGTCAGGCCCTCATGCAATGTCATCACAAGATGGCTGCCACAGATGGCCGTTGTGGGCAGTTGGGGGCGACTGTGCCGGCAGGGGAGGGCAATTGGGGGCAATTGGGCGGGCAGGGGAGGGCAGTTGGGGGCCATCAGGCCGGCAGGGGAGCAGTTAGGGGGCGATCAGGCTGCCAGGCAGAAGTGGTTAGGAGCAATAAGGCAGGCAGGCGAGCGGTTAGGAACCAGCAGTCCCAGATTGTGAGAGGGATGTCCGACTGCCGGTTTAGGCCGGATCCCTATGGGGTCCCAGATTGGAGAGGGTGCAGCCCAGCCTGAGGGACACCTGCCCTGTGCACGAATTTTGTGCACCGGGCTACTAGTTATTTATAACAACAAAACATTAGAAACAATCTAAATGTCTATTATTAGGAGAAGCATAGTTAAAATACTGTGGGGATTTTCAGTAAAATATGGTAGATATTTGTCTTTTCTCTCACATGATACAATGTGCCCTCCTATCCCTGAAAAGTCACAGTAAAATAATTTTAAAAGACATACCTCTCCCCCTACACACACACACACACACTCACACACACACACACACACACACACACACACACACACACACAAAACACCACTAGAGAAAAGACAGTAATGAAAGAAAGATGTTAAGTTTTGGGAAGCCAGAAAGCAGATGTTACTGAAGGAACGGTTCTCAACTTGGGTCATTTGCCCCCAGGGAACATTTGGCAATATCTGGGGACATTTTTGGTTGTTATAGCTGAGGGGTGTGCTCTCATCATATAGTGGGCAGAGCCCAAAAATCCTGCTAAACTTCCCCAAATGTACAAGGGCAATCCCACACAACAAAAAATTTTATGCCTGTTCTGGCTGGGTGTGGCTCAGTTGGTTGGGTGTCATCCAGGGTTCGATTCCCTGTCAGGGCACATGTCCATGTCGTGGGCTCAATCCCTGGTAGGGGGAGAGAGGCGTACAAGAGGCAGTTGATGGATGTTTTGCTCTCACATCGATGTTTCTCTCTATCCCCCTCTCCCTTTCTCTCTCTCTAAGAATAACAGAAAAATAAATAAAAATAATAAAATTATTTGGCTCAAGCTGTCAAGAGTGCCAACTGAGGTTGAAAACTAAAGGAGACTGATTTGGTGGCCCAGAAAAGTATCAACACTAAGGCTGGGGCCAGGAAATAGGGCAGCAAGCATCAAGGCCAACTCACACCAAAGAACTCCAAAAAGATTCTGGAATCGAGGCACCAGACCTCTGAAAGCTAGGGGAAGGGTGCCAATAAAATTAAGAATAATTTGATTCCAAGATTCTCCTTTCCCAGCTCACTCAGATAGTCAAGTGGCCTTCCAGCACCCCTCTGGAAGAATAAATATGTACTTTTTAAAGGAACTAAACCATAAAGGCTTGGGCAACACCAGGTATAGCTGAAAACAGGGAATAAGGCATTAAATAAAAAATGGGGTGTTAAATAAAGTTATACACATTAAATGTTGAAACGCCATGACCCACACTTCCCCCACTCAGCTTCCAGAACATTGGTAATTGAATTTACACTCTCCAGCATGAGAAAACTGACTAGTCCAAAAATAGAAGAAAAGATTCTGATATTGATATTTAAGAGCCTCCCACCCCAAGAAGCCCAAGTAGCCAGGCCTCTGATTCATTCTCAACAATAACAAAACTTCACTAATTAAACTTGATGACTTAACATTTATAATTTGTCTGCTCTATAGACATTTAAAACAATTTCCTTCCTGTGACTCTGTAGTAATTATGGAGAAATATATACCACTTATCCCAGTAATTTAAAGAAGTAATCAAGTATATACCCCACAGAATTGAAAATAGGGACTTAAGCAGATGTCTGTACACCAATATGCATAGTGGCATTATTCACAATAGCCAAAAGGTAGAAACAACCCAAGTGTCCATTGATGGATAAGCAAAATGTAGGATGTTATATAAATACAATGGATTATTATTCAACCTTATAAAAGAAGGAAATTCTGACACATACTGCAACATGAACGAACCACAAAGGCATTATGCAAAGTGAAATAAACCAAAGACAAAAAGATAAATATTGTATGATTCTACTTAGATGAGGTACCTAGAGTAGTCAAATTCATGGAGACAGAATAGTATTTGCCAGGGGCTTGGGATGAAGCGGGGAGTGGAGAGTTGTTGTAATGGATTGTTTAATGGATACAGAGTTTCAGTTGGAAAAATGATAAGGTGCAGGAGATATATTGGTAATGATTGCACAACAATATGAATGTATTTACACCAACGAAATATACACTTAAGGATGATTAAAATGATAAATTTTATTTTATGTACATTTTGCCACAATTAAACATTAATCAAGTGCCTAAGTGGTGGTGATTTTATATTTAATTCTACATAGCACTATTTATAATCTAAGTAAAGCATTTTGAAAATGTGTCTTAAAAAAAAAAAAAAAAAGAAAATGTGTCTTAAGGCTAGGCTTGGTATGTCATAGCCTGTCAGAATGCAAAAATTAACCTCTGCTTCCTCAGATTCAAGTTCACTGCTTTTAAGTCCTTAAGAAGTGGGGCTGGGAGTCCTTATACTTATCCTCACAAATGCTTTATTTTACTCTCTTAAAAGTGAATATAGAAATATAGTAGAAGTATAATTATACTTGAGTAAATTTACCCTACTTGAGAAATCTTTATATGGAAATATTTTACTTACAACGCAAAATCTCAAAATCACCTAAATGCACAACAGTGAGGAAATTGCAAATGGAATAATATGCAGCCATAAAAAATGATTCTTATAAATGAAATGGAAAAATGCTTATGTAATAGGTGGTCTTAACTATATAAAAAATACATTCTAAAAAGACTAGAATGAGACATCAACATGTTAATAGATGATTGCCTTTGAGAAATATGAATAATAATCCCGCCTTGTTTTTAAACTTTTCAAATATTCTCTACTGTTTTTGCCTTTATAATGCATTTTTTTTTTAATAGTGGGAAAATATATCCTTTTATTTTCTTTTAAAAGTAAGTCACAAAAAACAAAAATTTAATTTTTTTCCTCCCATGTACTCACATTCTCAGGTATGCTGGGAAGTTCTCTGGTATCAGGCACATTAAAATAAGAATGCTGGAAAAGAAAAGAAAACCTATTTATTTTTGCAAAAATAAGCAACAAGCACATTATTCAGATGTCAGGTACATGATTTGAAGATAATTTTTTACTCAGATGTAGAAGCAATTTCACTCACTGGAAATATCTATGGAATCTTTTCTTTGGATAACACTGGATTAAAGGCAAATGCATTAAATCATCGGTTTGGTAGATGGAGTTCTTTTCTAAAAGAGATTAGTGACCCGGTGCATGAAATTTGTGCACATTAAAAGGGAATTAATTAGAGGAAATATTTTAATATTGCTATTTGGCCTTTCTCTTTATAATACAAGTGTCAGATGTGAAAGAAAATTAGTAAAATGTGTATGAAAATCTTCCTCCTGTCAGAGTCTGGGGCACGCCCACCCACGTGCACCCAAACCCACCCCCATTGGGCTAGATCCAGACCAGGCCGGCCCCACCCCTGTCAAGCCCCACCAGGTGGGGGAGGGGGCGCAGCCTCAGGTCGCCTGGCCTGGTGCAGAGTGGGGGTCATGGCCTGAGGTCCCCCGGCCTGGGCCGGGGGGACGTGCTTGGAGGTCCCCTGGCCCAGGCCAGGGGGTGGGCCCTGAGGTCCCCCATCAAGCCCCACTGGGTGGGGGACATGGCCTGAGGTCCCCTGTCAAGCCCTGCCGGGCGGGGGGCACGGCCTCAGGTCCCACGGCCCGGCGCCAGGGTGTGGGGCGTGGCCTGAGGTCCCCTTTCAAGCCCTACCAGGCAGGGGGCACAGCCTCAGGTCCTCTGCCCCAGCCCAGCGCCACGCAGCCTCAGGTCCCTGCTGATTGCTCGTTTAGGCTTGTTACGCGAACTCAGCCTCTGCTGTGGGCGCAGCCATTTTGTTACGGTGTGACGGTCAATTTGCACATTCCCTCTTTATTAGATAGTATGAACTACTTTGGGAGATACAAATGAACAGCTCAAAGGGGTTAAAGGCTAAATTCCCATATGATGTTTACAGGTTTCTGAACATAAGAAAGCTGCAGGCTTCATAATTTATTGTTCAATGAGACAAGTGGACTCTAGGGACCAGATATCACAAGGTTCACTCAACAATGGTCTTTACCAACCAAACCTGCCATTTCATTTCAGCATCTGAGATTATATCCATCTATAGGCTGCGGGCAAAATCTGCCCGAAGGTCCAAGTGATGTTCAGGACAGCTCCAGCTGAAGGATAGCTGCACTGAGACTATTCCAGGGGTTAAGAATGGAGGATTTCTCTTCACTATGCATGCTCTGCCAGTAAGCCTCATGACTTCTAGTGCAATCTCCAGCTCAGTGTAGTTGAAAACTTGACCAGTTCAAAGAACTTTCAAGGAGGCATCACTATGTGTGTAACAATAGTATGTCCCTGAGTTAAATGACAACAGACCGAACTAATGACACCTCCTCTGTGCTACGAAAGACTCAGAGGACAATGGCAAGCAGGAATGGAGAGAGCCCAGTGCTGATCAATTAAGGAGGGGACTATGCAAAGGCCAGGAAAGGTCACATGCAGGGAAGGTCAGCTTAACCATGGCCTAAGTTCAAACCTGGACCCCCAAGTGACATTTAAGGAAGTCCTCCTGCCCCACCATTCTTGGGTAATTGCAAAATAAGTGGGTCTCTAAAAAAATGAGTTGGATAGCCTTCCTGAAATGAAAGGCACAGGGGACAACTGAAATGACAATGATAACAATAATACTATGAGCTGTTGGTCTAATATTTAACAGACATTTATTTAATGCCTGCTACATTGCAAGCTTTATGCCAAGTACTTTAGAAATATCACCTCTAATTTCCGTAACAAATTTTAAGATAGAAATTATCTTCACATTGCAAATGGGTAAATTAAGGTTTAGGGAGGTGAAAGTAACTTGTGAAGGTCACATGGCTTGTAGGTGACAGAACCAGTACTGAAACCAGGTCTGGATAATTAGAGCTGTGCTCTTTCCACTACAACAGGCTGTTTTACCTGTGCTTTTTAAATGCAGATTGTAGCTAAAGTCACCTGAATTAAAATAATAAACTAAAAAGTAAAAACAAATTATAAAAAAATAACTTTTAAAAAAACCCAAAACTCCACAATGCATTATTCTAAAGTCTGTGCGTCTGTGCCAAAATATCACCTATAAAGTATTACAACAGAGATTGTGCAGCATGGAAACTAGTCAACAACTAACAATAAGGATTAAAATAGTAAAAGTAAAATACAGGGTTAAATTTGACACCAAATTCACCAACTTCTATTCCAAATGGCTAGAAGGGAGTCCCAGGAAATGTTCAGTAATGGATGTCCACAAGGGGCTAAAGTCATAAAGTAATAGTTGGCACAGTGAAGGGGAAAGAACAGGGACCGCAGAGCTGGCACTTAACAGCTATATGATTTTTAGCAACTTCACTTAATAGCCTCAGATTTTGAATCGTAATATCTACTTCAGAACTGTTGTGAAGAATAATGTTATATATGTGAAATGCCTAGAATTCCATAAATGGTCTTTTAATAGAAAATCATGATTATTGCTCTCGACTGCTAGTTTACATTTCCATTTTTCTCAATCACCTGTATCAGACACACAGAAATATTTCTTGTGACTAAAGCAAAAAAATATCCAGGATTGCCATTTAATCAACAATTCAGGCTTTCTGATCTAGATGAAATGAGTGCTTCAAAATCAGAAATACCACATGGAGAAAGGAATTCCTTGTGAACAAGAAAGAAAAAAAAAATCTGCCTTTACAGACGCAATGGATTGTAACTAGTGAGCCAATGCAGTTCCCAAAACAAGTAGTCACCAAGCTGTCCTTTGAGATTCTGTCTTGCTCCATCGCCCATGAAATGCTGCGACCAGAGGTCAAAAACATTCCTAGAAACCACTGGCATGAAACAGCTGCACCCTCCCTGCAGTTTCTCCTGCCTCTGCGAAGGTTTGTCCTTGAGGCCTGGCAGCTACTCAGGGGAAGGAGTGGCCCTTCTTCCCCAGCATCTGGTGACCCAGCCAGGCTACTCCACAGCTACCTGTCGGATGTCATTACAGACTGAAGTGGTGAGATCAAGCTTTTTAGAAAAAGGGACAGCGGCAAAGGCAAAGGTGGCTTAGCTGTGCGGCGATTAGTGAGGCAGGTTTAAAGCTCATTCCTTCATCTTCCCAACAGTCTTCCTTACATGAATTTCTGCAATAAAGTTCCTTTCCTTCCCATGCTCTATTAAAGTGAGTAAAAACCTCTACTAATTCCTTTTTACCTTCCTTCTTTCTCCCTTTCTTTCAACACTTATGGCCGAGTGGAAACAACATAGGCTTGGAAGGTTAGCCCTGGATTTGAAAACCCCAATCTTCTCACAATTAACCACATAACTTTGGATAGGCAAGTACATTTTCCTCTCTAAGCCTCATCAATGAAATGAGAATGCTAATATCTACTTGTAATTGTTGTGAACATTAGAAAGGCATACTTAGGCACATATTAGGAACTTAGTAAATAATATATTATTAGTTACTGGTAATAATATTGCTTTCAATTTGATCATCATGAAAAATCCAAACCCCTATGAGATATGTCCATTTTCTTTAAGAGGGCAAATACCAAGATAATAACCACTGAAGACCAATACTGTACCTGGTTCTAGTGAAGCTGAAAGACAAAACTTTTTAAACGTTCAGACCCCACAACATAAGGGAAATAGCCCCTGTATAATCAACAGCTGGCCAAAGCATGTCCATCTGAGAATACTAATGGAGGTGGTGACAAGGGTTTGACCCAGGGAATTGGAAGATTCTAGTAACTGAAATATGGAAGCATACATAAGACTCAGATCATGGGCAAAACTACGATGAGGAGTGAAATCTCCCAATTTGCAGTTCAGAGGATTTTCCACCCTAGCACACTACAGAACATGCAGCATGTACATAAAAGAGCTCAAAGAAGTTATTAGTGTAGGCCAGGAACTATGCCAGGCACTCTCTATCCCTGTTCTCAGGGACATACAGTCCATGGGGGGATAGGAAAACAGATAGTCCAATGTGGCATGACTGAGTACTGCTAAGTGTACAAGATGCTTGAGACAAAAAAGAAAATCTTCAAGCCTGGTGGGTATTGAGGAGGATTTCTTGGAATTAAATCCGAGTTGAGTTCTGAATGATGAATATGGCGTGCCCTAGTAAATAGGGGAGAAGTGGTTTTGAAGGCTCAGAGGGCAGCAAGATGGGCTTCAGCAAAGGGACATTCACAGCAATGCTGGGGGGCAAAACGTGAGGCAGGCCAGGAGATGCTACTGATGGGATGACAGCCAGGAAGAGAGGATCTGAGGACATTTGGGACCCACTGCTCATGGAATCCTAGAGAAAGGAAGAAATACAACTCCCTGGCCTGCCTTGAGCCCAGAGGTCTCAGAGAACTCGGGGTTAGGGTGTGGAAGGTGCAGATAACAAAAGACGACCCTGTTCAGCTAACTCCTTCTTACTGTTAATAGTGAAATGGTTATTCAGTGATGGCTGATGTTCTGCCCACTTACCACGCTGAGATGAACAGACACTCCTGGGTCAGGGATGGGAAGTTTGTGCAGAGTTTCCAGAAGCTCATTCCACTGACTCTCCTGAAAGAAATAAAAGGCCTCAGTAACCAAAGCAAGGCTGAGCCCTTAGTCAGAGACCTGCAGGGAGGCCTGGGCACACAGTAAGCTGGGGCTCCTCATGACTGAGGGGCTGGGAGGTACTGGCCCCAGGACGGGAACAGGTTTGATATTTAAGGAGGGTTGGACAAAAGACACTGCTTATGGTTCAATATAAGTGCCAACTAGATCCTCCCACACCAAGTTTGACATTTTCTACTCAGTGAGACACCTACCATGGCCGCCTTTTATGGATCATGTACCATAAGCTCTCAGCAAATCTATCCTCTCAACTCCATAGCAACAACTTTTAAATGCAAACAATCCTTGCTTACAGGTCCGGGGGTGGTGGGGAGAAATAACGATGACACTATAGATCTTGTCTTCATCATCATTACCCTCAATTAATTTTATTGAGTGTTCACTGGGTACACATGGCAGTCTCCAATTATGGAAAGTTAAAAATGAACTACGTACAACAGCATGCAAGATAGGATGATGGCTGTGCATTTTAATTAGTGAAATTAAATACAAAGCAGTGCAAATTATTCGACTGAAAACAGAGTCACCTTTAAAATGCTCAAAAGAACACTGCTTACAGAATTATCCAAAAGCCATTTCTCTCATTCTGTGGCATTCTTTGTTAATATAACAGTAATAAGCTCACACTTGTATCCTTTTTTAAAACCTAAATGATCCTCACAACTACCCCACTTTACAGACTGAAAAACTGAGGCTCTGAAGGGTGAAGCCACTTGGCTCAAATCCACCAGTTAGTTAGTAACTTGCTCAGCCAGGAGCAGAGCCCTCGCCATTGCTTGGCAGCTGATTTTGGTAGTGAATTACAAGGAAAGTAAAAGAGGATGAGTTCAGATTAAAAGCCTGTTTCAATCTGAACTGATAAAATACTCAAGTTTCTCACAAAGGAGAGAAATGTGTAAGTGCATGCATCAACATGTTTAAGTTTGTTCTGAAACAATTTCGAATTTAAAGAATAATTGTAGGACAGTACAAAATGTTTTTTTTTAGTTTCTGAACTATTTGAGAGTGATTTGCTAACATTCTACTCCATTATCCAGAAATACAAAAGAACACTCCCCTACATAACCACAATTAATCATCAAAATCAGGAAATTAACATTGATCCATTACCATCTAATCCTTGGAGTCCATCAAGTTTTGTCAACTGTGCCAATCATAGCAAAATAATCCAGCTCAGAATCACAAACTGCCTTTAGTTATGACTCTCTAGTCTTTACCAGTGTGGAACAGTTCCTATCGTTCCCAATTTGTATGAACCTGACAGTGAGACCAGTCATTTTATAGAATAACCCTCAACTGTCTGTTTTCTATTGATTCAGATTCCCCTAACCCCAATATTACTATGGTACTTTTTTTATGGGACATTTCTCAGAACTAATGCCCTATAGAAAATATGAGAGGGAAAATGTCTCTATCGTTTAATAATAATGTATCACTTTAATTTAAAAACTTAGGCCATTTACAAAAAGGAAAATATAGGAAGTTAGACATATGGACAAAAATTCAACTCACTAAAAATCAAAGAAATACAATTAAAACAATGAGACTCGTTCACTTGTTAAATAAGCAATGGATTTCACAAATACTGGCGAGAGTAGAGTGACTCAGGCACTCTGCTAGTAAAGGGTATTTTTAAAGAAAACAGCACAATTCTTTTGGAAAGCAGTTTAGCAAATGTTCTAAAAATGTTTATATCCACTGACCTTACAAAAGCCCATCTGAGATTCTACTCTTAAGGAAACAATCTAAAATGAAGAAAGCACTTTATGCTCAAAGATACTAATGGCTGTAATTATAATAATAAAAAAAATCCCAAATAATAACTCTCAACAATAGAGAAATGTTTCAGTAAATCAAAGTTCATGATATAATGCTATGCAGCCATGAAAAATGTTTACAACAATTTTACTAGCATGGGGGAAATGCTTCGGTTATTAGGGTACCTGGTGAAAATGTGGTAAAATGTGAACTAAAGAAATCTAAATACAGCTCCAGCTGACCCTTGCCATCCATGGAAGATACTTAGCATATTGTTTCTTCCAAAAGCATGGTAAGGTATAGCTGAGCTTTTTAACCAATTTTCAGACCCTTAAGAAAAATACAGTAAAAGCACAACAAAGTGTTATTAAAATGGGAACTCGGACAGCTGGCTAGGTCAGTGATGGGCAACCTTTTGGGCTTGGTGTGTCAAACTTCGCCAAAAAACTGAGCATAACTTGGGTAGTGTGTCACTTTGAGGGAAAAACATTATTTCGCAAATGTTTTATCCTCAGCATGCGGCCGCCTCAGCAGCCGCGTGTCATCAGAAATGGCTACAAGTGTCAGTGCTGACACGCGTGTCATAGGTTCGCCATCACTGGGCTAGGTCAATTGGCCCATTATGTGTTTCACTCACAAATCCCAGCTTTGCAGCATGATATGAGCAATTCAGATTTGTGCCTCAGCAAAATTATAACAATACCTGTCATGAACTTTCAGGGTTGCTTGGGACCATTAGATAATATGAATATTAACTCTGAATGCTAATGATCTATTTATTATATATTTAACTCAAAAAGTAAAGGAAGAAAACATCTCAAGATGCTAGTGACACTTATGGGGGTGGAAGCAGAGTATGAACATGTAGGAGTGGTTTTCTCTTCCCTCCTATTATTTTCTGAATTTCCCAAACTTTCTATAATGAGCATGCATTACATTTTTGGTAAACGATTTGGTGAAATATAGAGCATATATTACTTTTATAATCATAAAAGTTAAATTAAAGTTTACTCGTTAAAAAGAACAGAAGACAAATACCTGTCCTTTTGTCGTGTAATCTGCCAAGATGTTAAGTAGTTTATAAAATACTTCGAACCATGGGAGATAGCTGGGGAAGAAGAGAAAACACATGAAATATTAGTATGCAGGTCAAAACTTTAACCAGGAGTGAATTCAAGACTGGTACATTTCAGTTTTTCTCTACATCCTAAAGAGTCTTCCTGTCGTAGTCTGTGCTGGAAACCCAGACTGGTGAAATGCTAATTATTTCTGGGATTTTAAAAAACTGCCTGGATAAGACAGAGGATTGAATGTTCATTATAAATTATTCCTATGCCTCAGAGCTAGAACAGGTTCATAGAGAAGACATTCAAAGCAGACTCTGCAATCAGGAACTAACTCTGAGTAGCCCCCAGGCCTCTCCCACCACACCCACCCTTTCCAGGAAATCTTCTATTCAAGTTTCTCATGATTAGACACACACAGCCACACACACATGCAGCACTTCCACTGCTGGCAGCTGCAAGGTGTCCCAAAGGCCCCATGAGCCCGAAACTACTCATCTTGTTACACCAAACATTCTATTACTTATTGTATTTATTGTAGGATGAGCACTAACTCTCCATCCCCACTGCCCTCCACCAGGTCTTGACTACCATGTCCCTTTACTCTGATAACAGCGTGCACCTAACCATAGTCCATCCTCTTAGAATATTGCTCTTAGAATGGTCTTTCTAAAATGCAAGTCTAAGTGGCACATTGGATTCAATTCCTGCTGTCATCCCACTGTGCAGGATTTCTTAGGATGGTGTTCGAGTCTCTCTGCTGTCAGGCCCTTGACTGCCTCTCTGGTTGTCTTCTCTCGACTTCCTCACATACGTCCTCTCACTGCCGCCTCACTCTGAGCATGTGCAGGCAGCCTCAAGCCTGCCTCTGCTTGTCTAGACTTGGCCCTTTTCTCCCTCTGACCTTCATGGAAGGTCAAAGGGAGGCCTGGCCCTCAGCGGAGTGCCCAGGTTCTCACACTCAGCCTCAGACTGACTTTTAGTGATTTCCTCTTTCATGCTGCCCTAGGCATGTGCCTACTCTTGTTATAACATTCCACACATCAATGTAACATTCAATGGTGTGTCTGTTTTCTCAACAGACTGCAGGGAGGAAGGATCATGTCTTGCTTTACCTTGTCTTCCCAGGGCCAAGCACACAGACAGAATACCATCAATGCTTAGTGTTGACGCAACAACCAAAATTAAATAAAGACTAACAGCAAAGGCACATTAGTGCCTCAGAATTGCTGCTGAAATATATTCCCCACTCCCAAGAAGTTCTGTCACTTAATTTAAATGGCTTTATTCTCTATAAGAAACTTTCCGAAGCAACAAAGTGTCATGTGAGAAGTGTTGTACCAAGTGCTGGCCCACACCCACAGGTCCGCCCTGCTGAGCTGACAGCGTCCGTTGCTGATAGAGCAGAGGGGAGCGCCGACTCTGCTGGACTCAGTCCTGCCAGGCGGAGGGAAATCAGCGCCCTGCACAGATTACCAGCCACAACGCCGAGGGTAATATATGAAGTGAGGGGCAATCGAGGAGACAGATAAAGTGCACAGCTCCCTATCACTGACGTCTGTCTGAAGCCAGCACATGCTACTGTAAAATTTAAGTAGTTTATCAGAATATACTGATAAGCAACTTAACTTTTCACTTCTAGGACAGCATTATCACTTATGTTAATATGTTTCAATCAGCTCTGGCAGCTGCATATTGACTATTACAGAGTAAACCACTGCTGCCACTTTACACAGCATTCACTTTGGCAGAGAGATGGAAACATTCAAGAGGGATTAGGGAGGAGATAAATTTCTCCCTTCCTAGTCTGTTAAATAAACCTCAGCTCAGTTAAAAGCCATTCTAGTAGAAACAATAAATCCCCTCAGAAGAAAACTCTTGTCCAGATTAGAGGACTCTTAGTAAACAAACTCAACCAAGGATTACAAATTTCTTTTTCCTGAAAGAAAAAAACACCACTATTTAAATCTAGGAACTGAAAATCAGGAAGGAGGATTATAAAAAGCAAGAAGAGAAAGTATTTCTTTGCAAGGAAACAGTTGCCTCATATAAATAAGAGAAAAGTTGAACTCCTTTTAGAAATACTTGAAGTGACCTGGGGCAGGCTGGATTCCCTGATAATTTAGGACTCAGTATGTATGGAAGCAGTTTTTGCCACTATGTCCAACTGACCAGCATAACTTGGGCCGAACCTCCAGCCTCCCTGCCCCCGTCCTGCTATGAGGATGAAGGAAGGTGACGTGGTAGGACCGCCTGGCCCTCAGCAGAATGCCCAGGTTCTCAGCCTCAGCCTCAGCAAATCGATTCTTTTTGGCTATGCTAAGCAGAATCCTCAGCCATAGGTTTCATAGTTACTCTGGAAATCAGCCATTTCTTTCTCCCTTTGGCCTGACCGGACACAACTGTTCTCCACATGTTGTCCCCTGTGCACTGACAGATGAATATCTAGTGATGGCAGCGTTAAGGTCTTGAAACCAAAACCCAGCTGTCTTCTTCTTCAAAGGATCCCTCTTTCCCCTGTTGGGAGGCCAGGGTTCACAGCTGAACTTTATCCAGTGCCGTTTCCTGTACGCTTCATTAGTGCTGGCACAACAGCTCCATGCCGCCTGTGAGCTTGCAGGTGAGGCTACGGAGACCCTCCGCTCCATTTTGTGCTTGTCTGTCATCATAGAGTAAACACGACTTCCCAGTCCAGAGACAGGAAACAAACACCCATTATGCTGCTACTCCCTGGACACCTAAAGGAGCTCTGGCCGTTTTGGAGCCTGCTCCACGTGATACCTTTGTGCTCCCTTTATGCTACTATGCGAGACCTCACCACAGAGCATCATGTGTGGTGGGTTCAGACCAAGGCTGGGGCCCGAAATACAAATACAAAGGGTCCCTGTACTCAAGCAGGCCATAGTCCTCGTGGGAAAAAAGAGGCACATACACAAAAAAGCGCAATATAGTTTGGGTCTAGAGGAGGAGCTGGCACTCTTTCCCAACTATTTTATGTAGCTTAGGCTTTTGATCGATTATAAAACTATAATGGAGCATTATCAAGACCCAATCAGCAGAGCCCTGATCGGAAAAGCCTGCTTCCCAAGCACTGGCCTGGATCCAAGCTTCTCTCACTAAACTGTGTCCCAGGTTTCTTGGTCCCAGGCTCTGCTCTCACTCCCAGGCCTGACATCAAACGAAGAGGCCTTTGTCTGTGTGAGGCAATACGATTAAACCTGAGAGGAGCTCGGGCAGCGCCTGTAGGATTCCTACAAACAGCCTCGCTGAAACGGCCACCTGGCCCCTGTATACTATGCAGGGGCAGGTTCTGGAGATAGTGCATGTAGTCAAATGGCTCACGGTCAAAATCACCTGTGAAAAGGTCTTAAATTGCCTCCTCCATACATCAGACATGGTTTGTGCAGACGCAAAATAGTGGGCCTGAGTTTGAGGAACTGCTGAGTGAAAATCGTCTATGTTGAAATCTGTGAGCTAGGTGAGCTGCTTACTTTTGAGGTGACGTAGGAACTGGGTCCAACTGAGAAAAGACAAGTCACTTTTCTTGCTCCACTGAATGCATTGTCAGGTTAATCATTTCCATTGTCGTGTGCTCATATACTAGTATGTATGATTGACCTTATGTGATGGGATTCCACTTTAGTGTCATGAACAGCCAGCGAGCAGGGTGTGCAGGCTGCAGGGCAGGAGAAGGGGGCAGGGTAGGGGAAGGGCAGAAGGACCAGACTCTAGAGGGCTGCTCATATGTCAAACCGATGGGCCTCCTTAGTCTGTAATCAGCGGGGAACCAAAGGGACAGTTAAAAAAGGAGTAACATCCTGAGCATGAGTTTTCGGAACCAGGTAGAAAGTGATTATTTCTCCCTCATTTTACACCTCAGCACAGCCCAGTGAATCTTAGCCTTATCAGTACCAGGGTCTACTCTGCTATCTTAGAGGAAATCTCAGATAATATAACCAAGTCAGGCCCATTATTTGAAAAAGATCAACATAATGCTCTGGCTCTAATGTAGACAAGAAATAAAAAGAAAAGTTCATTGATAATAAAAGTTTCACATCTAAACACTCGAGCACCATTATATTAGAAGATAACAATGTAGATCCTCCCTGGGAAGGACTCATGGCAGAGCTGCTCTACTCATGTCTAGATAAAGCGTTTCAGGCTAAGAAGAGTGACACGGCATAGGGCCTTTCATTTTCTTGGTGACTTTCCACTGTCTGAGGAGCTCTTTCTTCAAACTCTAACTTGGGTACTCAAGGGGAGGTATTCCTTTTTTTTTGTCCTTCCTATCAACAGATTTTGACAAGATTCGTTGAATGGCAAAGCATTCCTCGGTTAAGGCTTTTTGGCATTGAGTTTTTAAAGCTTTCATATTTAAAAAAAACACAAAAAAAAACCCACAAAACCCGGAATTTAAAAATGCAGAGCAGCATGGCATATACTGGGGAGAACACAGACTTGAGTCAAATAACCCTGGCTGAATCTCTGTTTGGGTACTCACTAGCTGTGACACCTTGGGAAAGCAATCTCTCCAAGACTCAGTTTCCTCTTCTATGAAAAGATATACACCACCTAATGAATGTAAATGATGTGTGTACACACCCAATCTGGCACCAGCAATGCTCTTCCTGCCCCTCTCTGCCTACTAACCCTCTTGCCAATATCAGCTTTGGGAAGCTCTCTTTGACTCTTGTTGTTTGGGTCAGCACTCTGCAGGAATTCCTCATGCCCTGCAGTCGTCAGAGCAGATGGGAAAGCACAAGCTGTGATAAGAAGAAAATACTCAACAACTGATGTGACACTTAAACCAGTAAGTCCCCACTCAGCCCTGGTTTGACCTAACATCAAGCCCTGCTCCTCTGTCAGGGTCTCAATTGTTAAACATCTACAATAAAATGTAAATTGATCACAAAGTAATACTACAAACTCTTGCAAAAAATGCAGGATTTCATGACGCCTTTGTTAGGAGATGTTGAACACCTACTCAGAGTTGAGGCAAAGTGACCAACAAATGAAGACCTGGCAATAAGGAACAAAGAGAAAAATCAAGAAAACTAAGAATGGTGGCACAATAGTCACATCAAGAGAGAATGAATTCAACATCAAAATATTAAAAGAGGCGCCTGCATCTGCAAATTAACCCGCCATCTTTGTTGGGTTAATTTGCATACTCACTCTTGATTGGCTGGTGGGTGTCGTGAAGGTACGGTCAATTTGCATCTTTCTCTTTTATTAGTATAGATGCTTGTTAGTCTTCTCCATTAGTGTCACCTTCTGAGAGCAAAGATCATGACTGTGTATTGACTGTTTCAACTCTAATGTGTGCCTGGCCCATGTCAAACAGTCTACAAATCAGAACTTCCCTGGACAGATGTAACTCATTGCTAAAGTTTCTACTAAGGCTATTACCACTAGAGCTATAGAGCTAACAGTCAACCAACACTTGTTGGAAGGCAGAGCTCCAAATTTAGGCTGCATCATTTTGGTTAGGAAAATAATCCAGAACTAAAAATGATCCCTAGTCCTAACCGGTTTGGCTCAGTGGATAGAGCGTTGGCCTGCGGTCTCAAGGGTCCCAGGTTCGATTCAGGTCAACGGCATGTACCTTGGTTGCCGGCACATGCCCAGTAGGGGGTGTGCAGGAGGCATCTGATTGATGTTTCTCTCTCATTGATGTTTCTAATTCTCTCCCTCTCCCTTACTCTCTGTAAAAAATCAATAAAATATATTTTAAAAAATAAAAATGATCCCTGCCTAATGGATTGCTAGAGTCTGTGACAAATACTTAGAAGAGAATGAGAAAATATTTAAAGTGAGTATTTAAAGTAAATTAAATCCAGGCTGATTATTTTAGTTTGGCAACCTAATTTTTTAAGTGCAGGTAAACCTTTAAAATTGTCAAGAATCCTCGAATCTGTCAGTGTATCAGGCCCAATGTTCCCCACAGGGTCAGCTCCAAACTTCTCCTTCTCTCATCTCTAACACATTCCTCCTGGTCTTCAGAAGATACTCTTCTCTCCAAACTTACTGAAGAGAAAGGCAATACCATGAGCTTTCCTCTCTTCCACTTCTCATATCTTTTCATGGAAAGTAGGAAAGACCCTAGATCTCAACCACACTGCCTTCTGTAAGACATATCTTCTCCCCCATTATACTCAGCAATAAGCACTCCCACCAATATATGTGCGTTGGTCTACAGTTCTCAAACTACAGCCTTAGCACCTAGGTGTACACATTCCTCCCCATGGGAAAAGCACACCACATCTTCCTGAGCTACCCACATCAAACTTCAATGAACATTTCTGTGGAATTAAAAATTGAGGTGATGATTACAGACAGCCCATTTCCACATCATTCATTTTTCCAATGTTGCAATCAGTCATCTAACTATATGTCTGCCACAATTACTAAGACACACCCAATATATGCCTGGCACACTGCAAGGTGCATGGGGAATGAGCACCAGGTCCCAGCATTTGGGGAGCTCACAATTTAATGAGGGAGACAGACATATTGGAAGATAATGTCAGCAGCGCTGGGTGAGCACTCTGATAGAGGTTCATAAAGAGAACAGAGAAGAGGTTCTGGAAAGTCTTCTCACAGGAAGTGACACTTTGCTGCTAACCTTTACACAGAATGCAAAGTCAGGAGACCCACCTGGGTTTG
Organism: Eptesicus fuscus; assembly: GCF_027574615.1. Taxonomy (NCBI): domain Eukaryota; kingdom Metazoa; phylum Chordata; class Mammalia; order Chiroptera; family Vespertilionidae; genus Eptesicus; species Eptesicus fuscus. The sequence goes on from NC_072487.1 coordinate 70,812,234, forward strand.
GGTATCAGCTCTATCACTTACTAGCTGTAGCCCAAGTCATGTTTCTCCTTTCCCATGTGTGAAATGGGGATACAATATCCACTCTCACATGGCTGTTATGAGGGTGAACTATATGTGAATACATCCACCACTGTGCATGGAATGGAGTAAGTACTGTTTTTCATGATACAATTGTATTCTTATTGCTAATATGATCATTGCTAATATGATCCTAAATAAAAGACAACCTTCTTTGGGAGACCAGAGCCCGTCTCACCCAATCTTAGCATTCTGCTTTGCTCACAGCTGCTTATCTCAAATTGTAAATTTATTATGGTATCCAGTTAGGCTCAAGAATCTCTGATTTATGTCCATAATTAACATCCCATAGTGATAACTATTATATCTATGCAGGAAAATGTATTGTATGTACTGAATGAATAGAAATATTAATTTGCATTAGGAAAACACACACAAAAAGCTGTCATAAAACATCTGTGCTTATATAAATCTATCCAAACATACAGCTGGATTTGATTTTGGAAACAGGCTCTTTCTTGATGGGTACTCAATAATTGTTGCTTTTAGGGAGTGGGTTTGTCATCTTCTTTTCTGTGACAGTATTACTGTGATTGAGGGAGATTGCTGCTCAGGAGGAAAGCACAGAGGCACTTTTGTTCTCATTGGTGAAGTGTTGGTAACAGAAGATCTTTGTAGTAATGATACTTGTGCTGACAATTCAGCGTAATTCTCAGATATTTTCCATTGAGCCCAGAGAGGGTGATCACACAGGCCTTTCATCATTTCTGAAGAGAGTTTATGATGCTGCCTACTCCTGAATTCATTCACCTGAAAGGTTTTTGGTTTTGTCCCCCCACCCCCACCCCCATTCAGAACATCTTATTTTATGGCTTAAAGTACTACTGTAATATCTGTAATATAATGTAATGGGTTAGTGAGGTTCTAACCAAGGCCCACCTTATGGAAGCTCTCAGAGACTAAAAGAGAAATACATTGTCACTACTGGAAACACACACACACACACACACACACACACACACACACACACACACGGGAAGAAATGGCTACACAAGACGTCCTGCCCTGCTTTCAGTAGTAAACAAGCAAATTAATTATCCCACCGAGACGCCAATTGATATTATTCTCATTTTAGAGCTAGGAATTGAAGCTAATGGGGGCAGGTGGAAAACATTTATCAAGTATTAGGTGCAGGTAAAAAAAAAAAAAAAAAAAGGAAGAAAGAGGCACACAAAGAGAAAGGAGCTGGTTAAATAAAAGTAATTTTTTAGAAGGCAAAGTATTTGGGGCCAAAAAAACCCCCACTAAATAGCACCTACCCCCCAACTGTCTTTACAACAACTCTATGAGATGAGTTATCATCCCATTTTACAGATGAGAACACTGAATCTCAGAGAAGTGAAGTGACGGCCTAGGACAACACAGCTGCTAAAAGCAGAGCTAGACACAAAATTGGCCCAGTATGATTTGTATTCTAATTGCTTCACACGACACAATATTAGCTGTGCAACATGATCAAATAGAATGTTCAGCCCTGAGAAGGATCTGAAATCCTTACCTTGTGGTTCTCACAGTACTGCCCGATAGAGTGAAAGCTTGCATGCCAAAGCACATCGGCTCTAAGTGTTCTGAGTGGTCCAACTTTGGCTGCCTCCCAACAATTCCGTGTATTTTTTTATTCTGCCAACTCCAGGGACACTGGTCATGTGTCAGCTCTTTATTAGTTTAGGAATTAGTGTATGTTTTAGATTCAGAAACACAAATATAAATAGCTTGATTTAAAACGCTTTAATCAAACATGGCCGAAGAGAGATTTTAAGTTTCTAGTCTTCATGTTAAGAACCACTGCTACCTTAGATGTGTATTTTTAAGATCTTATCTAGAAAAACCATGGCCTGTGTCATAGATTCTTAAACAGACTGTGTTGCCGTTTTCAATTTAAAGTATAAAGCTTTAAATATATGCTTATGGTGACAATTAAGGAAATGCTAGATTAGACAGGGCATCAGTTTTCCACAAATAGCACTCATTTATGTTCATTTCCACCCCAGATCTCTCCCTGAATGTTGTATCATTCAATCGCAAATCTCTCTATAAAAGTGTCTGGCTGTCTCTTAAACCCATTTACGCTTTATGCTTCAATGCCTTTCCTTGGCAACTTTTTCCATATGCTTAACTTCTTTCAGGGAAGCAGTTCTGTCTCAATTCACAGAACAGCACACCAATCAACACAGGCAGGCAGGTACAGAAAGGAAGAAGGAGAGACAGGCACACAGAGAAAGTAGGATATGAATGTAGCTGGTCCAATAAAAGTAACATTTTAGAAGGTAAAGAGTTTTAGGCCTAAAGAAAATGAACCTAACACCTACCCCCAAGCAATCAGAGAGCACTGAACTTGAATTTATAACCCAAACACTCTGTACCATATGCAACTTGAGACACACAACTGGTAGCACTACTGGGGATTTATGACTTATGACTTGTTCATATTTAATTTGTAACCAAACACTTCCCCTTCCTCTTAGCTACCTTAGAACTCTTGATTAACTCTTGTTTTCACAGGTCAGAGGTTAAATAAAGGAAGGGAAGCATTCTGGGGTGAGACTGCCCAGAGCACCACATCCAAGAGTGACCTGTGGAAGGAACATTAAAATAAGTGATAAGGCTAGAGATTGTTTGAGACAGCTGATGTTCAAAGACCCCTTTGGGTACGAAGCAGGACCTTAAGGTGAGGGAGCTGCCAACAAAGACAGACAGGAAACTGTTCTCAAGTTACTTTTCATGACAGAGCAACTCTCACCAAGAGGTTTCTCCCAAAATGTTTTTGGAAATGAAACAGGATTTTGAGGTAAGGTAAAGCAGGCATTATTGCAAGCCAAGCAACCCTTCTCCATGCTTCCTTCTACCATAGACATCTGTCTGCCACCAAATTCTCCTACTCAAAGAAAACCTACACTGTTATCTCATTTTGTGGCAGACCTGGGCCAGATTGAGGGAAGCAAATTTATTTGTACAAAATTAATCACACAGAGGCACAGTTAATCTGCTGAACAGGTTATATGTAATCTGTCCAACTGCAAAATTCATCTAGTTCCAAGTACCTTTTACTGCTGGGCTGCTTCTGTTATATCCAACTGATAAAAAATAGTAATAATAGAGACCACCATTTATTCTGGACCTACCAACTACCAGGAGCCTTATATGCATTTGCTTATTTACTGCCCCACCCTTCTGTAAGTGTGTACCATGACATCACCAAGTAACAAATGAAGAAACTGATGTACAGAAAAGGTAGGTAACTTGTTCCAAGTCACACAGCCACAAGGTAGGCCAGGGTCAGATCCAGGTTTGTGTGATTTACTATGCCAGTAGGCATTTTTCTTAAATCAATCTGTCTCAGGAAATGATATCAGTGAAGTGCACATCAGACAGCACTTCACATGTGACTGTTTTCAAATTTCAAAACAGGACAATCATTAAACTCATTTTATAGAAAGCAAGCATTCATTCATTAACTCATTCATTCACTCATTCACTGCCTAATATAAGCCAGGCATTGGGTAGAGAGTTGAATAAGGTGTAACTTCTACTAAGGCAGGTTCTCTGGTGTGAAACTGTTATGGCATTAGGAATGATCTGATAGAGGCAACAAGAACAAAACTTGGGAAATGTAGGATGCAATGGCTGGGTCTCTCTGAAAGGAGGTAAGGTATACATTCCCTCTGGACTACATAACAGACACAGCATGAGACAGGCAATTGCCTCAAGTGAGCCCTGCGGGAGGATGTAGGAACCCAATCCCAAGCAAGCTCAAGAGCTGGGAATCCAGTACAAAGTTGGAATATAAGATGCCATTAGTCACTCTCTGTTGTTACCGTGATAAAATAAAATAAGATAAAATAAAATCCTACCCCTCAGCCACTCCCTTAATGTTTTTTTAAAATATGTTTTAATAGATTTCAGAGAAAGGGAGAGGAAGAGGGAGAGGGAGAGGGAGAGGGAGAGGGAGAGGGAGAGGGAGAGGGAGAGGGAGAGGGAGAGGGAGAGGGAGAGAGAGAGAGAGAGAGAGAGAGAGAGAGAGAGAGAGAGAGAGAAACATCAGTGATGAGAAAGAATCATTGACTGGCTGCCTCGTGCACACCTCCACTGAGGATCGAGCCCACAACCTGGGCATGTGCCCTGCCGGAATTGAACAGGTGAGCCACACTGGCCAGGGCAACTCCTTAGTTTTAAATAATCTTTGTGCTTATGCTTGATTGCATTCTTATAAACCAAGAGAAGCAGTTTGTAATATCACAAAAGCTAAAACTGGCGTTATTAATAACCCCTCAAAATATGGTAGCACAGAAGAAGACAAAGTATTTGGTTACAAATCAAATATGAACAAGTCATAAGTCATATATCCTGAGTTCTGCTATCAGTTGTGTGTCTCCCTCAAAAGAAACCTTAAAAGTTAAACTTTAGAAGAGGCTCAACCAGCAAAGTTCCTACAGAAATAGGTTTCTCTGATATACATTCTTAACTCATAATATGAAAGAGAACAGGAAATAAGCCTTTCAATGAGGAACTACTAAAAGCAGATTATTAAAATGAAGATCAGAAAAATGTATGCATGAATCGCTTTTACTATATCGTCACCAGCATTACCGTAAATGCTGTGACTCAATTTTTTTGGTAATATATTTTAAGTGGTAGTGCTTTATCATGTATAAGATATACACACCTAAACAATGTGCTAAGAGAATGGTTACATAAATTATGTAATTAAAATATATAAATCCAAGCAATAGAAAGTTACACTTTAGAATATTTTTTCACGATATGGGAAAATGCTCCTGACATAATATAGATAGAAAAGCAGCAGCATACATAACTATGTATCATATATAATCATACACACTCATAGAAAGACTAGACGATAAAAAATTAATTGTGGTTATTTCTAGGTTATGGGATTGTAAATAATGTTTCCTTGTACATTCTTTTCTATATTTTCTATGGTTTATGTACTGAGCATGCAAATGACTTAAAAATGTTTTCAAATTTTAAATTATAAAAATTAAAAATTTTTGTCTTTTAAGTATTCATAATTGCAAATACTTGAAAGCAAGCTAAATGTACAATAGTTCACAATATGTTATGAACTATTAAAATGATAGAATATTGTATATTCATTAAAATCAAACAATAGAAAAATATTTTAACATGGAAAAATATTTACAACATATTTAGATATAAAAGCGGGCTCTATAATATGTATAAATAATTTTTCATTTTCATGTTTGTGTTTCCCTATATTCTCCAAACTTTCTATAATAAATATGTATTACTTTTATTACATTTTAAATTAAAATACCTTCCCACTTTCTCTTAAAAAAAATCAACAACACCAACAGCCCATGTGTGATTCCCCTCTGTCTATCAACTTCTAAGTCATTTTGCTTGTGGGAGGGAGGCAGATTGATCAGGCAAAGTAGCAAAGGCCTACTTTTTTGTTTCTTTTAGTATGTTTAATAACTGTGACGACCCAGTTCCCCAACAGGCCCTCTGAATGAAATAGAAGTTTGCACTGTTTAACAAACTGGTCATATGGAGCCTCATGCTCTTTCCATTGCACCGTGTGTTCATGGATCTCTGTTTCAGGGCAGGGGTGGTTGGCTAACAAGGTTTTCAGTGACCTTCCTTAATGTGGGAGCAGTCAGCCTCAATAAACCCTGGTGGGCCTCAGAAAACGGGACATAGTTACTTATCCCTCTTAGTCACTTAAGTTGAGAGGGAAAAGAAAAAGGGTCAGAATCTATTTTTCCCCCATTAGATTTTGAGGCCAAATCTACAAGGCTAGATCCTTCATATAAATATTTAGTAAGCATCTGTATATGCCAGCCTGTGCTAGACAGCCAGGATAAATAAATGAACAAGACACAGTGCTTCTGTCTTCAAGAAACCTAAGTCTCGTGGGGAAGACACACATGTGGACATTCTCACACTGTGATGATGCTGTGATACAGCTGGGCACCAAAAGCTGGGGAACTCTGGGGAAGAGCATATCAACAGTCTGGGCTATCAGCTAAATGAGGAAGAGAAATTAGATGCAAGAAAAGTGTATTTCCATCGGGAGGGAACAAAATATTAGAGGCACAGTAAACTACAAATGGCTTGGAGTGACTGGGTGGGGCAGGATATCTCTCTGTGCGCTTCCTTTTTGGTGGTGGCCTTGGTGGGGGATGGAGAGGGGAATCTTAGCAGAAGATGTGACTAGACAAATCCAAAAAGATCAGCTTGTGAGGAGTCCTATGTGCAAGATTAGAGTTTAGCTCTTTTCCTGAAAGCAAAAGAGGGTTTTAAGCAAGGAGGCATTTGATCAGATTTGTCTTTTTAGAAGATCATTTTAACAACAGAGTGAAAGAATTGAAAGGGGAAGTCTGGAAGCAGATAAATTCAAAGGTTTTAAGGCCCACTTAGCTGGCATAAGTCCTCAAGGAAGAAGGAGGTTCCAAAAGCGATGGCTGCTGCCAGGGCTCTTTTAATTATTGAATACAATAAAGAGAGGATTTGGATCTAAGAGAAGGCAAAGGTTGGCCTGCAGAGTATGCCTCCCTCAGAAGCAGCAGCCACGTGACGTGGTGGGAGAGGGGGTAGAGTTGGACAGCCTGGAATAACAGGTGTGGTTCCCCCACTTACTAGAGGGTGCCCCCTGAGCTGTTAGTTCATCTTTCCAAGTTTGCTTTCCTCTGCAAAAGGGCAATACTTCCTATTTACATAACAAGGCATGGTAAAGAACAAATTAAGCAATTTAATACAAGTAATTTAATGCAAATAATTCAAAGGGCACATCACAGTTCACAGAGCATAGTAGGCACTCAAAAAATAGGTTGCTTCTGTTATGATTGCTAGGCAGGAGACAAGGATTTGCAGTCTCAGTTGGAAGAGTGGTTCAAACTGTATTTTGGATTATTTTAAATGTCTTTAAAATGCTGAATGCCAGAAGCATATGTATATTCTTTACAATTACTCTTAAGATTGTATCTGTCACAAAAGAGTGGGCTAGGGTCAATAGAGATTTTATTAATATCTATCCACTTGACACAAGATAAAGATTTCATTTCAAAGAATAAAAGCAAAGGGGGAAATGACGGGGATCATAAACATGTCACCAATATTTTTTCAATTACTCCTCAATGAATGATTCTTTTCAAGCTAACACTGCAAATAACTCCTTGTGCTTTCCTGGCTGAAGGAATATCATATACTGTTCTTAACTAATTAAATAAGACTTAACCCTAGAAGATTTAGTGTGCTATAGTGATATAAAAGATAGCAACAGTAATGAGACTCTAAGAGCTAGCATTAAATAAACATATGGATGTTAACATTTTTATCTTTCTCAAAAATTTGAACTTAACTTTTATGGGTCTAAAAAGAGAGCAGCTTTATTTAATTTAAAGACCAGTTCTGCACATTGAGCCCTTCATGGGCTGGGAATAAAAATACCTAGTACCTAAGCTATGGCAGGCATTGAACCACACAGTTCAAGGACATTATCTCTGCTCCTCAACTCACCGACTGAGGTGGGTATCTTCAGCTATAAATAACAGATGAAGAAATGGAGGTTCAAAGATGTGAAGAGATTTGCTCAAGTTCACCAAGCTAGTAAAGTGGCAGCAAGGATTTGAAGAAAGGTTTTCTGGTTTTAAAGCTCATGATGCTTTTTCTTTTTTCAAAAATCAATTTTGAATTATAATTTACATACAATAAAAGCCACCCATTCTATGTGAACAGTTAGAGGAGTTTTGATAATTATATACAGCTGTATAACTACCACAATCATTATACACAACATTTTCAGGACCCCCAAAATACTCCCCTGTGCCCTATCCAATCTCCCACACACTACATGGGGTGTCTATTAATGTATATCATAGCTCTTACAACACTAACACCGAGATCATCTGTTTACCACCTGTCTTCCCACCATCTACCTTTTAAAAATTCATTTCTTTTTAACATCAATTAAAATTCATTCTTTTGGGCATACAGTTCTATGGGTTTTGACAAACGCATACAGTAGTGTAACTGCCACAGAACACTTCTGTCACATACCACCTTTGGAGTACTGCCCCTTTGTAGTCACCCTTCCCCCATTCCCAGGACCTGATCTGTTTCCTATTCCTATAATTTTGCTTTTTATAGAATGTCATATAAATAAAATAATACAGTATGTAGCCTTGAGTCTGGCTTCTATTATGATCTTTTAAGCCATACTATATAGTTTAGCATTTTCCCCACTGCTGTCCAATGAAGGACAAGTTTTTTTGTTTTTTGTTTTTTAAAAAAATATATTTTATTGATTTTTCACAGAGAGGAAGAGAGAGGAATAGAGAGTCAGAAACATCGATCAGCTGCCTCCCGCACACCCCCCACCAGGGATGTGCCCGCAACCAAGGCACACGCCCCTGACCGGAATCGAACCTGGGACCCCTGAGTCCGCAGGCCGACGCTCTATCCACTGAGCCAAACCGGTTTCGGCGAAGGACAAGTTTTAATAGCAACATATTCCCATGGGCAATCCCATGTGCCACAACTCCATGGTGCTGGCTGTCGCTCTATCCCAAGTCAGGGGATACTATAGAAATACTTCCAGCACTTTATGCATTAAAATGGTATATCATTCACAAGCTTCATTGGTTATTTATCTACTAACAAATTATTTGAGACACATCTCACATGTGAATGAAGTAAACCAGTTTGTCTACACTGGGGCTGTCATGTATCATACCTCTGTATTATACCAAGTTTTCTCCCAGATAAAAAAAACCATACCCAGCCCATAGTTCTGACCATGATACTATGGGTGGTGACAAGGGTTTGTTCCATGACCCGAAAAAGCAGAACCCAAGTTCTCTGCCCCTGTCCCTACTAGGTGAGGCAAAGGAGGTGTAAGAACAGCCAGTTGATTCAAACTGTTCAATGCTTTCATTTTGTAGCAGAAAGAAACAGAAGTCCAGAGAATAGGAGGGACTTATCCAGAGCCACACATTTGCAGAGCCAAAAGCACATCCCAACAAACCTAGTAGTAGATATCTCTGTCTGTACGGAATGGCTTAGCAATCCCCCAGTATTACTCTCTCCTTTCTTTCTGTTGTACCTCCTGCCAAGTCGTGTGCAAAAGAATATGGTTTCTCTGGTCTAAGAGCATGTATAGTACAGTAGTTACTATCTTTAATATCTAGAATTGTCCTGAAACATCAAATTTTCAATTGGATTCCATGGGAAATCCCCATAAATCCTTACTAACCAGGACTTGAAATGATGTGTTTAGCTCCAAACCCAACAATCTTTTTGTCTACTGTAGATTTTGATATCTATTCAGACATCCATTTGGCTTAGTAGTCTATGGCTCATTGGGTCATCAAACATTTATTAACTGGGAGGCCCTTTGCTGGGTCCTGGGACTAACAAGTGAATCAGACACAGACTCTAGTTTTAAGTTGCTCAGTGTTCAGAGGGGAAAAGACACATAAATCAACAAGTGTAATTACTGAGATAAGTGCTGTGAGATGCAGGCACCAATTATCTCTCTCACATAAGTGTGTGCACACACGTGGCAGGCAACCAACCCCATCAGTTGTGACAGGATTTCTTTAATCCCTAACAAGAGTTGTTAATAATTCTAAAATTAAATAGAAATGGTCACATTAGAAGGTCCTTTATTTTATAGAAGGATAGCTGAATAAAGGCTACCAGAAGCACTGAAACCAATATGATCCCCCAAAAGGGCTGCTTGATTTTATGAACAATTTTATTCTTCCTTTTTCTGTGAATACAAAAAACTGGCACCTTTGTCTGGGTCCAGAATGTAAAATCAGAAAATAAAATGGCAAGTCTTACAGCTGTGAACTTCAATCAGCTCATTACAAACCAAAGAGACATATTTGAATGCATGTTGCTACATTCATTTACCTATTCTGCCAAGCCATTCAATTACACGATTTCAGATTTCATATAAAAAAATCCAACCATGTTTCTTTGAAAAGCTGGTATTTGGAGAAAAGTGATTAGAACAGCATGCTATGATACGTTAATACAGTGGTTTCATTTAAGGGACAATGGCAGTTTCTGAAATACTCCCTGTACTTTAAATTATTGCACTTAGAATTCATGACTACAACGTGTCTCAACTTTTTTCATTACTGCTGTACAATACACTCCACTGCCACTGTGAATACAAACAAAACACATTATCAAAAGAGTTTTATTAGCATTTGTAATCTCAACACAAGTCATTTTTAAAGGTGGGGGATGGGTATAGTAGCTTGTTCAAATCATGTGAACACTGAGAAGGATAGAGCATTATAATTGAGGAAAGGGAGAGAAAAAACTAAAGCAAGAAAATAATCCTAAACCAAAATTTAACATCCTCTTGGAGAGACAGGGCACAAAAGAGGAGATGAAGTTTATTCTAACCAGAAGCAGCTGTTGCTGTTCGAATTAGGAGGCATTCCTAATGAATCAGCAGTTCTTATAATAAATATACTCCCCTTTGAGGATTCTCTATGAGGACTTCTTTTGATATATTTTTTACATGAACTCATTAGATAGAGAAGAGGCAGGGATTGAGCATGTTACTTTCTAAATTACGATGGCTATCTTATTCACATCACATCCAATCAAGCTTAGTTAGGCAAGGCATAGGAAAACAATAAATAAAAAAGTGCAAAGCTAAGAAAGGTTTCTTCTCACCAGGACCCTATATGGCTCACTCCAAACAAACTTTGTAAGATGCTATGTAACAGTCACATCTCACCAGATACCTGCCACTACACTAACTTAACTAGTGCTGGTTAAGTTCAAAATGGAAAGCAGAGCTATACAAACAATGAAAGAAACATGCCTTTCACACTAAGAGGAATCCTTAAATTCCAACATGGTGAAGAACTGCTTATAGAGTATATACTCTTCCTCAGATATCCTTCTTGCATTTTAAGAAAAGGGGGAAAATATGCACACATGCATATTTATTTCATCTCCACAAAAGCTCCATATTCTTTTTTTTTTCTTTCTTGCATTTAAAAACAATCACGTTTGACAGAGGTTACACTAAGCAAAAATCACTATGTTGGGATCAATACAGACAGAAAATTTAAAGGCACATCTTTCCTTTAGTAGAGGTGAGCACAACTGAATGGGCATTATTCTGCCCATTAGCTTTTACCAACTTTCAATCAGTTCTCTCCCAACCCCTCCTCTTCTGTGGTGGGTGGGTTTCCAGGATTCTTGAGCCTCAGTACAAAAATCACGAACCCCAGGAAGGGTTATAGAATGACAAGAGGTGTAACAGAAAGACTGTTAGAGTTGCCTTGTCTTTCTTCCCTACCACCCCTGGCACTTGAGACTTAAACTTAGAAATGAAAATAAAAGATATTCTAAATGTAAACACAACCTTTAGGGTGTTTAAAAACAACCTTTTAACTAATCTATATATATAAAAGCCTAAGCGGCCGTTTGACCATTCGACCATTGGTCCAGTCGCTATGACACACACTGACCACCAGGGGGCAGACGCCCCTACCGGTAGGTTAGGTTGCTGCTGGGGTCCGGCTGATCAGGACTGGGTGAGACAGGCTGGACATGCCCTGGAGCCCTCCTTCGGTCCCTCCACGGACCCAAAAGTGCTCCGGTGGAGTCCCTCTGCTTGGCCTGTGCCCTCTCGGAATCCGGGACCCCTCCAGGGATGTCTGCAGACCAGGCCGAGGGACTTCACCAGTGCATGAATCCGTGCACTGGGCCTCTAGATTAGATATGACCCTCTATCTCATTTAGGTTACTTGTGCTCTCAACAATAGGTTGAGAGAACACAAAGGATAGGTAGACCTGCAGATGACTAAAGTCAAGGACCAAGAAGATTAAACAGTATCATTACTATATCATACAGAAGAGGAAGAACTGAGTAACTCCTTAAAGGAAATGAGTCTTGGATCATGAATAAGTGGGAATATTGCCCTGCTTCTTGTACAAAATCAAAGCCCTAATTGGGGAATGGGAGGTGGAAAAGAGACTGAACAGAGAACATGAAAAGTTATCCCTTTGCTTTAAAGAGCAATGTGCTTATGTTCTACATTCTAAGTAATGAGGAAAGTGGGGCTCAAGAGGATCAGAAAATGTGTCTGAGATCACTTGATAAATGTTAGAGCTCCATTGGAACCTAAATCTTTCTGGATCAAAAGTCACTACACCACGTTGCCTCCCTAGTGACTTCCAAATCATCCTAATATATAAAAAGCGAGGGTCCGTCATGACCGAAAGAATCGTATGGACGACCGAACAACAGGCTGCATGGGGCAACAAAGCCGGCAGGGGGGTTAGTGAGGGATGACCAAATGACTGAACAGCAGGCTGCATGGGACAACCAGGCCAGCAGGGGGGTTAGTGAGGGACGACCAAACAACTCAACAGCAGGCTGCGTGGAGCAACCAGGCCATCAGGGGGTTAAGTTGGGGGCGACCAGGCTGGTGGGTGTGGGGGGTAGTTGGAGGTGAACAGGCCAGCAGGGGGGCAGTTGGGAGCAACCAGGCCGGCAGGGAGGGGGGAGGCAATTAGGGGTGATCAGGACAGCAGGCAGAGGCAGTTAGGTGTGATCAGGCTGGCAGGAGGGGGCAGTTAGGGGTGATCAGGCAGGCAGGCAGGTGAGCAGTTAGGAGCCAGCGGTCCTGGATTGTGAGAGGGATGTCCGACAGTTGGACATCCCTCTAGGGGTCCCGGATTGGAGAGGGTGCAGGCTGGGCTGAGGGGAACCCCCCTTCCCCCATGCACAAATTTCATGCACCGGGCCTCTGATTAATAGATAATATTCTGCTCACAGGGAATACTATCTCTTTAGGACATCTCCCTGGCCATAAAGCTATAACTTAGTATCCTTCTCTCCAATGGAGAAAACAAGGCAGAGAAGGGATAAGGGACTTGACCAACATTATATAATTCTATTTTAAAAGTGGGACTCAATGTCCTCTATAGGACAGATTCTAAAATTATTCTCCTTTGTTTTCCAAAATGAGTAACCACTGCATAGTTAACTCAACCGAGTTCCCTGGGACTCATTCCCCTGCAGATTTGCATTCCTATAGCAATGCTTGTCCTAGCCCAGGGCTTATTTGATCCAGGCCTTCCACCAACCAAAAGGACAGCTCTGCAATTTATGCACTGCTTTGCTATGTTGGACAACTATACCTGCTTTGAACATCTTTCATTAGATGAGAATGGATAAAATATATGAAGGACTGGCACAAGAAAAGCAAGACATTTTTGAAGAAAAGAAGATGGTGAGGAAACCTTTCCAACAGATTTTAAGACTATAGTAATCAACACAACAAGATATTGACACAGGGATAGACAAAATAACTAACAGAACAAATAAAAAGCCAGAAATAAGACGCACACATATAGGAAAACTTGATATATGACAGATTAGGACTGCAAATCCCTAGGAGAAAGAATGAATATTCAAAACATGTTACAGGGGGCAATTTGATATCCAAGTGGGAAAAAATAAATGAAATTGGATCCCAACTGTAGAGTATCTATGAAAAGCAATTCCAGGTGGATTAAAGATTTAAATGTGAATGGCAGAAAATTCAAACTTCTAGAAGAAAACTAACCCTGACAACAATACTGAACAAATACATAAAAATAACCAATATCTCTCATGAACACAGACACAAAAATTCTAAACCAAATGTTAGCCAAAAAGAAAATACAATTATCAAGTGTATTGGTAAAACATTAAAAATCAATCAATTACAACTTACCATTGTAAAAGAATGAAGGAGAAAACAAGATGTTCATAGCAAGATATGCAGAAAAAAAACAGTATTTACTCAAAAGGTTGTTTAAAAACTCTCCATGATTAAAAATTCTCAATAAATAAAGAATTTAAATTAAAAAAAAAAAAACTTCTCAATAAACTAGGAACAGAAGGAAATATCCTCATTTTAAGGGCATCTCTTAAAAAATATACAGCACTTATTATACTTAATGGAAAAACACTGTTTCCCCTAAGACTGAGAACAAGACAGAGATATTCACTCTATCACTTCTGTTCAACATTCCACATGGAAATGGAAGTTCTAGATAGTGCAATAAGAAAATAAATAGAAATGGAAGGCATAAAAAATCCAAAAGGAAGAAGTAAAACTGTTTCTATATGCAGATTACATGATTGTTTACATTCCCCAGAGAATCTATAAAAAAGTATAAGAACTAATAACTGCTATTAGCAAGGTCACAGGATATAGGGTAAATACACACAAAAATCAATTGTATATATGCAGCAAACAACTGGAATATACAATGAAATAATCAAACAGTTCTATTTATAGAATTATAAAAAACATAAAATAACTAGAAATAAACAACAAAGTCATGCAAGACCTTTGAACTGAAAAGTAAAAAATACTGCAAAGAGAAATTAAAGAAGACATAAATAAATGGAGACATATGCCATGTTCAAAGATTAAAAGATTCAATATTGTTATGATTTTTTTTGTCTCTAAATTGAACTACAAATTCAACACAATTTCATTCAAAATCCTACCAGATGTTCTTATAGAGAGTGACAAGATGATTATTCTAGAAATACACATGGAAATGCAAAGAAACTACACTATCTAATGCAGGGGTCCTCAAACTATGGCCCTCGGGCCACATGCGGCCTGCCGAGGACATTTATCTGGTCTGCCGGGTGTTTTTGCCGCCGCTGCCTGTCCTTCTTAGCAGTCGACTTAGCAGTGTACATAGGAATTTGTTCATAGTTGGTTTTTTTTAAACTATAGTCCGGCCCTCCAACGGTCTGAGGGACAATGAACTGGCCCCCTGTTTAAAAAGCTTGAGGACCCCTGATCTAATGCAATCTAGAAAAAGACCACAATTGGAGCACATACACTACCGATCTTCATTATACACTCTAAAACCACAGTTATCAAGACAGGGTTAGATATATAAATACATCAATAGCATCGACTCACACTTATGCAATCACAACAAAGGCACTGAAACAATCAAATAGCAGGTTAAAATCTTTACAACAAATGATGTTGAAATAACTATGTAACCATATTGGGGAAAAATAAACATTGACCACTTACCTCCTACCATGTACAAAAATAATTTGAAATAGACTACAGATTTACTAGGTGTACCAGTTAATAATGTGGATTTTTTTAATAGGTGGAGTTACACATATGTTTATATGCTATTTGATGTGTATGCTATTTTGTTGCATTGACAGTAAGCTTCAAAACTTCTTAAGTTAAATTTGCTGAAGGTGTTAACATCATAGATATTTTTATGTTTAAAAATGTCAATTTTCGTGCCAAAAAAAGAGCATTTGTGGGAAGTTTTAATTCATTACTTTATTTTGAAGAAAAGTGCTGCTGAAAGTTATCGTATACTTCGGGAAGCTTATGGTGAACATGCTCCATCTCAAGATACTTGTGAATGCTGGTTTAAACGCTTTAAAAGTGGTGATTTCGATGTGAAAGACAAAGAACGTCCAGGTCAACCAAAAAAGTTTGAAGACCAACAATTACAAGCATTATTGAATGAAGATGCGTGTCAAACTCAAAAACAACTTGCAGAAAAATTAAACGTTGCTCAGCAAACAATTTCTGATTGTTTACAAGCAATGGGAAAGATTTTAAAGGAAGAAAAATGGGTGCCATATCAACTGAACGAAAGACAAATGAAAAACCGAAAAGTCATCAGTAAAATGTTGCTTCAACGGCATGAAATAAAGACTTTTTTGCATCGAATTGTGACTGGCAATGAAAAGTGGATTTATTTTGAGAATCCCAAATGCACAAAATCAGGGGTTGATCCAGGTCAACCATCAACATCGACAGCAAAGCCAAATCGCTTCAGAAAGAAGACAATGCTCTGTGTTTGGTGGGATCAGGAAGGTGTGGTGTATTATGAGCTTCTAAAACCAGGTGAAACCCTTAATACTGATCACTACCTACAACAAATAATCAATTTGAACCACACTTTGATCGTAAAACGACAAGAATGTTCCAGAAGACACGGCAAAGTAATTTTGCTTCATGATGATGCACCATCACACACTTCAAAACCAGTTAAAGACACATTAAAAGATCTTGCCTGGGAAGTATTAACCCACCAGCAGTATTCACCAGACCTTGCTCCTTCAGATTACCACTTGTTCCTATCAATGGCACACGCACTTTATGAGCAGCACTTCAAAACATAGGAAGAAGTGGAAAATTGGGTCTCTGAATGGTTTCCTCAAAACAAGAAAAGTTCTATTGGGACGGTATCCACAAATTACCTGAAAGATGGGGGAAATGAAAAAAAAAAAAAAAAAGATGGGGGAAATGTGTAGCTAACGGTGGACATTACTTTGAATAAAGCACTTTTGATGTTTCTCTTTAAATTATCATGTTTCCTTTGATTACAAAATCAGCATTATTAACCGATACACCTAGTAATTGCAAAAGTTAAAATTATAATGTTCCTAAATAAAAACATAAGAGAAGATATGTTCAACATAAGACAGAGAAAACGTAAGAGCATGAGTAGGGAGCAAGCAAAGGTATCTTAGAACAGAAAAGCTTTTAATCATAAAAGGAAAAAAATTGATAATCTTTGTCAACATGAAAACATCTTTCTACTCATCAAAAGACACTACTAAGAAAATGAATAGGCAAGTTCTAGACTGGGAGAAAATATCTGCAAAATATATATATCTGATAAAGAATCAGTATTAAAATATATAAAGAACTACTACAATTCAATAAAAAAAGTAAAAGATTTAACCATCTTCTTCATGTGTCAATAAACACATTTAAAATGTTCATTAGTCATCAGGGAAACGCTCATTGAAACCACAATGAGACACACCCACAAGAATTGCTGAAAATAAAATGACTGACAACAGAAAATATTGGTGAGGATATAGAACAAGTGGAACTCTCATAATTGTTGGTGGGTGTGTAAAATAGTACAACCCCTTTGAGTAAAGGTCTGACAATCCTATGTAATAAAAGCGTAATATGCTAAGCGTCTGGTCATCTGTTCAACCAATCAAAGTGTAATATGCTAATGATATGCTAAAGTTACTTAACCGCTTGCTATAATGTGCACTGACCACTAGGGGGCAGACAGTCAACTGGTCGACCAGTTGCTATAACGCTCACTGACTACCAGGGGGGAGACACTATGACTGGTAGGTTAGTTTGCTGCTGGGGTCCGACTGATGGGGACTGAGCAAGACAGGCCGGACATGCCCTGGAGCCTCTGGCATCCCACCCTAGCCTGATCATGCACCACTGGGGTCCTTTGGCTTGGCCTGCAACCTCTCACAATCTGGGATCTCTCGGGGCATGTCAGAGAGCCAGTTTCGGCCCGATCCTGCAGGCCAGGCCAAGGGGCCCCACTGGTGTACAAATTATAATTATCCTATGACTCAGCACTTTTATTCCTATATTTACCTATGAGAAATGGAAATATGTGGTCATATAAAGACTTGAACAAAAATGTTCCCAGCAGCTTTGTTCATAATAACCAAAATCTGGAATGGCCCACCTGTCCATCAACAGGAGAAAGCATAATCGTACAATGGACTCTTGATAAACCAACAATACACATGAATCTCAAAAACAATACACTGAGTGAAAAAAGTCTTACACAAAGAAATCCATATGATTTTACATATATGAAGTTCTAGAACAGGAAAAACTCATATATAAAAAAAATCATAGTATTGCTTCCTCTGGGTACTAGGCACAGGAATTGACTGGGGTCATATCTTGATAAGGGTTTGGATCACACAGGTGTATGTATTTGTCAAAACTCACCAAATAGTAGACACATTTCATTGTGTATAACTTTTCTCTAGGAAGAGGGAAAAAGAATAATTCACAAATATTGAATTCTAGTGCTTAGAGGTAAAGGGTATTGATGCCTGCAACTTATTTTGAAATGCATAAACAAAAGAAGTATTGATGGATGGACAGATATGTGAAACAGCAAGTATACTAAACTGTTCATTATAAAATCTTAGCAATAGGTATAAGTGTTAAATACTGTGAAGGGGGAAGAGGTAATAAGGAAATTAATTTCCTAGGATAATGAGACCTAGGATAAATTAAAGATTAAAGAAATGAGAATATAGAAATAGTGAAACAAATAAATCAGAGAAGGAGCTCGAGGCATGTGATTTTAAACAGAGGGGTCAAAGATGGCCTCACTAAGAAGGTGACATTTGGGTAAGACATGAAGAGGAGGAGAGACGAAATCATGTAGTTATCTGGAAGAACAGATGGAACAACACAGAGGCCAGTGTAGCTAGAGCAGAATGAGATGAAGAGTAACAGAAATAAAATAAGAAGGGGTAAAAAGCAGGCAGATCAGCTAGGGCTTGTACTGCGAACTTTTCCAAAAAGAAACCACTGGAAGATTCTAGGCCAAGGAATGGTCTGATCTAACCACCTTTTGAAAAGATCCCTCCTGTGCTAAATAAAGAAACTATCATCCTTTCTCAACCAGGGTTCTAAGTAAAGAATTAAGCCTTACTACACTGTGATAAACATTTTGAGATATGTATCAAAACATTACATTGCACACCTTAAACTAATACAATGTTATATGTCACATATCTCAATAAAAGTGGGAGGCGGGTCTTAATGCCTTAAGTATTCCTTTTAATGTAATAAATTAACTATACTTCTATACATCAAAAATAATATTAGCAATCCACTATCCTTGGGAGAATTGAGAAAACAGTCATTTAAATTATTTCTATATTCTAGTATCAGATAAGGAATGATGTTCCATCTTGGAGGTTAAGACTGGAAATAAGGAAACCAGTTATGGTAACACAGTAAGAAATGGTGATGGTCTGAACCAGGTGGTAGCAGTGAAGGCAGGGAGAAGTGGTCAGATCTACACATACTTGAATATAAGCTAAAGTTGAGCTTGCCAATGGATTGAATACAGAGTGTGTGAGAAAAAGAGAGAAGTCAAGGGCAGTTCCAATGTTTTTAATGATCATATGGAAAATGGCATTGCCATTTATTGAGATGGGGAAGACTCCACCAAACAGTGGAAGGACCGGTGAAACGACTGGTCACTATGATGCGCACTGACCACCAGGGGGCAGATGCTCAATGCAGGAGCTGCCCCCAGTCTACAGGCCCCAGCCAAGCCAAGGTGGATGCTAGGGCCCCCCCCCCCACCCCTGATTGCCCCGCCAGTCACCCCACAGATCAGCCCTGATCGCCAGCCAGGCCAAGGGACCCTATCTGTGCACAAATTTCATGCAAAATTTCATGCAAAAAACTCTACTTTTACATAAAACTGCCTGTCAGACAGTCAAGAGGAACTGTAGACTATTGGAGTTCAAAGAAAAGTCCAAGTTTGAGATCAATATTTACCATAGGGAGTTGTCAGATGGTATTTATAGCTATGGCATGGCATGGGTGCAATCAAGAAGTAAATATACTTAAAGAAAAAAAGGCCAGAGGAGAGCAACCAAGATGGCAGCATAGGTAAACATCTAAACTGCTGCCTCGCACAATTTCAAAACTACAACTAAAAGACAAAGCGTCTATCACCCAGAACCACGGAAAAGCTGGATGAGTGGAAGTTCTACAACTAGAAGGAAAGAGAAAAGAGCATTGAGATGTGCACAAGCGCTGAAAAGCTGAGGTATTGAGGCGCGCGAATCAGGCTGGCAGCAGGCGTTGCTTTTTTCAACCCGAAGGGAGACAAGCTCCTGATTACTCTGAACTCCAGTTTCTGGGGAGACGCTGGGGACCCAAACTTCTATGGGGAGAAGCTGGACGGTCTGCTATCGGGTCAGAAAGTGAGGGTGGCTTGCTTGCAGAGCTGCGCGCAGGAATAATTGTTTACTGCACTGGGGCGCAGGACACGGGAACACGGAAACTCGGAGATGCAGAGACAGCTGACTGGCAGCCATTGCTGTCTGCCACGCCCTAGCCTAGTGACTCCCTGAGACCCCACCCCGCACAATCTACAAACCCACCCAAGCTCCAAGCAGCAGCTTTTGCATATGAATGGCCTGCCCTATCGCAGCTCAATCTAACAAACTGCAGCCCTGGTCAGACAGCTCCAAAACCTCCAAACCTCAAGCAAAGAGGAGAAAACTATAGTTCTTGCTGTAGCTCCTGCCGGGTGGCCTCATACAGTACCTGACCTGCACCCCATTGGAGATCCAGAAGCCAGTGTACCTAGTGGTGAGTGTGAGACAACACCAGATTTCAACTCCTCACATCCATAAGTGACACATTCAAGAGACAGACTCAGTGAGCACCAAAGCCCCACTGAAACAAGTCCTGCACCATAAGCATGTCTCCAGCACAGCAGTCCTTCCATTATAGACACAGCAGGTCCTCACAGCCAGTTGGCCTGGAGGTCAATTCCTCCCAGTGTACCACCAGCAATCAAGGCTTACCTACACCAAGACTGTGTACTCAGCCCACAAAGGGGTGCACCAAGAGCGTCCACCTCAGGTGATTGGGGAGTCTGAGCCACTGACCCCTATAGGTCACCTACCACACAAAGCCACTCCATCAACACAGGGAAGCAGCCAAAATGCGGAGACAAAGAAACATATCACAAATGAAAGAAATGGAGGAAAGCAAACTACTGGACATAGAGTTCAAAACCACATTTATAAGGTTACTCAAGAATCTTCTAAAAACCGCCAAGAAACTTGATGAGACCTCCGAGGAGCTTAGTGAGACCTTCAAGGACCTTAATGAGAATGCCAAAAAAATGGAAAAGGACCAGTCAGAAATTAAGCATACACTGTCTGAAATAAAGAATATACAGAAACTCAACTGTAGATTCAAGGACCCCAAGACTCAAACCAAAGATCTGAAATATGAGGAAACAAAAAATACCCAACCAGAAAAACAAAATGAAAAAAGAATCCAAAAATATGAAGATAGTGTAAGGAGCCTCTGGGACAAATTTAAGCGTACCAACATCCGAATTTTTGGGGTGCCAGAAGAAGAGAGAGCAAAATATTGAAAACCTATTAGAAGAAATAATGACAGAAAGCTTTCCCTACCTGGTGAAAGAAATAGACTTACAAGTCCAAGAAGTGCACAGAACCCCAAACAAGAGGAATCCAAAGAGGACCACACCAAGACACATCATAATTTAAATGCCAAGGGCAAAAGATAGAGAATCTTGAAAGCAGGAAGAGAAAAACAGTTAGTTACCTACAAGGGAGTACCCATACGACTGTCAGCTGATTTCTCAACAGAAACTATGCAGGCCAGAAGGGAGTGGCAAGAAATATTCAAAGTGATGAACAGCAAGAACCTACAACCAAGATGACTCTACCCAGCAAAGCTATCATTCAGAATGGAAGGTCAGATAAAGAGCTTCACAGACAAGTAAAAGCTAAAGGAGTTCATCACCACCAAACCAGGATTATATGAAATGTTGAAGGGTATTCTTTAGGAAGAGGAAGAAGAAGAAAAAGGTAAAGATAAAAATTATGAACAACAAAAAGACAACAAATATACACCTACCAAGCAGTGAATCTAAAAATCAAGTGAATAAAAAATATGATGAACAGAATGGACTGATAAATATAATAGAATCAGGGACATAGAAAAGGAGTGGACTGACAATTCTCAGGGGGAAAGGGGTGTGAGGGGTGCGGGAAGAGATTGGACAAAAATCTTACTCCTATGGATGAAGACAGTGGCGGGGGGTAAGGGCATGAGGTGGGGAAGGGAATCAGGTGGAGAGGAGCTATGGGGGGGGGGGGGAGAGGAACACCTGTAATAATCTGAACAATAAAGATTTATTTAAAATAAAAAATATAAAAATATATATAAATCATACACAGAAAAATAAAAGAAAAAAAGTCCAAGGAATTTAACCCTGGAGCACATCAGTGTTAAACATTTGGGGAACTTTAGAAGAATTGGCAAAGACAGAGAGAAAAGCCAGGGAGGTAGCAGGAAAACAGGAAAGTAGGGTTTCTCAGGAGTCAAATGACCAAATGTATCAAATATTTATTCAACAGAAAGTTCTCCCCTTCCCTCTTAAGGTGGGAGAAATAGCCACATGCTTGTACAATGAAATACTGTGGGGCAGGGCTGGGGGTGATAACCCAGAATAAATAGGAGGAGTTGTTGATGGAATCACTTCTTGAGTAGGTGAGAGGTGACAGGTGAGGGGATCTAGTATACAGATGCAGGGTTTTGTTCTTGATAGGAATCTGGAAAGTAAATCTGTGGTAATAAGATCAAGCAAAGTATATGGACAAACGTGCAGGTGGGTCAGAAGATGTGGTAGCAGCTTGAGAATTTCTGTTCTAATTGTTCATAACAGCAGTGCTTGTCATAGGCAGGCAAACCAACTAGAAACAACTCATGTGTGTATCAACAGGATTAGTTTTAATGTCACTGGTCATGTTCCTAAAAAGTGGTAGAATCTCAGGTGTTCATTTGATCAGACTTTGTATCTATGTTCCATTTTTCATATGAGTCAAAAATACATGTAATAATTATGCATAAAATTTCTATTTTAGATAGGGACTTGAATTGAGGGGTGGTCAAAGGATACTTGTATCACACCTATATTAATAAAATATTCATGTATTACTTTAATTATTTACAAAGAAAATGTTGCTATATTGCTTGCATAATATTTCTGGACACCTAAGTTCTCTAGGTAGATGGGATTATAGGTCATTTTCTTCATTTTTTTAGTATAATGTACATGGAGTCTAATTCTTGACTGAAAAAATAAATTTTAAATAATCATGTATAAAATATTATAAGTTTATGAAGAAGAACTGAAAGAATATATCACAATTGTTGACTGTAGGTGGTAAGCGTTATACTGGCTTTTTCCCCCTTCTATTTTTCTTATAGCACCTTCAATTTGGCCTGGGGAATAAATAGGATGAACAATGAGCATGTATTGATTATATGGATTTTTTATATTATATATAAAAAAATTTTTTTTAAAGAAAAACTTCTGGCATCTTTTGTTTGTCCACCTCTTTTTCTCAGTACCCAAAATTGAATTTTGCTTTTAATTGGATTCTAATATCTTAATAAATAATCACTTGATTTCTTCATGGTGTCATTGGCTTTGACAATTCACTTCCAGGTATTACATACTAAATAGGTTACCCTTGGTTAAATACATGACTTGAATTTCATTTACAGTATTGGGATAACTACTCCTGCCTCAGCCCCTTTCAGCTATCGGTAGGTTGCCTACTGCTCCGCTGGAATCAGTAAGCTTCAGCCAGCTGGTCAACATATCAAGAGCTGTCACTCCACAAGCCAGCAGGATTGGAAATGGCCAGGTCTGGTCTATGTCTAAAAGTGGGGATGCCAAACATTTATGCAACCCTATCAGGGGAAAGGCCTAAATGGAGTAGACAGTGTCCTGTCAGTTCAGTGGCTCCTCTATATGAGGTCACCTTGGTTCCAGGGACTTCTCTTACCCCCACACACATACCAGCCTCCTCTCTGAGCACCAGTGCTCCAGATTCCAGGTGAGGAGGTATGTTCTTTGTTCTCATGCCTTTTGGATGGAAATCCTGCAACGATCAAGCACTGACTCTCACATTGGGATCAACTTTGCTCTGAAGCCTTCTCTGACTCATTCTCCACAGGCTGGATTTCTCTGCTTTGCTAACTTCTGAATTTGACCTCTGAGAGCCAATGTTAGGGGTCTCTTACCTCTCACCCCCCTTCCCCAAGCACTTCCCCATATCCCTGTTAAGTTTTCTGCACATGCCTGTTTTCCTCCAGCATCAAATCTTACCTTCTCCGTGGTGCATGGCCTGCTGGTCAACCATGGCTACTATGCACGCATATACGCTAACCTCTGCAGTGGCCAATTCTGGCAAATATAATGTACCTGCATATGAACTGTATTTATCATAGTATCTACTGCAGTTTCTCATAAAAGTTGGCCATACTCATGAAAACTGGAAAATGTATGGCAAACTTTTCACTTAGAATTTCTAAAGAATTTAAAAATCTGAAGTTTCCTCAGCCAAAAATGACCTAAAGTTCACTGTAATAATGGGGAGAGGGGTATTATAAAGGGAAAATTAACATTTGCTCAGCAATTACTATATGCCAGACATTTATCTACACATGCTATTTAATCCTTGCCAAAACTCAATGAATTAAGAATTATCACTACAGATAAACCATCTAACACTCGGCACGGATTAATAACTTTCTCAAGAAGCTGGCAATTGGTAGGACACATATTAAACTCAGGTCTTTCTGATTTCAAAGCTAATGTTCTTTTCATCATACCATGCTGATGCCTAAGTATCCAACACATTTATTTCAGAGCTACCAAACATTTTCCAATTCCTTATGTAACTATATAAATAACACTGAGATGCATACAAACATTTATTTTCCTTAATTTAAAAGCTTGAAATGAAGTTATATAAACTAAGAAAATGTAATTGCAGGGTATTATTATACAAGAGTTTTTGTTCTGTTTGTTTTTTATAACACTGACCAAACTTTGTAACAAGGCACCATGTATTGAGAATTTTGAGGGGCTTTTGTTCAGTTACAAGCAACAAACAATTGGAATTTGAATGCCAAATTCTGAGGATGAGTTCAACAAAATTATCAAGCTAGGGAATTCCTTCTGGTCATTCACCATCCAAGGAAAAATAGCCCAAGTGCTGCACTCTTGATTCACCTAACAGTAGCTTATCTAAAGAAAATTCAGCATCATACAAATTTGGTTTGAACTTTTAAGAAATTCTTATAATTTTTAAATGTTGTTAGGGATACCTCACACCTGTAAAATTGTATAACTAAAATATCTTAGAAGATATAATTTCCATTTATCTCCCCCATCTACCTTGGATGAGTAACTATACTTGAGAATCCTATATAATAAAAGGCTAATATGCAAATTGACCGAAGACCGGTCCCTATGATGTGTACTGACCACCAGGGGGCAGACACACAATGCAGGAGCTGCCCCCTCGTGGGGGAGCGCCACTCAACCAGAAGCCGTGCTCACCAGAAGCCTCTCCCGCCTCCGTGACAGCACTAAGGATGTCCAACTGATGGCTTAGGCCTGCTCCCCATGCTAAGCTGTCAGTCAGTCAGACATCTCCCGAGGGCTCCCGGACTGTGAGAGGGTGCAAGCCAGGCTGAGGGACCCCCCACTCCCCAGTGCATGAATTTCATGCACTGGACCTGTAGTGTATATATAAAAAGGAATAAACAAATGTACATATTTAAATATTTATAATAAATTAATATATACATAAATTAATAAAGTTATACCTTCTAACTCCACTGCTACTGTGAAATACTACCTACAAGCAGAAATACAATTTATACATTTGACAGGAACAGTCATCCAACACCCTGGCCTTTTAGGTGTTTCAATGACCAGTCATCATTCTGACAATCTTCTTTATTGCACCTCAGCCATCTATTCCTTTAATTTCCCCTCAACCTTCCCATTGCCAAACCTGTCTTGCCTCTGAAATCAATAATTAAGACTCCCCAATTCTGAACCTAGTTTCCTGTCCTTGGTATTTGTTCACCTTTCAATTCCTACCATACTTATCCTTAACCTCTGTCACTGGCAGTCTCTTCCTTCTCCCCATTTATCAGAATCTCCTTTCCTTACTTCTGACTAATCAAATTTAGTTTTATGATCCATCATATCAGGAAAATAAAAGATCCATGCCTTTTTCCTTTCATCACGTATGCATGCAAATGCTTTATCCCTGAATGAATCCAACTATTTTATCTTCTCTGTGTCTATATTTAGGTGATATGCATGGCTGGGAGGGAAGTTCCACACAATCTTAATGTATGTCTATAAAATTCTACATTTATAAAGTCTATAGCATCAACTAAGCCTTAACACCATCCAGCAATTCTTTTTTCACTGGTCAGTCTACATGACTATTTTAAATCTTCTCCACTCAAACATCTAATCTCTATACACTCTTTCCCTCTTAGTATCTGATCTCACCACCTACTTCATCAAAAAAATAGAAGCTATCCAATAGGAATTGCCTCAGTTTTCCAACGACACATTCATTCATTCAATATGTATTAAACACCAGTGGAAGCCTGGGCTCTGGAACCAGTCACCTATGTGGCTATTCTAGTTTTGTCCTTTGGGCAAGTTACTTAACCTCTTTGCATTTCTGGTTTATTCATTTCTAAATTGCAGGTAATAATATTACCAACCTCACAGGGTTGTTATGAAAGTTCAATAAGATAAGTATAGTCAGAGTATTTAGAATGGTACTTGGCACAAAGTAAATAAATCTTAGCTATTGTTACCACCATGATGACAACTACATCAATTGTTGAAGTATACAAAGTATTCAAATCTATACCCATTCTTTCAATTCTTCTCCTTCAGTTATAATAAGAAATGTCTGTGTCTCTACCATCTAAGGCCAATATTTCTACTCCCCTTGTTTTAACTGAGAGCATAAGAACAAAATAAATACAGCTTCATATGAGAAGACTAGAAAGGCTAAGTAACTAGTCCAAGGTCAAAGGCTATTAAAATGCAGAGTTGGGCTTGGAAATCAACTCCAACTCTATAGCTACATGCTTCTGCCTTCCACATATCCATTGAATTTAATTTGACAGAAAGTTCTACCTATATACCTCAGTTCCTGCTATAGAAGTGATACTTATATATTTGATAAATGAGAACTTCCCCCAAAGTAAACATGGGCCTTTAAAGGCCTGAAACGTCAAGTATGCATGAAACAGTAAATTATGGAAGAGGAAGTACTAAATTCTGAAGGTGGTTTGGGAGGCTTCATAACCTATGGGATGCCAATGGGAATACTGTGAACAGAAGTGTGCAGAAAATCCCTGGCCGAGAGTTAACAAGGGCCAGGGAATGCCTTGATGGTGAGAAAAAGTTAGAGCTGCTATCGGCAGGAAATCTCTTGGACATGACAAAATCTGTTTAATAAAAAAGGGGAATATATTATAACTATTTGGCATGTGGGCCCGAATCAAACGTCTAGCATGAAAGTCTGGAGATCACCTGAGGACTAAAAGCAGTGTCCCTTCAAGTAGGGAGTTAGAGTTCCAGCAGCTGTCAAGGAATCCCGAGCCTTCAAATACTATTAAAGAGGCAATATAAAAGAACTTTAAGGAGTAACTGTGGAGGTGCAGATAAGAGATTCCACTATGTTCAGAACACCTGGAATCACTTAAGAGACATCTGTTATCATCTGGGAATCAGAGATTAGAGCGCAGGACCACTGGTTTAGGTCAATTCAGAATAGCATTTCCATTTCTCCACAGCAAATGCTCATAGGACTTCAGGCTTTTCATTGCAGCTTTACACAAACTACTTGTTATGGCATTTAAAACTATTCCATTTTCCCACAAATTAAAGTAAATAAAATGAATACATTTTAAAATGAAGAGAATGAAAATATGAAAAAAACTAGACATCATATGCATCACAGTATGCCAATAATTTTCATATACACTGCATTTAATTCTCACAGAGGATATTAATTCATTAATTAATTCATTAATTATGCTATTATCTCCAAGATGAAATTTGGAAGTGAAATAACTTGCTCAGAGATATCTTACTCAGAGTTCATAAAAGATGAGCTGAGATTTGACTCTAGATCTGTCTGATTTTGCCACTATATCTGTTCATACAGGAAAAGGTGGTTAAAAAAAATCACAAAATTATGTCTATAAAGCTAGCTCAGGCTGACAAATAAAAGCCATCTAAAAACTGGAATTAACTCTTAAAATTAGTATGCATAATTAGAAGCATTCTCACCTAACAGGCATGCTAGAATCGATTAAGTAAAGGAAAGACAAAGCAGTAGCAATTTATGCTGAGGAAAATACAGCCAACTGGATCAGCCTGGTAGTGACCAGCACTCACCCTCAACAGTTTCTGTAGAATGCACCCAAAAGTCACAGACACCAGCCTGGGAGATGGAGGGGACTGAGAAAGTGTACAAGTACTCCCTGCAGGCCACCTTGTCCACCGCCCGGGTGGGGTGGGGGGCCAAACACTTTCAGAGCCAGCACTGCTATAAGAGAGAACCATAAGTGCTCTGGTATGAGAAAAACAGCACAATTTCATTCACTTTCACATGCCTGTACATTACCAAAATTATAAAACAATGGAGAAAATAAGGGGACTAGATCAATTGAAATTGGATTCCACTCTATGCCCTCTCTCCATAGTAAAGAGTCCACGGGTTGGTTTGCCAGGAACATACATTTCTCAACAATGGATTTCATGGACTTCTTAAAAATTTTTCACTCACATCTAAAATATGTCTTGTCTACAACTTTTCTAGATTAGCAAGAGAACTGAAAATACACAATTGTTGCAAAAATAGCTCTATGGCTTAAGAGACCTGAGTTGGCAGCCTATGGCACTGGCATGAGATTCTAAAACTCATCATGAAACTGCCTCGATCAGACCATCCTACTAGAGACTACATATAGAAAGCATAGCTCCTTCATTCTTCATTCACCCACATAATAGCTTCCTTCCATCATTCATTCATCTACATAAATGTCTGAACAAAGGAAGTGTTTAATACATGCTTAGTTAATGAATAGAATTATTTAGCAAACAATTGAGAGTTGATTTTCAGAGGTTAAGCAGCAAATTTCTAGATTTAAGCCCAGCTCAGTGTAACCTAAGGTAGCCCGATTCCAGGGCGATCAACTGTAAGACTGGAGCTCAGGGTAATTAATGCTCCAGCACTTTAAGTCACAACAAATGTCCCTTAAGAACATGGCTTGTGCTGCTCTGGACCACTCTAGGGAGCGGCCTCTTTTAGGGTATATGTGATCTTGGCCACTACCAAAAGCATAGCAGAGAAAAATAAATTTTCACCTACTCCCTTCACAAAGACACTATAAGCGATTACTGAGCTGTGGAAAGGCACAAGCATAAGAACAAGGGAAATTACTTCTCTTGTAATCATTGTTTTTCAGTTAGCATCTTCACTCCTGGTCAAATTAGGTCTGCTCGGAGTGGACCCACGGACAACACTTATCTTCAAAGAGGAAAGGACACTTACAATGCCCATTTACTTTTAAAGGTTCTCATACAGTAACAGTATTATGTTCTCATTTTCAGCATTAGCTGAGAGTGTTCAAAGCCTTAAAAGGGGGGAGGGGGTCGGGACAGGCAATGGAAGGAGCCTGCAGAGGCATCACAGCTGCCTTGAAAGCTGGAAGGCCGCTGCAGTCACAGTCCATCAGTTTCATGCCTGTGGTTTCCTTTCATTCTCAGAGTCAATTTAAATTACTAATAATCAGGAAACCTACATGACAAGACATCTATTAAAGACAACTACTAATAAAATCGAAACTAAATATCAAATTGGATCATGGTACAGCTAGCTCCCGGGTTATAACTTAAGCTTCCATGAAGTGCAAACTAATGTATTAGAGGCACTGCTCTGAAGAACAAAATTAATTGCCTTTGTGAGTTCTCCCAACTTGCAAAACTCCTTCGGGGAAGTTACTGCTTTGTTAACAAATCAGTGGCCACTTAAAATCCCAGATGCTCTTAGTATCACATACATTCTTGCTGAGACAGAGGCATGAGGAGTAAATTTTTATGTAAACTTCTCAACAAACTATGCCAACATTTTAAAGCCAGGGCTACCTTACTATAATTACATGTTCCATAAATACAAATACAAAATCTAGTTTTTAATTTTGATAAAAATAACTGACTGGGTGAATGAAATGTGGCTACCTTTCATTTTACTTTTCTTTTGCCTGCTAAAGTTACCGTGCAAAATATACTGGGAAAGAGTAAATACATAGTTACATTGCAGCCAATAGTGCTGAGTGGCATTGTGACCTTGGGCAAGTAACACATTCTCTGGGCCTCATTGGAAAACTGAGGGACAAAGATGATCTGATATTAAGTGTAACTAAATTTTATGAGAGTAGAAAGATTCTTTATATATATATATATATATATATATATATATATATTTTTTTTTTTTTTATTGATTTTTTACAGAGAGGAAGGGAGAGGAAGAGGGATAGTTAGAAACATTGATGAGAAACACTGATTCAGCTGCCTCCTGCATACTCCCCACTGGGGATGTGCCCGCAACCAAGGTACATGCCCTTGACCGGAATCGAACCTGGGACCGCTCAGTCCGCAGGCCGACGCTCTATCCACTGAGCCAAACCGGTTTCGGCAGAAAGTTTCTTGATCATTGCTGTGGCCCCAATATTTGTTTACTGAAAAGTAAATAGGGCCGATACCATGAGCCAAGTCCTCACTATGGGATATATATATACTCATTTAATCCCTATAACAATACTTTGAAGGGAAATGATTATCCCCATTTCATAGATAAGAAAATGGAGTTTAAAAAAATGTGCAAGATCACAAAGCTACTGGGTGGAGTGGGGATTTGAACTAAGTTTGTCTAACACCAAAACCTAACCTCATTTATATTTTCTTCCAATAGGAGAAAAATAAATATTTCTGTGTAATTGAATTATTTTACCTACACCACATCAAATTACTTTAGTCCATTCAAGAAGGGACTAATTTTTAATTCCTAGAGTCTACTTTAATTCAGGACTTTGACACCTTTTACATTTATAAAATTCCAAACAACCTCGGGGACAGACCATTGCAGGAGCCCCTGACAGTCTCCCAGAGGTTGCCCTTTGTCCACTCCCCTTCCTCCAGCTTTTGCCACAGTATGTAGTTTATTCCCTACCATTCTAATCCACTGCTGAGATACAGTGTGTTGTTAGAATAGCCCCTATGCCTTCAGCAGGCACAGTCCAAATTTTTGCAAAGCAGCTACAAAGGCAATTTGGGAAACATACAACTCTTAACTTTCCCATCTGGTTTTCACACCAGCTCCTTCCTCCATAAGCCCACAGAAGTCACAGTCGGCTCCTGTTTTCTGGGAAACTAGCTGTCTTTTCATCTTGCTGGGTGTATGTTATGTCTGTCTGTCAGCAAATTGGGAAATGGCCTCCATCCTGACAGATACATTTTGTAAAGCCTTAAAAGCACATACACTAAAGTGAAGACAAAAAGGAAATTTTTCTGGTTTTGGACTCTGGCTATTTGCTCTTTACAGCTTATATGTCAAGGGAATGGGATTTCCCAGGTAGATGTACTAATGTAAAATGCATTAGTGTTAAGGTGGGGGCTCCCAATTCACCCAGGGCCAAAGGGTTAATACAAAATGACAGAATTTAATGACTGCTATTATGGTTGCCAGGCAACCAAGAGAAGGTGTGCCATAAAGGCCTAATTAATGAATGAGGTAGCAAGAGTTTCTGTTAAGTTGGTAAGCAGTTCACAGTTCACCATTGGTTGGCTTTGCCCAGATGGTAATACTCTTAAGCTTTCTTAGCTCCACTGAGCAGCAGCAAAATAATGTGATTACAGTTGCAGCTCTGGCTAAAGTTCTGACATCCTTTCCATAGTGAAAAGGTAGTTGAAACAACAGTCTTCTGCACAGATTCATATCAAGGACTTGTGTGTTTGCACTTGGTCTTTCACACAATCCTGATCCAGAAGGACTGCAATGATTATTTGCTGGGTACTCTTCTGCTTAGGAATAGTCAAATTTGGGGCCAAAACTGAATTGCCATTGGAATTAGAGTCATTGTTGGAAAAATGCTCTTTCCAAAGGAAAGCCCAGATGATAGTAACAAAGGACTACAATTGGAGTGTCCACTTCTTGCCAAGCTCTGTCCTAGTGCAGTACATTAATTAACTTTAGTTTTCTAATGTAGGAATCACCATCTCATTTTATAAGCCAAGGTTCAAAGGGACTAAGTACCTGGCTCAGCATCACACCCACTGAGAGAATATGGCTGAGCAGGGATTCAAACCTGTCTTGACTCCCAGGCCCACTCTCTCCACACTGCACAATGCTCACTGTTGTGGGTGACAATCATGATGAAAACTGTTCTGCAGGAAGTACTTTGTGAGGTGGCAAACATAGAGCTGGTACTTAGTATCTATTATTTTATTTGATCTTCAACCTTATAACAACTGAGATTCTGCTGGTGTTATTAATTCCCTTTTTAAAGAGAAGGAAAATGAAACTCAGTTAAGTATTTGTACAAAGTCACGAATTTAGTAAATGAGAAAACCAACACTTGAACTCAAGTCTGTGGTTTCAAGGCCTGCTCTCCTTTCACTACTGTAGCTCTTAAAGGCAGGCTATAATTTAATTTCTATCCTGAAAATTGATAATTTACTCAATTACTCTGTTCCCTCCATGCCATGAGCATCAATTAAACATGTGAACTTTTCTTTAAAGAGTGTGCCCTTTACATCAGAATGTAGCTCAAAATCACCACATATTCAAACAGGGGAATGTCTCTGAGAGCAGGTATAGTGAATTGGCAGGAGAGGAAAAAAGGTTTTCTTCACCCCAACCCTCAACTAAGTTTTGGAGAAAACAAGAGGGGTTGGGTTGGGGAGGTGGGGCAACCGAAGAGGCAGCTGTCTCAGATGGCCTGAGCTCTAAGGAGAAAGGCTCTTCTTTAAGGGAGGAAGGTCTGTGCATGCCAAGGGGCCAAAGGGGGCCCCCAAATGAACAAAGATAAAAAGAGAAGGAAGAAAGATTGGTCTGAGACCAGTTAAAGTGTTCTCATTAGTAGGCCCCCAACTTCAAAAGTAATCAAAGTAGAGGACCCAGCTCAGTCTAGCAAAAGATCAGAAGAATTGCCTCTCTATGCCTCTCATTCATCAAAATAGTCTTTTTACTAGGCCCACAACTAGTACAAACGTTAGCTTTTCTTACTATCAGGGTTATTTAAAATACATTAAAACTTTCTTCAGACTTACCTTGGTAGAGTTAACTTTATCTTTTTTATATAACGGTTTAGTCCATGATTATTTACAAATGACTCTTGCTTATCTATGACAAGTTTTAAAATCCAAGATTGGCTGCCTGCTGTCACCCAGTATATGTGTGGGCTTCCTCAGTCCTGCTGTTTGTGAATGTACACTTGGGGAAGACAAACAATACTAGTTTAAGCAAAATGGAAATAGAAGACAATCAGCCCCCTTTGCCCAATAGGAATGGCATGCATGCATGCATTCATTCATTCGTTTATTTATCAAACATCCTATGAGCATTTGAAAAAGGCAAAATGCTAGCAATTTAAATACAAAAACAGGGCTTTTAAATTATAAGCCTTCAAGACTTAAATTACAAATGACACTCCTTCCAAGAGCATAGCTCACTTGTGAGAACTGTGTTCTGCCTCAGACTGTCAGCTCACTCACTTGCTCACTGATTCCCCGCTTCAACTATTTCCCTCCCTCAGTGCCCTAATGCAGGTCCCCAAGCTTCTCTCCTGACCTATAATGAGTTCCTCCACCGAGGTGCCAAAATGATTTTCCAACACACAAATCTGACACCACACCCTTAAGATTCTCTAGGTCACTCTTCATTGACTTCAGGTTCATGTCCAAAAACCACATGTGGAATGTGAGAACCTTGCTCTCCAGTACTCCCACAGAGCAACTCTGCTCCAGGCACCCTGAAAGACTTGCCACAATGCAGCAGCACTACGCTCTCTTGGTTTGGGGCCTCTGCCTGTGCCATTAAATCTGCCTATTATGCTCTTTCTAATCCCTACTCCTACCCCAATTCCCCCACTTACCCGGTAACATTCTCACTTGCCCTTTAAATCTCATCTCACTTCTGACTTCACCAAGTTAGGTGAGCTACCTCCCCCAAGGCTTTGCTCTTTTGTACACTGTGACACTGAAATTGTTAGCTTGATCATCTTCTCTTATAAGAACACCTCTTATCTGCATTGCCAAGAGCAGAATATTTAAGCTAGAGCAGAATGCAGTAAATGTTTACTGAACCCATGTTTATTGAACAAACAAATGGAACTATAACTACAGTATATATAACTATAACATACTATTAACTATCTATAACATATTATTCTAGGATGATCTTTGCTTTCTTCCCAAATTATCCTATATAATAAAAGCTTAGGTAGTGTCGTGCCCTCGCACAACATCGCCACAAGATGGCCACCCTCATGTCACCACAAGATGGCTGGCAGGGGAGGGCAGTTGTGGGCAATCAGGCCGGCAGGAGAGAGCAGTTAGGGGTGAACAGGCCAGCAGGGGAGGGCAGTTGTGGGTGATCGGGCTGGCAGGGGAGGGCAGTTGGAGGCGAACAGGCCAGCAGGGGAGGGCAGTTGGGGGCGATTGGGCTGGCACGGGAGGGCAGTTGGGGGTGATCGGGCCTACAGGGGAGGGCAGTTGGGGGTGATCGGGCTGGCAGGGGAGGGAAGTTGCGGGCGATTGGGCTGGCAGGGAAGGGCAGTTGGAGGCCATTGGGCCAGCAAAGGAGGGCAGTTGGGGGCCATTGAGCCGGCAGGGGAGGGCAGTTGGGGGCGATCAGGCCGGTAGGGGAGCAGTTAGGTGTCAATCAGGCCAGCAGAGGAATGGTTAGGGGGTGATCAGGCTGGCAGGCAGGCGGTTAGGAGCCAGCACTCCCAGATTGTGAGAGGGATGTCCCAGATTGGAGAGGGTACAGGCCGGGCTGAGGGACAACCCCCCCACCCCCACCCCGTGCACAAATTTCATGCACCAGGCCTCTAGTTAAAGAAGAAAAGTCAAAATTTTCCTTCCTTCCTTATTCTCAAAGGCCCTGAACTACTCTAACCTTTGTAGTCTTAGCAGTTGGTACTCACTCCCATTTTTAAAGCCAATTGAGTAGCTCCAATTAACTAGCATTTCTCATCCTAACCCCTAGAGTTGGAATTTGAGAGCCACAGTGTAAAACAAGCACCACTCATCAGAGACTGAAGAGAGGGAGGATCCAGGAGAAGAGATCACACATGTGGAGCACCTAATCAACCTCTAAAACCGCATACACCTAAACTTTGCTAATGAGACTTTAGTATGAATTTCATCCTTTAGTGGTACTGCAAAGTACACGCTGAATTCTCAACGCTGGCTCCAGGCCAATTCTGTCTTCAACTTTGGCACTGAGAGTTAACCACCTGGAGTGAGGGGGAGGAAGGGGGAGGAGAGGGGAGGAGAAGAGAGAAAGGGAAAAGAAGAGGAGCATAAAATTGCAAAAATATTCACTGAGCAAACTTCAGATGAAAAGCCTAGTTGATTTAAACTGAAAGCTGGGATGCAGACAGGAGGTGGCAGCATGGACTTGAGGTCTGAGCATCAAATGTCTGGCCAGGCCTCCCCAGCCTTTTCCTCAAGGCTGTGCCACAGAAGGTGGACCACAACCTCTCTGAGCACACAAGTCTGTCCTCTAAAAAAGGGAGGAGCAATTCACCTTTCCTAGTTTAAAGGAAAATTTAAGAATAAAAAGACATAAGATGATGAGCAATTCCTAAAAAAAAATAATAATAATCAAGCTGTAAAAAATACAAATTAGCACCAAGTGCCTTGATAGCTGATACAAAGTTGTCAAAATTTGAACTTGCATTCTAATTTTGACTAGCATTTTAAATTAGCTTTATTGTATACCATTTCAATCTGGCTCAAAAGCATCTTCAGGGAAAATTTTTAGCAAAGAGAAATTCAAAGGCAACTCTTACTTTTAAAATCTCAGTTTCAATGAGTTCTAAGTTTATAGTAAAACGGCTCTGGAATTGTAATGCCATTCAGAGGCAATGGCACCAATTATGCCCCAAGCCTCACTAATTGCTCAAGATTTAAATATAGTTAAAAATTGAGAAGTTGAATATGAAACTCTCTCATGACCCTCATTATGTTTTTGTTCAAAAAGTTTTGATATTAGTAACATAATTGTGAGTTAAATGCTAAAATTCAGCGACATGTAGAGACAGAATTTGTAAAGCCTCTAAGACACTTAAAATGGAACAGTTCAGGTCTTTGATGTAACTGAACACTTGCAAACCAACTTGAGGCAAGTTTCCTCCTCTCCAGGAAAGAAGGCAAAGGCAGCTGCCCAGGACTACAGGTTCTAGAGTGTGATTTGGAAGCATTTTAGCATCACACTCCTCATAATTCAAACCCTGGTTTGTGTCTGTCTTTATAGATCATTGTTGGCCAGATGGAAAATATTAAGGGAAAGATATTGCAACCAACCCAGCAGGCTGTGGTACACAGTTGCAAGGCCCCAGTTAACCATAAGCAGATCTGCAGGCGGCTCTGCGCAGCTACAAGCAGAGCTCTGGTGCATCCTCTCTCTGCCCAGCAGCAGGAGGGCCCCAGGCCAGCTGAGAGCAGCCACTGTGCCAAACAGACTGTGTGAGTCTCACTGCTCCGATGCTTCCAGAGAAAGAGGGAGAATCGATGGACTCCTTTGTAAACAACTTCTTGTGCTTTCAGGCTGTGTCTGACTTCAAAGGCAGCATAACTTAATCCTGTCACAAATTATGTCCTGGAAATCGTGAGGCAGTATTCTCCTGAGCAAATACCTATGTGGTCACTTATAAGCTAGATTTGAACAGGTAAACAGCAAACGACAAAAGAAAACCAAGTACAACTTTTAGCAAGAAAAACTGCACAGCCAAACATAATTTTCACTCACTGTTTAAACATATTTTCAGTAAATTTTTGCTGGGTATTAGCAAATACAGACCTTGAATATCAACATTTATGTTGCGCTATGACATTTCTTTATATGTTCATCTCCGCCATTAACGGGAATGACTCTCAGATTGACCCACCCTCAAATATTTGTTGAATAAAAAGTTTTAATTGCTAATAATGACTAAATTTTATTGAAGGCTTAGTCTACCACAGGTATTCTTCTGAAACTTATGTGTATTATAAATTTCTGGAGAAAGTCACTTTTACCAAGAGAGGTCTCACTTAGAAATGATGTAAGGTAGACTTTATCATTATTCCCTTTCCACAAAGGCATAGGATAATTCAATCATAACTTGCCTAAGATTTAATCTAAGCCTGACTATAAATTCAGATTCTTCCACTCTCCGTGCTGTTTCTCTACATCACTCGAGCAAACTTTAGCCATCCCAAGCATGACTATTTCCGAAATGCACTAGACCATGAAGCCCTTGAGGACAGGAATAGGACTTTATTCATAGCTAAAGCCCCAGCACCCAGCACAGAGCATGAAAGAATGAAAAGAATGAATGAAGGGAGTAGAAGGAGGAGTCTCAGTTGTTTACCAATTGTCCTTATGCAAGCCTATGAGAGGCACAGTCGAATTAGTATCCAAGGAAAGAATAGAGTACTTGGGTGGTTCACAACCAGGAAAAAAAAATTAGTGTGTAAAAAAGAGATCTTGAATATGAATTTTTAAAACTACAATCCAGAGACCACAGAAGGGGTTCTGTAAAAACCCTTAATGTCTATAAAACATAAAAAAAGAAAAAAATTTGAAGATGGTTCCTGGAAAGCTTACAGCAGGTTTTCAAAAGATTCCCATTACCCCAAAAAGTTAGCCACATGAGGTA
This sequence comes from Eptesicus fuscus, assembly GCF_027574615.1. NCBI lineage: Eukaryota > Metazoa > Chordata > Mammalia > Chiroptera > Vespertilionidae > Eptesicus > Eptesicus fuscus. Next base: position 70,849,745 of record NC_072487.1, read on the forward strand.
ATAAAGTTAAAGAAGATTCTCTTGGAGAGTAGAGAGGGAAAGACCAGGGCCTGGTGGTCGAGGGCTTGTGTTCCAGTCATACCCTCTGAGCAGCACTGCACCTTAGCTAGATCACTCTCATCTGACACTTAGGAATGTACCTTGGCCAGATCACTGTGTCATCTGTAATTTACACAGTTGTCACAAGAACTAAATGGGATGATAAATGTATTGGGCATGGTATCTTCTCTCCACCTGGCTGCACACCGTGTGTATGGTACACAACAATGAAACATGAACAGGAGATGGAACAGAAGAACCCTGAAGGAAATATAATGAGGGTAATTGCTGCTGTTATTTTCCCTTATACTGTTTTCTTCTTTAGTCATCTAAGAGTAAAAACCAGAAACCATCCTTTTTTTCCCCAGTGTCTACTACAGAGCCTCATTTTTATCAATAAAAAGTTGGTATCTATATTTTAAAGTTTCTGAAGTAAAAGGAGTTGAATTATATTCTCATATGCAGAGCAAAACAAAAGAAATTCTAAAGAGCCGATGACACCTGTTGAAATAAGGAAACATGGATTCTGTCTCAAAACTAATCCACCTGTACAGAGAAGAGCACTTTTCAGATATTCCCAGATGTACCCTTTGAAGGTGTTTGCTTTGACATCATAATTACAAAATGGTGCAAGGGCCATGAGATCACAAACAGATGAACACTCAAAGAAGAGCAAACATCAAAAACAATCTTTTCTTGCTAAAGACATTAAATGATAGGAAAATGCCTTCAGAAAACAAACATTGCAAGTTACACTGAAAGTAATAAAAATTAGTATTTAATTTTTTTACTGTACTACTTTACATCAGTAGTGTTCCCCACCCCCGGGGGGGGGGAAAAAAAAAACAGGGAAAAAAGCTTTTAGGTATAAATCTAATAAAATATATGCTATTTATTGCTTTTCCTTTAAATTTAAATTCTTTATTGTTTAAAGTATTACATGAGTCTCCTTTTCCCCCATTGTGGGGGAAAATGCTATTGATTTCTTTAAAGAAATTAAAGAAGTCCTGAATAGATGGAGAGAGGTACTGTGTTCACAATTGACTCAAATATTATTAAAATGTCAACTGTCCCCAAACTGACATATATATTTAACCAAATATTAATCAAAATCTAGTAATTTTCTGTATATATCAAAAGCAAAGGAAATAGAAAATAAAAATTTATGTAGTAAGGCAAAAGAACTATAACAAACACAATTTTTATAAAAAGCATAGCTGGAAGATTCATACTATCGCATATGAACTTACTATAAAGCTAGTGAACAGGACAGTATGGTATTGATAGACACAGAAAACAGCAGAATAGAGTTCAGAAACAGACCCACAAAAAATAGTCAATTTTTGACAAAGGTACAAAAGTAACTCAATGGAGAAAAGATGGACTTTTCAACAAATTGTGCTGGAACAACTAGATGTCCATGTGCAAAGAAAAAAAATCTCAATCTAAACCTCACATCTTAAAAAACTTAATTCAAAATGGATCATAGATCTAAATATAAAACATAAAAATATAAAACTTCCAAAAGAAAACATAGGAGAAAATATTTGTAGCCTTGAGTTAGGCAAAGAGTTCCTAGATAGTACATCAAAGGCATGATCCATAAAAGAAAATACGAAAGTGTGTCAGACTTCATCAACATTGAAATCTTTTGCTCTGTGAAAAATAAGAGAATAAATAGAACAAGTCACAGACTGGGAGAAAAAATCTGCAAATCACATATCTGACAAAAGATTTGTATCAAGAATATTTAAAGAACTCTTAACACGCAACAATAAAAAAATAACAAGCCAATTTTTTAAATGGGCAAAAGATTTAAACAGTTTAGCAAAGATAAAATACAGATCACAAATAAGCACATGAATGCTTAAAATCACTAGGGAAATGCAAATTAAAACCATAATAGATCCCAATAACACCTAACAGAATAGCTAAAATATGAAAATAGTGACAATACTAAATGCTGGTGAAATTTGGAGCAACTGGAACTCTCATAATTGCTGATAGAAATGCAAAATTGATAGTCCCTTTGGGAAACAGTATGGCAGTTTTGTGTAAAATTGAACATATACTCAGCACATGACCCAGCAATCCCACTCCTACTATTTACCCAAGAGAAACAAAAATTGTGTTCACACAAAAATCTGTATATAAATGTTTACAACAGCTTTATTCATATTCGCAAAAAGGAGAAACCACCCAATTGCCCTTCCATGGTAAATGGATAAATTGTGGTTACACCCACACAATGGAACACCTATTCAACAATAAAAAGAAATTAGTATACACACAACATGGATGAATCTCAAACGCATTTTACTCTAAGAAGCCAGTCCTCAAAAGATATATATCATATAATTACATTTTAGAAAAGGCAAAACTCTAGAGATGAAAAAAAGACCAATCATTGTCAGGGATTGGGAATAGAAGGGTTTGACTACAAAGACGCAGTCAAGGGAATTTGGGGGAGTTATAGAACTGTTTGTATCTTGACTGTGGTAGTGAATACATGACTCTGCATTTGTCAAAACTCAAAACTGTGCATTGCAAAGAGTGAATTTTATTATATGTAAGCTTCAAAATCATAGTCATAGTATTGCTTAATTTTTAAAAAGAAATAGACAAACTTTCCTAATACACTTACTTAATTGAACCTGCTTAGGAATGCACGGTCTGGAATCAGAAGAATCATGTCCCTTTTTAGATGTATCACTTTAGGCAAGCTACCTAATATCTCCAAGCCTGTTTCTTCATCTGTGCAATGAGGACCACAGTGCCCTCTCATAAGTTATTATGAGGATGAAATGAGGGAAGATATGGAAAGCACTGAGCAAATTGCAAGCATTTAATAAACCTGGGTTGTTATTAAATTTTTATGTGTATTTTTAACAAGTTTTTTTTTAGATTATGAAAATACAGGATGCTACATTCACCCAGAATGACTAAACAATTATAATGTAACCCTGAAACCAATAGAAGTCAACTATTCCGAAGTTTAAAATACACAAATGACTAGTAATTTGCAGTCATCTAATATCCTGTACATTCCTTAGCAGTGCTCAATATTCCAACGATTGCTTAATTATGTCTACCTTCAGATGTAGGGCTGTGTGAAAACGGGGAATGTGTGTGTGTTGTATATCATTGCATCCCCGGTGTCTATAGTGAGTATGCAGCACTTATACTCACCCAATAAATGTCTCCTTAACTTAAGTCAGATAAGGCAGAAAATATGGAATGGGGCAGCACAAAAGAGTGGGAGGAATACAGAGTTCAGTTCAAATACCAACAATATTTGTTAATAATCAATATTATCTTGTTACAAACTATTCTTCAAGGTGCTCTTTCCTCTTCTATAAAATGAAGATAATTGTTCCCTTGCAGAGCTGTTATGAAGACTAAATAAAATAATATATGTGAATGTACCAAGCACTCAGCTCCCTAAACATGATGGGCTTCTACTATGGCAAATTTCTGTCTTATTCCCCAACATTAGCACATCCCAAGAGAAGGGTTGGGAACAAAGCTTGGGAAAATTTCAGCGAAAAAATAAAGCTATATTAGATTACTACAAAATAATGTCATCTGTTATTAATTGATACTCATAACAAGCCTTTAAAAGAATTATTACTGTCCTCAGTATATAAATGGGGGGAAAAGTCCCAGCAAAGTTAAAATATGCTCATGGAAATGTAGCTAGAAAAACAAGAGCTGAGACTTGAACCTTCTGAGTTTATATTCTGGGTTCTTTTCCCCTAAGAGAATCAAGGTACAAATCAAAGGACATATCCATCTAAAGGGCTCAGTGACCTTCCCAATATTAACCAGTTGATGAAAGTGAAAATACTCCAAATTCTACTATAACCATTTATAGATGCTCTAAGCCTGTTCAACCACCCCTCTATTTGTTGATTTGCAAACACCATCTCACACTTTGAAGTAAGTCCTCATATGTGAATTCCAGAGATAAAAAAAAACTCAGTTTTAAGAGGTAAGGTAACTTAACAAAGATCATAAGCTAGCAAGTGGAGAACTGGGAAGCAAAGCCAAACTTGTCTTGACTCCAAAGCTCCTGTTCTTCTCACTACACAACAGGGCTCGTTTTCAGTGATTTTTAAATTCCCAGTCAAAAAATCCAGCTACATGACTTCCTCATATCACCCTCATGGCATACACAGCACTCAGTATTTGCCTGAACTTGTAGGAATTACCCTTTCAAAATACTACGTGTTGAGATATATTTCCTTTTAAGAAGTGATTTTTGTCGACCAAGAATTCTAAATTCCCAAAACAACATCTACCTTCCAGAAATATCACTGAAGACAGACTGGAGTTCTTATGAGAAGTAAAATTCCTGATATTAATTATGCACACCAATAGCAATTTTATCTTTATAAAGGCTAAAGGCACTAATAAATTTAAAGGAGGTCTTCAGGAAGTATTTGAGAACAGATAACCTATAAGAAGCTACCTTGTGAGCTTAGAAGGGCTAACATTATCATTTCCATCTTACATGAGAAAAACTCTGCATCTTACCCAAGGTCACACAGTCCATGAGTCTCTGAGAGGGGTCTAGAGGAGTTATTTTCAACCTTTTTAATCTCATGGCACACATAAACTAATTACTAAAATTCTGTGGCCACCAAAAAATATGTTCTAGTTTTTGTCGATCTGACAAAAAAAAAGTATAATTTTGATTCATTCACACCAGACAGCTATTGTTGTGTTGGCTGTTGTCATTGTTTTATTTGACAATCTAAGGGAAAAGAGGTTAGTCTCCCAGACTAAAAAGTCAGGTATTGCATGTTTCTAAAAATTCTTGTGGCACACCAGCGTGCTTGCTGCAGCTCATCAGTTGAAAACTGCTGGTCTAGATGGAAGGTCTTTCCTCTCCTAACCCAGTGGTTCTTCTCTTATGACATCAGAATTCTAGGCTAGGTCATGCTGTGATGTTGCAAAGAAAAAGTCCTTTGCCCTCTGTCTTAAGTTTCTCCAGGGAGAGCTGTTAGGGAAAAGAAGATAACAGCCCAGAGCCACTGTCCCTACCTAATTTTAAAAATGAACAAGGTTTCATAGTTAATGTTCCATCTAAAAGTGACAAAAACGATAAAAATCAACTGCAATTTAAAAAATTTTTAAATACTGCCATACATTAGAAAGACTGTGCCAAAACTTCTGTAATCCCTCTGATCATGCATCTCAAACACATTCATGGGAATAAGAAAAAATTGTCCAAAAAACATGAATTATAGCAATAAAGCCCTAATGAGCTCATGGAATTTAATAAGATGATTTGAATAAAAATTTAAAAATCCACAGATTATTTGAATCTTAAGGGACACTGATAACTATCTAGTCCAACTCCCGCATTTAGAGATGAGGTTTTTACAGATCAGGCACCTCGCCCAGTGTCACCTGGACTATTCGTGGTACAGGCAGAACTTGAACCAGATCCTAAAACTAATCTTTCCTAGATATTACACTGCTGTCAATGAAGATTTCCTTAACCAATTAACTACTGATGCTGTGAGGTTATTGATCTTAAAATTATAAAATGTCAATGTAATTTATTCAGCATTTTTAAGATAAATATTTCATTAAAGCCAATGAGGTGACTAAGGGAATACAGTAGTTAATCCTGCCTCAATTAGAACTATTACTATACTAGGCTAGAATTACTGTTGGCATCTAATATAAAAAACATTTTAAAATCCTTTAATTTAGGGAATAGGCAGATGTGTCCTGATCCTTGTCCAGGAGGAAATAGAGGGAGCAGCTGAAACGAGAGGAATCCAGCCTGAATTGGCAAAGGAGACACGGCTGGTGAGACAGTTTGCAGCTGGGAAGGGCAGAGATCTCCAGGAAAAAGAAAACAACTCCGAGACCATGTGGATTCCAGCAACAGAGAGGAATCGACAGGACTACTCCAGCCATGAAGACAGAAGAGAAGCAGTCCAAAGATGGAAGACACCGACGTCGCCTTGCCATACTAGCAGTTAGCAGCTGTGCGTCACTGCAGGATGCCCAGGACCAAACCAGAGAGAGTCGGACCTGCATTACCACCATTTGTCCACCATCCAGAACTGAAATGTCATTGCTGACATGTACACATAGGAACTGTTTGACATTGAAGTTGGGTCTCAAAAGAACTGTTGGCCCAGAAAGAAACTCACTACAGACTGACTCCTTTGCCTGTCAGCATAACCATTATTGCTTTTCTCATTTTCGGTTCTTATAAGTGTATTTCTATTAGCACATGATCTCACTCATCTAGGGGAAATAATGAACAACATAGACTGATGAACAAGAACAGACCCAGAAACAAGGAGGCATGGATCAGACTGTCGGGCCTCAGAGGGAGGGTAGAGGAGGGTGAGGGTAAAGGGGAGAGATCAACCAAAGGACTTGTGTGCATGCATATGAGCCTAACCAGTGGTTAAGGACAACAGGGGGGTGGGGGCATGCGTGGGGAGGGGTGTGGGATGGGAATGGGGGGATGAGGACAAATATGTGATACCTTAATCAATAAAGAAATTTAAAAAAATAAAAAATAAATAAATAAAATCAATAAAAACATATATTCAAAAAAATAAAATCCTTTAATTTAACCTTAAATTGAACTCAGTCTTGAAAGGGCAGATCACTATATAATTAAGTAGTTTGAATTAAATTTACTAAAACAACAACAAACAAACAAACAGTTGTGTTTGGAAAAAACAACAGGAGCAAAGATTTCTGTATATATCCCTTGATCTTTAAAAATAGTATTACATGACAACAGGACTCTCCCTGTGCCACTTCCAATAAAAAATTCCAAACTGCATCCTCTTCAGGGACTTAGCAGCCATCAGAAGCACTTCAAATGGGGCAGACAATGGGTTTGTATAAATCATGAGCAGCTCCTATCCTTTGAAAATATTTAAAAAACAATACTCTTAAAACAAATACACCTGAATTCCAAGTGAGAAAATGGACTGCCATTCGCTAACCGTCACTGAAGTTTTGCCATATACATTCTAAGTGCTTATGTAATAAAAAACTAAAAAACAAAAACATCCTTCTGGGAAACTGATGTGAGAAAATTCTTTCCAAAACCATTAAAAGAGCCCACTAGTTGAACAGTCTGAGCTGAGAAAACCTTCTAGAAGAATAAGAAATTGAAATAAGAGGAATAATATCCAGAATGTAAAGCACTGAACATATTAACATCCATCAGGGGACTCGTAACCAGTGTTTGTTAAAGAGGATTTTTAAGATTAATAGCTAAAATGAAATTAAATCTAAAACATATTTAAACTAATTTATACGTTTGTTTGTTACATTCACAGGATCTCAAAACCAGTCATAACTTACAGCCCTAAGTGATTGTTTGCTGATTCTCCTTTTACAAAGCAAAAACTTGAAGATAAATAATCATCACAACACTGCACATTGCTGACATCTGGGCCAGATTACATCAAACACTGCCTTCCTGTTCAACACAGCACAAGAGAATAAAAATTTTTTCCCAATTTAAACCTGTCCCTAGAGCTGTAAAAAAAGAAAAACTGCCGAGTCAACAGCTTCTGTGTGTGTGTGTGTGTGTGTGTGTGTGTGTGTACATGTACACGCATGCATGTGTGTGTGGAGGGGGTGATGTTTTTGTTTGCTTGACTGCTTTTCAATTTTTGCTTCATGCATTTTCAATAGATCTATGTACTTTTCTCTCCCCACTCACCATTCATTGGCTATGTAATGCTCCGAAAACTTCCAATCCAAATTATCAATGGAACAAGCCTCACATCCTAAAGTGCCAAAGGAATTGGCTACTGGTACAGAAACCATTTGAAGGACACCAGCAACTTTTGTTAAGGCTATTGTTTTATAGTTAAATGCCATTCAGAGCAACTTGAACTAGACTTTTCTACTATCAAAGAGAGTAATTCACTGGGTTGCCTGGGATTTGGCTGGCAGGCTATCCTAATACTTATGGAGGGACAACCTTCACCTTTGGCTAGTAAATACTACAAGAGCTTGAAACTGACCAAAATAAGGAAAGTAAATACCATGGAAAAGAATCTGGATTTGCTGTGGCTACTGTTCAAATGATGGGACCTGCACTACTTTGCTTTAACACATTCACGTGTATGCTTGTGCACAGATACATTTAAGAGAAACTAAAAACATTTAGTGTGGCTTTTAGATGGACTATAACATTTGAGCCTTCAACCAATCTAGAAATGTTTTTAAAAATAAAATCTGATGAATATAACCAGATGTCCTCCATAATCTCAAGAAATCTGTTCAGCTGCTTTGATTTCTGTATTGCTTTTCATTAGCAAGAAGTAGGAAAAGAAGGATTTGTGGAGTTTTCAGAGCTGACTTAGAAGTTTCAAATAATTACCTTATAGACACTGGAGCAGGAAGTGCCGTGAGGGAGTAAATAGAGGAGGGAGAAAAAATAACAAGCAAACCTGGGCTTTGTTCCTAAGCTTCAGGAATCCTTATTTTCTTATTAAAAATATATTTTAAAGCATTTATATTTCCTAAGCTCTACAACTTATTTCCTATTCTGAATAAGGATAATCTTCAGATATAGTAAAACGAAGGGAGAAAGCTAGACTTTAAAGCATCCTGGACTGACAAATTGAGAAAAGAAATGTGGTAACCCACGGAAAAATCTCAGTCCAACTTAGATATGACTTGTAGCTGAAAGTTATCTCAGGTTTTCAGGTCCCACTCCTCTGAGATGATGAACTCATGCTATCTTTTAATGAGAGGCTCATATCTGCCTTTGATGTGTGAAAGACACTCCCAGCTGGAGGAGAGTACAAGAAAGATCTAAAATATTTGCTTCAGCTGCAAAGAGCTATTAATGAAAGTTTAGAAAATGAGGTAGCATGGTGGGGGACGGGGAGTGTCTTTAGAGAAGAGATGACATGCTCTCATCTTGTGAACTCTTAGGGGGAAATATTCCAGTAAAATAAAATCTGACAAATAATTTTCCTTCCTCTACACACCAGAGTTCTTCATTCTCCTCCACCTGGTCCAGAGCACATTCTTATGATCTCCTGGTTATGTAGGAGAGAGAAAAGGGGCTTCTGTAATTTGCTATTCACATAAAACACCAAGGGTGAGACTCACATGATAAATACAGAGGTTATGAAACCTGACGGATTCAACACCTCAAGTGGGGTTGAATTTTAGAATTAATTCTTGTAAAACAAACTTCAAGTGTGTTCAAGGATGGGCGCATCCCTGTGTGCAAGGGAACTCTTAACACAAGTTCAAGGAATTCTCCATAATTCTCTGTACTATTTAATGTTCTGAGATTACTATCATCTTTTTAGTTGTTAAAAGCAAGCAAAAATAGAATTCAGTTTTTTAATCACCTATTTATATATCTAAGCATATCTTCTAACAATCTAATCTACTCTTAGTACAGTGCATAGGTACAGAAAAAAAAAATTCACTAAACAATTTCCATAGGCTATTCAAGACTTTCTGTTTAGAGCTTGGGACTTACAATCACTCTTAGCTAGTCGACAAAGTCATTCCATTCCATGAATGAGCAGGGATAGTTGAGGAGGCAGCAAATTTATAAGATCCTCTCTCATGATAGAGAATAAGAGAAAAGCACATGATAAAAATAATAAGTTCCTTTCAGAAAAATGATTCCATGTTGCTGACTCCTAAATTAGGTGTTTTATAAAATTTTTATCTTTATGTTAATGGCTTACAAAGTGGGTCTCATGTTTATTTTGTAGATGTGGGAAATGAAGATCAGAAAAGCCAAGTGATGTGACTTATTGCATGGGTAATAAGTCAGAATTTGAATCTAGTTTTGACTAAATCTAAGGGATCTGCTTTAGAACTTTAGGTAATTAAACATGAGGGCATCATGTACCTTCTGTGGGAGGAATAAATGCTCTTAAGGGTGTTGAGGAAGGGAAATTAATTGAGTGTGTATAAACAGGCAAATATTAGAATTGGGAAATAAGTTATTTCACCAATTATATTCATTCAACAAATATCTCTGGAACACCTACCACAGATGAGGTACTCTTACATTGCTCTCCCTTAATTACAACTAAGTTCTTGTAAGGCCTCTAGGAAATTATATAATTTATCTTTCCAGAGTTTCCATATTCCTAAGCCTATGTGCCATTGAGTCCTAGGCCAATGTGGCATTTCTTTTAACTCCCCACACATGCCTGGTTGAAATCCCGCCAAACCTCAGCAGTTTTAGAACTGATTAGTTTGCTAGAGTGTTTATGATAAAAATAACAACTGCACCAGCATAATTGAACATAAGTATTATATTCAAACAACCAAAATTTAATAAATGGTTAAGTAGAAAGAGATACGGGCTGATACGATAGTACCTCTCAGGATGATAATCTATATAACTAAGACAGCTTCCCAACCCATCATAATGTTACATAAAAATAAGCAAAACTGTGTAAGTAGAATACCTGCTTCCTGTTAGATTAATTTCTTCGTTTCTCAAAATATTTTATTTGCCTCCCTGTCTTTCAATTCAGATAATATCATCTTTGGATTAAAAACAAGAACTAGGGGAAATATTAGAGTTCACCTTCATTGAGAAATGATTGTATCAATTACTATGCTGGTTTGCAGAGGCAGCAAATCATTTAAGGCCTTTTCTTATTAGTCCTTTTGATGGAGGGGAGAAGAAACTGCTTAACCTCCTCATGCCTCAGTTTCTTCAATGAGTAAAATGAAGAGAGATCTTGGCTGCCCCTTCAGCTTGAAACTAAAATTTGTTAAGTAAAACTCCAGAGTGGGTGGGTGCTGAGTGCCATCAAAAAATAACCAATAATTCCTCATCTGAGTTGTCAGTTATTATTCTAAATCTGAGCAACACAACACTAATGAAAACATTAAATCAAGGGTTTTGAGGGAAGAAGGGAAAGGCCAGGATCATCTGCAAAAAGAAATGGCAGTTGTTTTATCTTCTCCTTATATTGAGCAATAATTCTGAATTGTCTCTCCCAGCCAGAAACCCTAGGAAGACATGTCCAACTGTGGCCAGAGCGTTGCTCTTAGAGTTGAAGGGTATCAGCATGCTCTGGAGTTCAGTCTCCCCTGCACATACACAAACACAAGTGCACAGCGCCCCAACGCTGTTTGTCCCCTCAGCCTCATAGCCCTGCCAGTTGGCAAACCCAAGCCAGGAAGTTGTCAATTCCAATTGCATTTAAAGCCATGTAGTCCTATTAAAGAAGCCTTGGTGGTTAAGGGGCGTCCTCTGTTTCCAAAGCAGGAGGGGGGGGGAAAGCGGGGGTGGGGGAGGGCTCTGCTTGGATTGGAGCTGGCAACTTTTCACTGACTAGAGTTTTCAAGGAGCTATGAATGAGTTTAACAAAGGAGGTCTGTGGCTAGTTTCTGGCTGAAGTCCATGTCAACAGTTTTTAAGGTCACAGGCCACACTAACTAACATTTATTCCCAGCAGACCCTGTTCTAAACACAAGCTGTAAGTAGTACAAATTTGGAATTTTTCTGTAATCCCTTGAGATATTCCTGATCTTTCCACATGTTTCTGCTCAATTAAAAACAATTCTCACTTTGCACCACCAGAGAAGCCGTGCTCAGCAATCTCAGTCCATCTTTAGGGTGGATGAACAAAAACCTGGCAATTCAAAGGGCTTGAGTGGGGAAGGGAGGAATTCAGCTGGATCACACTGAAAACTGCAGACAGCTCCCCAGGGGCTCAGTTTGTGAAAGCATAAAACGGGTTATGACAGAGATCCTGAGGCCATAAAAAGCAGGTTTGAGGCAGCATTGGGAATAGGTTCCCAGTCCTTTCACAAATAAGACAGAAATTTCTGAGAAAATTATAAGGTCAACTAGGTGAGTGGAGAACAATGATAATCTATAAGACAGATGCTAAATATCCCACTGTGAAATTAATACAATCATTTCTCAATGAAGGTGAACTCTTACTTTTAAAGTTTCTGAAATTAAGGGCTTCTTGAAATCAATCTGAAATTTTAAATTTCCCCGCTATAAAGCTGTGTTTACACCAATGGTACATTTATTAACAGATGGTATTTTCAAATATTGCATGGCAACATAGGAACAATTACTTCGGATTGAGCACCAAAAACCTTACTTAATAATGTGAAGTATTTTCTATTTTCCAAAAGAGGACACGGGGACTCTGACAAGTGACTTATCTTGCTTACAGTCCTACAGCTAGAAAGTGGTAGAATCAAAATTTGGACCTAAGTCTGATTCTAGAGCTCAAGTCCATTCCACAAATTGAGGGGGAAATAACATACACTAGAGTATCAGTCATCATTTTGGTGGTTAAAGCACTGCCATTTGTGGCATTCTATGTTTGGAAACATGTGCTAAATGAAAGGACTTACAATTTTTCCAAATTAAAACATATGTAAACTATGCTGCAGTGAATATCAAGATTGAGCTTGACAGGGTAAAATTACAGGAAGAACTATTTCATTACAGACACACAAAGAAGAAAATGAAATACACTCATGGTCCCATTACCTAACTTTTCTCATTGTTAATATTTTGGTATCCAATCACCCAGGTTTTTTAATGAATTCCTTACAAAATAAAGATATCGTATATAAAAGTTTGTCTTTAGCTTTTTGGCATAACATTATCCAAGATGTTTTTCATGTCATTAAATAATCACCAAAACATAATTTTAATGGCTACATGATATCTAATTAAATTTAGCTATCCCCCTTCATAAATTATTTCTAATTTGTCATTTAATATACTAGAATGAACATCTTCATCTATGTATCTGTATATATATATCTGAGTTTCCCTTAAAACAGATACCCAAAAGTGGGAATCATTTTAAGGGTGTTGAAGATAAACTTTCAACTATTTCCCAGGAATGTTGGACCATTTTAGACCATGACCAACAGAATGTAAGTGCCCACCTCATGGCCACCAAGTGTCATCTTCAAGTTGACATGACCAGGCTCATATAGACTTAGCTATGTACATGGCCACACAAATCATGTTTATGACAATGACATGTATATGTTACAACTGTCTATTCTTTTATTAATAACTACTACACTGTGTAATACTGAAAAGGTGCTAATAACTACCCTACCATGACCTTTTGCCTGTATTCTCTCTAATCCTCGCCAAAAAAGTAGATATGAGAAAATTAAGACTCAAAAGGGTAAATGGAGCATCCAAAAGCATACCTCCACAACAGCAGAACTAGGACCCACGCATTGTTCTGATTCCAGACCATGCACTTAGGCCATGCCTCCTGTCCTCTCACAACCCCAGGGACTGCCTGTTTCTCCTGCAATGCCCCTTCCAGACAATGAGGCCATATTAATCTTTGGGAAACTAAACAAGACCAATACCTAGATCTCACAGGCTGTGAGAAGGGAGAAGAGCATGCTGCATGTCTTCTTCAAAAAGCAAGGAGGCCCTAGCTTGTTTGGCTCAGTGGATAGAGCGTTGGCCTGCGAACTAAAGGGTCCCGGGTTTGATTCCGGTCAGGAGCACATGCCGGGGTTGTGGGCTCGATCCCCAGTAGGAGGAATGTGGAAGGCAGCCAATCTATGATTCTCTCTCATCATTAATGTTTCTCTCTCCCTCTCCTTTCCTCTCTGAAATCAATAAAAATATATTTTTTAAAAAAGCAAGGAGTAAGGGCAGCAGTGTGGGACACGGGAATGCTCACCCAACCTGGCAGACAGTAAAGTGGCACAAGTGCCGCTTTAGAAAACGATTTGGTATTATCCAATAAAGTTGAAGATATACATCCCTATAGAGAGGAATCCAAGTTCCCAGGTTTATACACTGAAGAAACTAGTGCCTATGTGTACCAGGATACCCATTCAAGAAAGTTCATAAAAGCCATGAACTGGAAACAGCCCAAATGGCCACCTACAGTTGAATGCATGAACAAATAGAACCATGGCCATACAATACAAAGCTCTTCACTGCAAAGAAAACAAACTACAATTATAAGCTACAGCATGGATGAAGTTCAACAGTTAAGCAAAAGAAGACTTAAAATAAGAATTCCAAATTGTATAATTCAATTCATGCAGTGTTCAAAACTAGATAAACTATTCCATATTATTTAGGGATACACACATAGGTGAAAAAATTATACTGGGTGTAGAGTTCTTAATTTACATGGTGATTACATGGGTATTTGCTATGTAATCATTTGTTTGTACTTCTGTGTGCATGGTGTACATATTTATATATATTTAAAATGTGTGTGTATATATGTACATATATACATTATACACACACACACACATACTTGTATATATATGCGTATATAATGAAACTTAATGTACTTTTCTGTTTGCAGGTTATATTTCACAATGTACAAAAGGAAGGCACAGGGTTTCCATTAAACATTTACACAGTAAAAACAATACAAAAATCTTTATCAATCACTCACTGTTTACTTAAATTTTACAACATATTCTGAATTAGTATTATCCTCAATTTACCATTGAAGTACTGAGACAAAGAATGATGGTCAAATAAAACCTTCTTATAATCCAATTTTAAGAAGATTTAAAAAAAACAAATATAGCATCAATGTTCTTCCCATTACAACACAAGTACTGAATCTGAGGAAAGGACAAGTTCGGTGAATCCCACTATATGAAAGTTAAACTATCTCTTCAAATAAAAATATCTAGAATTATAATCCCTGGGGAATTTTAATAAAGACTAAAAAAAATATATAAAAACAAGTATTGTTTTTAGTGGTCAGGAAATATGATTATCTTTACTTAATGAGGATTATCAATATTTAGCTTATTTTCATATACAAATTTAAAAAAAAGTACAGACAAAAATTTCTCTAAAATTGGCATCCAAAATTATTATTTTTTACAGAGTTGACAGTAAAAATTCTAGCTCAGCAGAAAACTGGACACTGGCAAATATGCTTTCTTTAGAGCCTTTTAAGTTGAGGTTGTTTTTGTTTGCAATGGCTTTTTGTTTTTTATCCCCCCAAAAAATCTCGCTTTCCTATGGGACTAGAATTTTTTTTTATAAAAGGAAACCAGTCATTAAGAGCTCAGGCAAAAAAAAACAACAATAACAACTACAGGACACTGGATTTCACTCAACTTCTTTTACCACCACACTTTTAAATAAGTTTTTTTAAGATGTCAAGTTTTTTAGATCCAGCATTTTTTGCTGCATCTTGGGCTCATTAATACACATAAAGAGCTAGTTAAAATACCAAGACTGAATAAATGAACAATGGGACAATTAACCCCACATAAAATGCTCCACCCACTTTACTTCAAAGACATCTGAAATAGAATGGACTAGAAACCATAAACGATGCCTCTCAGAATTAATTTTGTAATAAATATTGCTTTGTATTATAGATAAGGGATTAAAAAATCACCACAGGGGCAATCTAACACTTGTGAATTGAGTTAAAGGACAACAATTGCTCTTAGTTTTGATGAAGATTTCTGATACTTTCATGTCCTATGAATGGGAACTAAAACCTATTCATACTATAATACTATAGTATGAAACCAATGCATACTATAATTCAGAATTTAATTTTAAAATTTCCTAAATTTCTACATAAATGTTTAAGATATGAATAATTTTTTACTTGGAATGTAGTAAGTTCAAGAATCAAAATTTATATTGCTATCTAACTTTAAAAGTATTCCCTTTATGCTATTTCATTTTTTTTAAGTTTTCAACATAACTCATGCTAATAAAAAGTAATACTTTATTTTTGGTTTGTTAACCCTCACCTGAGGACATTTTTCCATTGATTTTTAGAGAAAGTGGAAGGGAGTGGGAGAGATAGAAACATCAATGTGTGAGAGACACATTGATTGGTTGCCTCCTACATGAGCCCCAACCAGGGCCAGGGATGGAGACTGCAACCCAGGTACGTGCCCTTGATCAGAATCAAACTTGGGACCCTTTAGTCCGCAGGCCGATGCTCTATCCTGGCTATGGTGAGGATTTGAAGATGTAAATGTACAAAGTGAAATATGGAATTGAAAGGTAAACTAAGTGCATTATTTACCACTTGATGTAAATATGACTCGATACTATTTTCATACATTTATGTTCAATGTTTTCAGAAGTTAATAACTATTCTTCACTGTCAAGAATCGGGCAATAGTGCATAAGTTAAGATTAAAAGCAGTTGGGGCCGAAACCGGTTTGGCTCAGTGGATAGAGCATCGGCCTGCGGACTCAAGGGTCCCGGGTTCGATTCCGGTCTAGGGCATGGACCTTGGTTGCGGGCACATCCCCAGTAGGGGGTGTGCAGGAGGCAGCTGATCGATGTTTCTCTCTCATCGATATTTCTAACTCTCTATCCCTCTCTCTTCCTCTCTGTAAAAAATCAATAAAATATATTTTTTTAAAAAAAGCAGTTGGGGGGGTTTTGATAAACAAAAATATCAAAGGTAATTAGCTGAATGACAAATTCACTACAACAAATGCATTTTTAAAAGAACATAAGTCTTAGCAAGAAATACTTTTTCAGATTACTAAGAGCTTCTTCCCATATAAATCAGTCTCACACAAATAAATTATACAGTCAAAAACATCCTCATGAAAGAATATTTAATGATATGTAAAGATGTTTACAATATAGTATGTGAAAAACCTAGATACAAAACTTTACCTACACCAGGATCCCTAGTCATTATCGGAGTTGTGGGACGATAAATTGCTTTTCTTAAACTTCTGAAGTTTTTAAAATTCTTCTAATGAGGAATTATATCTTCACTAGAGGTCCAGTGCATAAAATTCGTGCACTCTGGGGGAGGGAGTCCCTCAGCCCGGCCTGCACCCTTTCACAGTCTGGGAGACCTTGGGGAATGTCCAACTGCTGGCTTAGGCCTGCAGAAAGTGGGCCTAAGCCATCAGTCGGACATCCTTAGCACTGCCACTGAGGCAGGAGAGGCTCCCGCCACCGCCCTGCACTCGCCAGCCCTGAACCCGGTTCAGGGCTTCTGGCTGAGCGGCCCTCCCCCTGTGGGAGCACACTGACCACCAGGGGGCAGCTTCTGCATTGAGCATCTGCCCCTGGTGGTCAGTGTGCGTCATAGTGACTGGTCATTCTGCCGTTCGGTCGATTTGCATATTACCTTTTATTAGGTAGTATAATCTCAAAAATTAACATCTGAAAAATAAGTGGCTCATAATTGACAGACTTGTGGGCTCTTCAAACTTCAGGTGGCATAATGATTTCTGTATTGAAAGTAAAGAGGTACACTACTACCTCAGTCTTCTGGAGCCTCTCTTGATGAGGGAGAAATGTTAGGCTTCCTACTGCTTCTAAAACTGATCACTGGAAGGGCCAGACAACCTACATTCAGACTCCTTTTTGTATTCACAAATCTGTCTTGCTCTTAAAATAAGAGTGTAGCTCAGACTCAAAGGGCAATTTTAGGTGTGAAGCATATTGAGTTACTTTCCTTTCTACCTCCTGCCCAGTGAAAAGCAAAGATAAGGCTCAAATAAATCCTTCTGCTGGTTGTTGCTATTGTAGGAGAGTAGTTTGCTTGCAGGGAGGTCCAAGAAAAATTGTTGACACTCAAACTCAACCAAAAAGCACCCACTGGCCTCTCCTATAGAATATTTTTCCATCTCCCCAAACGGGTCCCTCATGTGTAAGTCTTAAGACTCTTTCTTTCAGAAGGCAGGCTCAGTTTTAATTGTGTTCCATTCAAACACACCCCGCATCAGATTTAAACAAAACTGATCGTTTTCTTTACTCTATAATCATATGGTAAGATTGTTCATGTAGACTGCAGTGACACTGGCCAAGAGGGAATGTGACTCCTTGATTCTAAGTTGAGGTTACTGAGTCTTGAAAAACCTTAGTCTCAGGTGATTTAGGGCTTATTCTTTAGAGTTGGGAGAATCACTGCCATATACTGGACAAATCTCTGGATTGGGGGTCATAAGACTATTAACAACCAGCTAAAAAACTTAGGATAAAAACCTTCCTTCTTCAGGTCTCATTTTCATTATTCAGAAAATGAGGGTGGGCTTTAATATATTATTTCTAAGAGTCCTTTAAGCTCACATCTGATATTATTGTGCAATAGCAAACTACCCATCATGGCTCTTTTAACTAAATATATATGGATAAATGAACAAACTACTGAAAGTAAAGATTGCTTTGGTGGCAAGAAAATAAAATTTGAAGTTGTAAATCAGAGCCAAAAGAAAGTTACTAGAAAGAAACCCAAAGCAGTTGAGAATAGGAGATTCAGGCTGAATTTTTGTTATTGTTCCAAACCAAGTTCCTTTAATCTTCCCGGTGAGATGCTGGGCAAGTCACTGTATCTCTCACAGTCACAACACCTTTATCTCTACAATGGAGGTAATTTCATAAGATTGTACTAAGAATAAATGAGAATTATGCAAGCCACACTGGTATCCTACCTAATAAAAGGGTAATATGCAAATTGACCGCACCTTCGCTACGCCCAAGCCACGCCCACCAACACAAGCCACACCCACCAGCCAATAAGGGCGAGTATGCAAATAAACCCAACCAAGATGGCTACAGTCACAGAGAGCAAGGTTTCCCAGGCAACAGAGGAAGCCAATCTTTCTGCATGCCCTTGCCAGGCCTAAGCCTCCACTCAAGCTACAAAGTTTCAATTATAGAAGGTAAACAAATTCAAACAGAATGGCGGCAGCCAAAAAGCTGGAGAGACCAGGCCAGGGTTGCCCATGGCAATGGAGAAAGCAAAGCTTTATGCACACCCTGGCCGGGCCCAGGCCTCCACTTAAGGCTACAAAGTTTCAATTATAGAAGGTGAATTAACCCAAACAGAAATGGCTGCCGGCCGTGGAGCATGCAGAAGGCTTGGCTCCACTCCAGGCTACAAAGTTTCAATTGTAGAAGGTAAATAAATTCCAGATACCAGGGCCTCCGCTTGGGTCGCCAGGGGGCGTGGCCAACCGGCAAACCACCACAGGCCGCTTGCTCAGGCAGCCCCACACCCCAAGGGAACCCCCACCCTGATCCGGGACACCCTTCAGGGCAAACCAGCTGGCCCCCACTCCTGCACCAGGCCTCTATCCTATCTAATAAAAGAGTAATATGCAGATTGACCATCACTCCAACACAAAAGATGGCTGCCCCATGTGGTTACAATTCCTGCCCCCATGTGGACACAAGATGGCCACCACAAGATGGCCAGCAGGGGAGGGAAGTTGGGAGGCACCCAGACTGCAAGGGAGGGCAGTTGGAGGCAATCAACCCTGCAGGGGAAGGCAGTTAGGGGTGACCGGGCTGGCAGAGGAGGGAAGTTGGGGGCAAACAGGCTGGCATGGGAGCAGTTAGGCATCAATCAGGCTGGCAGCGGAGTGGTTAGGGGGTGATCAGGCTGGCAGGCAGAAGCGGTTAGGGGCAATCAGGAAGGCAAGCAGGCGAGCAGTTGGGAGCCAGCAGTCCTGGATTGGAGAGGGTACAGGCTGGGCTGAGGGACACCCCCCTCCTCCGTGCATGAATTTCATGCACCGGGCCTCTAGTCTATATATATAAAAGCTGAACGACCGGAATGACCAGTCGCTATGATGCGCACTGTGGCAGCCAACTGGCCAGACCCGGGCCCCAATCGCACCCCTCCCCCCCGCAACCTCCTGTGGCCCCTCCCTCCAGCCAGCCCCACTCTAGTATTAAATAAATGCTAACTCCCCCCTTTCCCTTTTATATCCTCTGTGGTGAGCAGTTCTGACTTAGTCTATCCATCTACAAAATGGTATAACAACATTAGCAGCCATCAGCAGCCATCAGCAGCAGTTACTAGAAGAACATGATGAGTGGAATATAGAGAAAACAAAAACTAAAGTGTACTCCTGGGGTTCCTAGGGTATTTTCACTTTGTTGCCCTGTACTAAGTAAGCTTCATGAGCATTAAGACAAAGAAGTGCTTTGCTTTTGAAACAAAGCGAGAAAATACCATGTCTTCTTCTTGTAATGTCCAACTCATTCAGTTTCAAAACAAAAATTTTCTTTTAGCCAAAGTCTTGGAGTTTTGAATACCCACAACCTGGGCTCAGATTACGTGAAGGAAGGCTGAGCCAGGCTGGTTTCCTTGGAAAAGGACCAGAAGGAGACAAGAAGCTTCCACCTATGGTGACAGCCCTGTGCTGGCTGCTGGTACAGAAGACACATCTGTCTTTCCAACTGTCCAGCTTCCCAGCCTTCAACTAGGAGGCTGCTAGGACAGGGAAGGCATTTATTTCCCTTTCTTCTCTTCAAAGGTGATTTTCTTTAAACAGTACAACTAGTTACTACTGTTGAGTTGTGGCTCCCCAGAGGATTATACATTTCTCAGCATGAAGGCATATGCATGACAATAAAACATGCAACATACCCCCAATGACTTCATTTTTTTTAATTAAGGGGGAAAAGTTATAACCTCCTACAAAGTGATGTGTCTGATGAGCACACACAACCCCACCTTCCCTTACTGCCCCCCCGCCCCCCCCCCGCCTCCGCCCCATGAAAGCCTTTAAAACACTGAGGATCTCAGAAAAGGGCCCTGGGCTTGGTAAACCAGAGCTTCCACAGGCCCTACCCCATGGGTTCGGCTTCCATCAGAAGCCATGTGCCAGCACCCACAAGGGGTGGAATTATAATCTGCCACAGCAATTGGGCCTTCTTCCAGCTACTATCTGGAAAACAATATTGTGCCCATTGTACTTTAAAGGGGAGGAATTAAAAAGAAATCAAACAGCTCCAGAGAGATGGAACCACTCGAAAAGCAGAGGAAAGTCTTCTGTTAAATAGTATGAAAGATCCAGGTTTCCCAAATGGCATTTACGGCATTGGGAAGAAAGGCTGATTTCTCCCAAAGGAGCCCCAGCTTTGATGCCCAAACTGCCCTCAAACATCAGGCTGTGCATTTTTGTATAGCAGGGTACCCTCAGGCGAGACAACTATAAATAGCTTAAAACAAGAATAGGAGATTCCATCTGTTTCTGGAATATTTCAGCAGCACCTGCTTTCAAGGTAAAAATCTGGGAGCTGTCCCCACAGCCTTCCTTCCCAACTGCCTTCCCCATCCCCCCTACACTTATTTTAAACTAAAGCAGATAACAAAATCCAAAAGGGCTTCTGCCACCACACCTGCCTAAGGAAAGAGTCCTTTGATTTTCCTCCTGAACTGTATGTGTTTTAAAAATACTGAACAGTTAGAGAGAAAAGCCAAAGTTTTAAAAACCAGCCTTTGTATTACTTCTGATTTCTTTTTCTCTATGAGAACTGAGCTTTTCTGTGTTGGTAGTACAAATGAGTACAATGTGGATGGAAAAAAAATGCAATAGTTCTTCCTGCCATTAAGTTAGAAAGTGTTCCAGAAGGAAGATGGTTCTTACTTAACACAATTAATGTTTAAACACAAGCCCATATGCCAGCTTGTACGGAAAGAAGGACAATAACTCCCCCAACAAGGGCCCAGGAACATATTTCATTAAGTTCAAAACAAAACAAAAACAACAACAAAACTGAAGTTGAGGCTCGAAAATTCCAACCTAAATCAAGGTGCTATTCCCAGAGTGATGTGCAGCATCCCTTCTAAGAATAACTAGAAAACCCAAGCCCATGTAGATAGCAATTTCATATACAAAAAGCCACTTTATCCTTGGTCTACAAACATCAATACTTCTAATGTCTACCCCAAACCATCCAATGGCACTCCATTTGCTATGGGGGAAATCCAAAATCTTGAGCAAGTCTTTCACAATCCAGCCCCAGGACTTTTATGGCATCATCTCTTGCTACTGCCCTCTCATCCTATTCTCATCATTCTTTCATCTTGCTCTTCCTTCCATTTCTCTGGGCCTGTGCACACCATTTCTCCTTCAGGCAAACCCCCACTGGTTCTATAAGATCCAGTTTAATTGGAAACCATCAGCAACACTTTCCCTGATCCTCCAAGCCAGAGATGGGCCCTGCCCAATCTGTGACCCCCACAGAGCCTTGCACATACATAATTTTTTCAAATAGCACTTATAACATAATATTTTAATTACTTATTTACATAAGCCCTTCCCAAAGATTGGGTAGCTCCTAAGACAGTAAGGGTGGAAGTAAAATGGGAGGTGGGTATCAAAACCATAGGTTGCCTGGGAATAGTGTACCCAGAAGCCTATTCAATTTTAAATTTGGTAAAGGACAAAATGTATATATTGTTTTCAGCTTGTAAAACCAAGTTCAGAAAGTTCAGCTCATCAAAATCTTGGATAACATGACATCTGAAAGGTTCTCATCATATAGAGAACTAGGGCTAGATCTTTATGTCTATTTGAAGGCACCTTGAGGTAAATAAAGGCCAAAGACCAAGTGTTATGCATTGCTCATTCCTGATATATACTAGGTACTAAAATACTTACTAAATTTAAATGTTAAACAAAATTTTTAGATACTATCTTTATGAAACAAGTCATATCTTCCAAAAATGTATTCTAGTTTCTGAATAGTTTTATTGGGCATAAAGATATTTACTCAAACTTTCTCAAGAGTTTAAATAAGATCTGTATACAAAAGGAAAAAGAAATGTAGAACACAAATATTTACGTTCATTTATAAAGAGTAAAAACATATTATCATTACATGAAATATCTTCCATAATCCAACACCCCCCACCACCACCACCTCCAAACAACATGGTTATGGCTTTGAACTCTTATGCTCTTGATTGGTATGTGTCATTTAGGAAAACCAGAAGCCACAAAAAATTTTGGTTCTAAGTCACTTTGTTTTATATTTGAAAGATTTCAGAGGTAATGCTTATACCACATCAGATACAGATAGTGCTGTCTGGAAATACTAAAATACTCTATCACATTCCTGGGTTTATAATGAAGAACAACTAACTTAACCCATAACTATTGTTCTCCTAGCTGGTGTTTTTAATATAATATTAAGTGCCATCCAGCAACTAGTTAAATAATATTATGATGAATCTCAAGGAAAATTAAAATGCTTTAATAGAAAGAAACTAGTTAACCATTGGAGAAAATATTCATTTGACTTTATGTACCATGGTATTTGTGTTAATGAGACTTGTTTATACTCTAGTACAACTACACTTTTTTTAAAAATATATATATTTTATTGATTTCAGAGAGGAAGGGAGAGGGAAAGAGAGATAGAAACCTCAGTGATGAGAGGGAATCATTGATCAGCTGCCCCTGCATGCCCCCAACTGGGGATTGAGCCTGCAACCCAGGCGTGTGCCCTTGGCCGGAGTCGAACCTGGGCCCCTTCAGTCCATAGGCCGATGCTCTATCCACTGAGCCAAACCAGCCAGGGCTCAACTACACTTTTTAATACACTTTTATCTGTGAACAAAACAGATAAAAATTCTCAGCCTTCACAGAACTTAAATTCTAGTGGGAGGAATAGACAATGCCCCTAACAATGAACCTAATAAGTTAATATATAAAGACTATCTAAGAACCTTTTATTGTAGCCCTGGTCAGGTGGCTCAGTTGGTTGGATTGTTGTCCTGTACACCAAAAGGTTAAGAATTCGATTCCTGGTCAGGGCACATACCTAGGTTGGGAGTTTGATCCCCGGTCAGGGAGCATATAGGAGGCAACTGATACATGTTTCTCTCTCACATCAATGTTTCTCCCTCTCTCTCCTTTTCTCTTTCTCTCTAATTGACAAACATATATGCGGGTGAGGATTAAAATAAAAAACACCTTTCACTGTAAAATTAAGTTTAAATTTGTAATACTGATGGTCTGGTCCTTTGTGGACACAAGCCCTGTCACTTAACACTGGATCGTCACTGTGACAGTCAACGGTTTACCTTTTTCAACTAATATGAAATAAGTTTTATAATATGAATCATGCTTCTGTGATTAACTATTTTTCATATTTTCTCTTTAAACTAGTGTCCCATGAGGCCCATCCTCTAATTTCAGTGCCTTGCTCTTCCATTCAAATGGAATGCATCTCCCAGTCTCTGAAAGCCATGCATACATTATTTTGATCAAGCATTATATTAAGGGCTGGAGATACAAAGTTGCTTAACACACAATCTTTACCCCTGAAGAGTTTACTATCCAGTAGGAGAAGGACGAAGGAAGACCAAGGCTTATTAGTGTATAATTGAAGTATGCACAGCATCTAGGTGCTCTCTGAGGAAGGGATAGCTACCTCTGCCTAGAGAAAGCTGCTTGGAGTGCCCTGCTGAGTCTGGGAGAATAGGTAAATGTGTAAAGGCAGAAAGGTCCAGTGGTTCCTATGTACCAGCAGAACAGTCAGGGAGGAAGGGATCCTAAGGGGCTAGGATTAGTGGAGGCTATATATGCACAGATGCCATCACTAGGAGCTACATCCCTCATGAGAAAAAAATGGAAAGCAAGACAGAGTGGCTTATGAGCAGACGTAAGCTAGAGCACTGGGCACACCAAGAATGGTTACTGGACCTCAAGGCACAGGTTAACTAAAGTGAAAGTACTGAAAAAGGCAAGGAAACCAAGCAGCAAATGAGGACAATGCTAATAATGTAAACCACAGCCAAAGAGTGCTCATGTTCTCTTGGCAGACCTCTCCACTCTCCATTGGACATGTTACCAACCAGTCATCCTGCGTTAACAGTAGTCTCTTCCATTCATATCTCACCCCAGCAACATTCTCAAACCAAGCACAGGGAAAGTGCAACTTTATGTGCCCTTTATATGTGTGCACAAGCTGGATGAGATAAAGTGAGACTTCCACCCCAACCCATGTTAAATATCCATGAAATAATATCTCAGAATTCCTATAGTACCCTTTATCACCACAGTCACTATTCCCTGGCATTAGAATATCCATAGTAAGAAGACGCTATGCCATGGGATCATTCTATGCATTTTATATAGCATACTGTGGTGATCGAGCATCTATCTCCCCAGCGAGTACTGAGAACTTCTCAAGGGCAGGGGCTAGCTAATAGTAGTAACAAATGAATGAATTAAACCACCAAATTTTTTCCCATAGTTCCAAGCTGGTATAACAAACAGAAAACACATTAACTGTTGCAATTTTTCATTCTAAATGACAACAGTGTGAAGGCTATTCAATGCGTTTCTCACAAGCACAAAGTCCATAACCCTCTATACAGACACACAAAATCAAATGCTAGAATCAGAGGAGAGCAATTTTTTCATTTTAATTTTTAAATAAATAGTTTTCCACCCCCAGTTCAGAGTCATCTCCCCACTCCCCAACACACACACACACACACACACACACACACACACTCACTCACACTCACACACACACACACACACACACACACAGCTTTGAAAGTAAGAAACATCATAACTCAAAATATTGGGGGGAAGGGAATATTTCTGCAAAACATCAAGAACTTGTTTTAAACCCTCATATCCTCAAATGACCACATAATACGCAGTTTCCTGGCCAAGGCCAAATCTAACATTAGATAAAAATGAAAGTGAAATTTTTCTTTAAAAAGAAAAAGACCAACATTACTAAGTCAAAAAGTAAATAATCATTTACATCAGAATCTCATACTATGGGCAAACGATCCTTGGGTCTGGGCTACTGAGGCATGCTTGAGAACAGCTGTGCACATGTAATCTCACAAAGTAACTGGGTAGTACTTCCTTCCTAAGGTCTTTCCTCTAATAACCCGATTACAGATGCTATCCTTGGTGAAGAAGAGAGCTAATTTTGCTGATTAAAAAAAATAATAATACTTGTGTAGAGAAACACAAAAGTAGCAGTCTGGACCAACAGTTATTGAGCAAAGGGACTCGAAAAGTCAGCCCCCCTCCCCGCCACCCCTTCCACCCCCGCCACGTGGTGAGAGGGTGTGTGGGCTTGAGGGGTGAGGCGAGGGGGGTTGTCTTTTCTTGGTGAGAGGAAGAAGAAAGTGCAGAGACAAATACACCAGAGAACTATTCTTTCTGGAATTCATAGAGGGTCTGGCCTTTTATCCCCAAGACTGGGGACCCGGGTTTTGTCAGGGGCGCCTCCCCGCTGTCCTGCCCTGGGCTGCTCCACATGAGCAGAGAGAGACAGGAGGCAGGCCCCTCTGACACCTACTTAACGAAGGCAGATGGAGAGGAGAGTGTGTGGATGCCTTTACTTCCCCCTCAGGAGGTGCCCAGCAGGAGCCCACAGAGCCAGCAGCTCCAAAATCAGATTTCCACACATCCTCCCACCACAGAACACGCTTACCACTCGGGCAGGAGGAAACAGAGCATTAAGCAAGTGTGGCCCTGGTGGCTGAAGGGGGTTTAGAAGACGTAAAGAAGCCTTCTTACAGGATTTGGCCCTTTTTTCAAACCTCTCCAGAAGTAGCCAAGTTGGGAAACAGTCACTCAATGACCCGAAGGGGGCAAGGGTGTTACTTTGAGGAGGACACAATCAGTGTCTGCGAGACGTCTGAGTCACAGACACATACTTTATTAATAATCTTACATACACAAAATGTCCAAGGGAAAGCCTCACAGGCTGACTTCTGACAGCTCTAGATAACAGCAGGGGGAACTGAAGCCATGCTGGCTCTGCGGCTTCCACATACTCCACAGAAGCGATGGTCCCTTTCCCACCCCAGGGATGTGATACAAATAAATAAATACAATTATCTGCAGAAATTAAAGTGCAAGGACAACACTGTCAAGTCCTTCCCCCCAAGTGCAGTGACTTGTGGGAAACAGATAGGAAAATAAAAAGAACAGCTGGAAAATTTAATTACAGAATAACAACTCAAGAGCTGACATTGTTTCGCAGAACTAGCCAATAGCCAAAGCCCTTCTCCCTTACCTTAAGATACAGAAGCAGCTCTTAGCTCCTGAAGATAAGCGGCAGAACCCGAATCTCTGTTTGCTGTCAATGTCAGTGAGCACGAACGTGAAGTTCTGGCCAACTTGGCTAACTGTGAGGCTGCGGCAAAGACAGAACAAAGGGGAAAATGAATGTGCAGTAAGTTTCTTGATAAAGTATCTAATCGTGACAAGTCGTTGAACCTGTAACATTTCCTCTCTCAGTGGAACTCTTTATAAATGAACTGAAAATTTACACACTTCAAGGAAACAGATTGTGAGCTAGTAAAAAAAAGGGGGGGAGGGGGGAGCAGCAAGCAGCACATTCTGGTGACCACCTACCTCATCGGAGCTACCGCCATACCGTCTCCTACTTACTGAGTGCAGGCAGGTAGCACTGTTAATCATCCCATCAAATCCTGAAAGGTGCATTCCATTAACCTCACATTGTAGATGAGGAAATAAATGTTTTAAAATCCACTTCTAAAAATAAGTTTACCAGTTAGCTTGGATTCCTCTTTAAAAATTTAAATATTCCAAACTCTAATACATAAATTTATGCTAATATAATATTTTAGAATTTGACATTAAATTTTTCAAAGGAACTCATTAACTCTTAGTTTACATGTTGCGTTTTACAAAATATATTCAAATTGATCATATATTCAAGTAGATGCTCTCACCTATAATTTACTTTCTAAACTGTCAGTGGAATAAAAAAGTCATGGTTCACCAGGCCTTTTCCAAAGACAGACTTTTTGAGTCTTAGGATACAATATAAATTAAGTTTTTAAATATAGATAGTCTTCCTTTTGAAAATTCCCTCATATAAGCTGCATAAGAAAATCAAGGTATCTCAGCACAAAAGGTCAGTGGACCCTACCTGGTCATGTGTAAGGAAACAATTCCATCCCTTGGAAAGTGGTTAGAGAGTATAAGAAAATAATTCAGGAAGAAAAGAAAATGCTCCACTCTCCTTTTTTAACTAGGAAGGTGAACGAAAACAAGGTGGCAATTTAAAAGCAACGTGGTAATAAAACAGGTGTAAGTAATGCTATCCCTCCACCTTACACAGCCAGGAGAAGGAACACATTTCTATAAAAGTTATAGAGCTGTCAAGGGGACACCAAATGCTACCCTCTTATGGCTGTTATGTTTTATCTATAAAGCTTGGATACTGTGTTACTATGGTGATTGAATACTATGTTTTAAAGGGGGATTATATGATTAATTTTAACAAGGTTGAGAACTGAAGATGTGTGAGAAACAGGATTCTAGCTCACACAATTAAAGTGATTGGGGGAAACGTGGGCCTCATTGGGGGAGGAGAAAATCTGTATTATTAAAATATTGAAAGCAACAGGTCAGGATGATTCTAAGTTATGAATAAGGTCACACTTTTATTAAATACTCTTACGTGGTTTTATAAAATATGACTGTTTGTTATTTTAATTCAGGGTTTGATTTCACATCCACAGTGTTTACAATGAAACATCCTAGAAGGAAAGGATATTGATAGGACTGAATGAGAAGAAAAGACCCAGGAGCTCTAGGAAAAGGACAGAGAACAAACACAGCTTGGTTGGTGAGTTGAATGTCATTAATTTTCCTATTATCTTTTCACTAACATTAAAAATGCTGAAAATGCTTTTAGCTACCTCATAGGCTCAAAGAAAGATTCATTACTCATTTACTTGGTTCAAATCCCAACTCAATCACTTG
The DNA here is from genome assembly GCF_027574615.1 of Eptesicus fuscus. Lineage (NCBI taxonomy): Eukaryota > Metazoa > Chordata > Mammalia > Chiroptera > Vespertilionidae > Eptesicus > Eptesicus fuscus. The sequence goes on from NC_072487.1 coordinate 70,878,294, forward strand.
CTAACTGAGACTTAATTTAGCAAGTTACTTAACCTCTAAGTACCTCAGTTTCTTCACCTGGAATAACAATGAGAAACTACCACCCAACCAAAAGGATGTTTAGGGAACAAGTAAAATAAGCATTTAGTGTAAAGGCCAGTCCATAGTAAGGATAATTAATAAAAGATATGCAAGCTGTTAAGTTACCATCTGAATGAAAACTAACATTCATATTAAAACCATGCATGTGCTTAGAATCCTCCTGACTCAGCTTTGTAGTACTTGTGAGTAGCTAAAGGAAAGCTGCCTTTCTTTCTCTCTTGTCTGTTGCCTCTTTTCAGTAAAGGGTAGACCTCCAGATGACAAAGTGAGCTGTTCATGCTTGCATTAAAGTGAACAAGATTCTCCCGGCCATAGAGGCTCAGTTGGTTGGAACATCATCCCATGCACTGAAAGGTCGCTGGTTCGATTCCTAGTCAGGGCACATGCGCCTCCGTTGCCAGTTCGATCTCCGAGTGGGACACCTACTGAAAGCAGCAGATTGGTGTTTCTCTCTCCCTGTCTAAGTGTGTCCTCAGGTAAGGATAAAAAAATAATAATAAAGTGGATAAGATTCTTTTTGGTGTGCCACACCTTAGAAAGAGGCACTTACTCGAAGTTGAGTCATGTTTTTTTAATCCCTACTAGGGTGAGGTACAAGTCATTAAAAGCCCCTAACCATTAAACACAAAAATATTTTTCCTTGGACAATTTCGAATAAAAGTCAGACAAAGGCAGTCAAACAGAGGTTAACTTGAAGGTTCTGAATCCCCGAAGAATGTGTCATTCCTACAATGAGACTACTCACTTTTTCTCCATAAAAATGACTTTGAGAAAAGGATCTGTTGCCTTAACGGCTGCAGTTCCTATGTTTGCCTCTGGATCAGAATCCACAGGAATCAGATTTCAGGAGAGTTAAAACTGGGAGGAACCAAAGAAGCCATCTTATCCAATTCTCTTGTTTTGTAGCTGGGAAAACTGAGGCTCAGGATTATTTTGGGGGCTTTGTTTGTTTTTACAAAGTAATCAGGACTAAAACAAAAATCCAAGCCAAATTCTGCTTCAAAGTCTTTTCCATTCCTCCTCACTGCACTAAACACAATGAAAACTCTCCCCCAGAAGCTTTCAGCTCAGTTGAAGGAACTTTGATACATAAGAAAGTCAGATAGTTGTCTCACCAAACAGACTATACTTCTCACTAAGCAATATTTTGAGTATTTCCAAAACTGAGCCCAGAAAACAGGGCCAAGACCATCCTTAGCTGTGCTTCCCATGCCTAGATGAATATGGAAAAGGCAGAAAAGCAATGACTATCTGAACCACCAACTTGAACCTTCATGCTGCCTTGTAAATGTCTGTTAGCTATTCAAGTCCCCTCTTGCAACATTTTGTTTAACCTTGAGGTTGTTTACAGGTTCAGCGTATAAAGGGCATGAAGCATGTGGATAGGACAGTTTGATTGCAATCTTTCCGTGAGAAATGGGATTTTCCATATCAGCCTCACTTTAGTTTGTCATCTTACTGAGCAACTAACTACTATCCTGACCACTGCAACAAATACTGGATATACAACATCCATCCCACTGTGGCACTTCCTGTCCAGCTGGAGAGGAATAATAAACAAGTGTACCACAAAGCACACAGCTTGTCACAGTGTTGCATGAAACCAAAGAAGGAACAAGGACAGAAGACGGAAGTGAAGGGAAGGCCCTACTGTACTGAGATAATGTGGTCAGAGACAGCATCTCAGTGATGACAATAATACCAACCTGAAGGATGAGCTGAGCAGCCAATCCAGAAGCAGCAGACTGGGTGTTTCAGGCAGAGAAAAGAGCTGTGCAAAGATTCTCGGGCTAGAAAGAGCTAGGCATGTTCAAGAAACTAAAAGGACACCAGTAGAGCAAATAATAATCATTTTTTTTTAGAGTGAACAAAGATCTCAACAATGTCATTTCAGTACTCCTCTCCACCAAGAGCTTTAAGTTCAGTGTAGGGGAGAAATAACTTTGGATTGAAAACAAGACTATCTGCTTCTTCCCCAGCTCTGTAATTACATGGTAATGACCATAGCAAGTCATTCCACCTCTACAGATCTTGGCTTCCCTGCTGTAAGAGGGGATGCTTGAACCAAATGAATTTCAGCTTTAGAATCCTGTGGTCTGATTCTCACACATATTCAAGGCCTCTGGTAGCCAGAGCACAAGCTATCACAGTACACGTCACTCTCTCCCTAGCAGGCCCTGCTCTGGCTGAACAATCTTTAGGCTCACTCATGGTTTCTCCTCTGCTTTGCTCTTCAGTGCATATGGGGTGTTAGGCTCTCCCTTCCACTTACCCCTTCTTGTCCTCCCTGCAGACTCAACACAAGTCTCCCCCACTATAAGCAGCTCTCTCCATCTCAGTCTTCCCTAACTGCACTATCCTTTTGGATAGATACGGCTAAATGTGTCTTTCTAATACTTCCTGAACTAGACTGAGAAACACATGAAGGGCAGAGCTCCAAGTCTGATACCACTTCCTTATCACCCAACATAAGGCTACACATTCAGAACCTTCCTTTCCTCTTTTAAAAAAGAGATAGCACCATCACCTACCTCCTAAAGTTGCTGGGAAGAATGAGGTTTAATGTGAAAATGTCCAGCACGTTGACTAGAATCAATTAGGAACTCAAATACTAATTTCTTTCTTTGTCTTTCTCTACACACACACACACACACACACACACACACACACACACACACACACACTTGGTGACTGGTCTTCTCACAAGGTATTCTGCTGAAAAATGTATTATTTTGGGAGATGAACATCCAGGTTGTGCTAGCCGCCTAAGAGGACCTGGGGCAAGTCACAATTTCTTTACAGCTTAGATTTTGTTCAAATGAAGATAAACAGTACTTGTTCTCATCTCTTATGATAGGGGGATAAAATGATATGATACATGAGGAAGCACTTTCTTTTGAAGAGCTACTGGCATTATTATTTTTCATAAGTCCTTGTTTCAGAAAGAAAAATCTTAAAACAAAACAAGAGACAGCAAGATGTCAATGTTAAAGGGTGATTTGATGATGACTGTGAAAATCCCACTCTTGATATAGACTAGAAATGTCAGAAAGTTGTATTACTGTTCCTAGGGGTAGAAAAGCACAGATACCAAAAAGATTAGGTAGCTTTCTTTTTTTAACATAATCACCTGGGGCATTACTCATCTCCCATGCTGACATTTTCGAAGTCAAACAATATCATAAATATATCTAAGGGGCTTTTTGGGCCTTAGAGTCTGGGCATATCCATTTGTCAGTGTTAACTGCAACCTAATAAAAAAAAAGTGACATTAAAATCTTTGTATTTACTAGTATTGTAAACAAACTTCATGATTATTCTCTTCTGCATTAAAAGGTTAGATGCAGGGAAAAAGAAGATAAAAATATGCTCTCCAAAATAAAGTGGGTTTTGTATCAATAAAAGTTATCAACACAAGAAAGAACTACTATACATGGTGAGGATTCTGTCCCAAATCTTCTTGTGAAAAAATATGGGAATCATGATTAGAAGAGAGTAATTTGAAGAGAAGCATATTAGAAGAAAAATATTTTTCTAACAACAGCAACAAAAGTTATCAGACTTTGGTGGCAAAAAATATTTTAGAACTAAAATTTAAGCTCCTATTTTTCTTCCATTTCAGAATGTAATCACCCAGACAGGTGGGTAAGTAAAGCTGTATGGTGTGATGTGGGGGGGAGGGGGGGAGAGGGAGCGCACATTGGGGGAGATTTAATCTCTTTGCAAATTTCTTCTAATGTTAGTTTACAAAGTCAATTAAAGAATACCTATCCAAAACAGATCATCATTCTAACAAGCAATCATATAAAAATGTATTCTCTTATTTTTCTGTGTTAACTACATTTTAAAAACATTTCAGCTTTATTAATTTGTATAAATATGCCCTTGCCATAATTTGTAATACATTTTATAAGTGACTGGAGGAGATTTCATGCATCGCTAATTCATACATATAAATGTGAAGTTTGCATTAAACGTCTCTAAACAAAACCTTGCTTGCTATTTTTAGAAGGAGTAGGATAAAGAAGAGATAAGAGGACTCTCATTACAAAGACTGACCCTCTTAAAATTAAGGCTATTCTGTTTTGAGCATCAACCTGCTACTAAAACAGTCCTGGTACCATGGTTTAAAAAGGCCCAAGTCTGGAAAACTACAGTGGTTGATTGGCTTAAAAAATAACACATGAGAACAAGGGAAAACAGTGATTATAAGTGGTTGGCATCATTCCAGAGCTGCTTTTTAGAACTCTTTTTGCTTCCTAGTGCTCTTTTAAACTCCTTTGGCTACTAGTTCCCATCTCACACCATTTTTAGGTTTATGCCAAATAAACAAGGACACTGCTACTACAAAGTGCAGACAAGACCCAAGCAGCAAACTACCCACATGTACTCTAGGTTACCCAAGTCTTTCAAGGCCTACCTTATTTGGCAATAGTAAAACACATGATAGAACCTTCCTGAAGATGGGCGCATTTTATAGCATTTTTGGAACATATTATGGCACTTATTACTTATAATGATATTTACAAAAACCTATCACTAAAAGTGAAATTTTTAAGATGTAACATTTGTATAGTCTCATACTTCAATTTTGCATTAAGAGAAAATTACAAACAGCAATCAAGTGGACAAGTGAGTGCAAAAAATGCTTAAACTATAATAAAAACATAATAGACATTTCTTGAAAATAAGATTAAGATGATTGTTTTGTTATTTTTAAAATTTGTATAAATATGTTGTTAATAAATTACAGTATTATAAGTAAGAGGAAAAAGCTCTTCTAAAATTGTTTTTAATAAGCCATTTAAAAATAAGCTTATTTAAAAAATAAGCTATTAACCATGGCTCATTTTTTAAAAACCCTTAGATTGTTTTAATTATCTTCAAGCTCTACTATTCATACCTCTCCAAGATATAGTTTGTCATAATGCATATGCTAAAGAAATGTTTAGATAATTTTGTTTTTTTAGTCTAAAAATCTATAGGAAATGCTGATTTCCTTAGAGATATCATTCTTAGCCCACCTAAACAAAATGCAAGACTATATTTAGTAGCATATCTTTTAAATAGCGGAACACATTTTAAAAAGATAGGCCTATGCCGATTTAAATTTTATCTTGAAGTCTAAGAAAAACAGTCTATATAATACTCATAAGGCCATGGAGTCACATAATATTACTTAATATTACTTGGTAAAGTAAAATATATTCATATTTAAATAAAAATTAAAACCCAACCATTCTTAATCATGGTTTGAGTCTGATAACCAAAATCAAAAGTTTAATGTCATGCAAACTACATTTCACAAACTAACTAATGCAAAGCTCTAAGCTTTAAACTTTTTGACAGTGTCAATAAAATCCCCAGGAAAGGAGACTACTGCAACTTTCCTTGAAACATAGGCATTTTAAATCATGGTTAAGCAGACAGAATGTTAAGAATGGTATGGTTTTTATTTTCCATAGCAGGTTTATTGACACTTTTTCTCTAGTAAAGTTTGAAAATCTGACACTACCTGTCCACATAGAAGGGGAAACAAAACTTGGTCAAAGTCTGTAGAACTTCCTGTGGAGAGAAAAAGAGATAATTTATACATCCAATGGGACCAATAAATCTAACATTAACCATGGCACACAATCTAGCAACTTTACCCTAAAGAAAGAGAAGACAGATGAAGAAATATGGGCTTTATCAATTACATGGGAGGAGTACCAGGCAGTCAATCATGAGAAATAATAAACATGATCAAACTTCATTAAAAATGAAAAATTAATCAAGAATCACACATGGGCAAGCAGCAGGAGTCATGCAGGAAAGCTCTGAAGGGAGGGAGGCGATTGGGTTGCTGAGTGTTAACACCCCTCCAGGGACCATCTCCAGCCTGACCATATGGATCAGAGTGAATAACACCAAGCCACATGGGTTTGGCCTGGCAGGGCCGCTGTTGCTGGCACCGTTTTTTTGCCTGTTACCTAGGAACAGAGGGGGCTGGGATTAGACAACGCTTCCCAACATCAATAGGCCAAAGCACAAGCAGAATAGAAAGCCAACTTGAAGATAATTGTCTCTAAACATTGTCAACTACATTTTTTAGAGCGTAAAACTTCATTTTATTACTTTATAAAGAAGTTGTGATTTCTGGCATAAATTTATTTTGTAGCCAAACTGTAACAATTTTAAGTATGTACTATTTTTAGTTAAATGCCATCATAATTGGACACACTTACCTGCTTGTAATTTGTGAAAATTCAAAGCAAACTACTAGTTTAAATATCTTTTAATAAATATGTAGGTACATAAAACCAAGCATGTTATTCAAGGGAAGTATACAAAAAGGGAAAAAAGCAGAGTAACATTTCAAAGACTTACTTACAAAAGAGAAGCTTCTTATATTAAGAAAAGCACATTACTGTATGAGACACAATACACAGTAGGGTGTGTGACTTTTCCCAATGGACACATTTCATCTACATAGCATCTATACACATAACTAAACATATATACAAGTAATTAATTATTACTTCCTTCATAGAATTTTCTCTAGCTTGTCTTAATTTAACTGCAGACTTAGCCCACAGTTGGTGCTTAAGTTCACTGACCAATGTTATAAATTTTAAAAAGTATTTCTTTCATGTATTTGATTTGCTTTTTAACTATTCAAAATCCCAACTTCGAGACAAAATGAAGAACATAATTTTCAGTCATTGAGAAGCTGGTTCAAATTAAAACAAACTTGCCCATTGCAAATCCTAATCCAAGTGATAAATTAAAGGTCAGTTTACAAATGTAGCATTTTTCTAACCAATAATAATGAATTATCAATGCTAACTGGATTGATGCTTCTCGCTTCATTTAGCTTTAAAACCAGTTCTATCATTCAAGAAATAAACCACATCAATCTAATAACCCACTCAATGAAGCAGAAAGCACATTGACTTGCTCTGCCAGAGCATATTCCACCTACATAATTCAATTGAGCATATCCTATTTTTTAATATCATGGACTAGGACTATATACATCACAGCACTGTTAAGGCATGTCATGAAACAGTAAAGGAATAGGAAACAAAAAATGAAAAAAGTGGATTCTAAGAGGCATTGTTGACACATTAGTTAATTTCATAATGTGGCATTCAAATGTTCTTATGTATTGTTTTAAACTCGTATTAAAATAAATGGCTATTGCTAATAGAGAATCAGAAGAACAAGAGCAATTTCTCAATGCATAATGTTATTATCAGGCAAATATTGGAAAAGAAGTCATATAAAACATTCATTTTAATGTCTGCAGTTTCAATTATAAAATAAACTATAACCTACATACACATGATTTATATGCAAAAAAAATCCTTACATAATTCCTTTCACTTCAGGTTTCAAACACCACAGAATATCTCTTGACTTCAATATATGTGCCAAGCATTCTTTAAAACTCGGTACTAGTGCTCCCTCATTGCCAAGATCAGCTACAAAGACAGTTATCCTTTACTTCTCAAAAGTTACAGGTGCAGAAGTGCTTCTCTATTCTATGCTGGAGTTGAGCTGCCAAAAGGCCTCAAGATTTTTTAAAGAAAGGACCCCATGGCTACGAGAAGGCACTGTGTTCCTCAGCAGAGTCAAAGGAATCTAATATACACAACTTATTACTCAGTACAAACTACTTATCACTTTCTAATGTCAAGAGTAATAACCAACCGTGAACTTGTCTGTCAGATAATATTAGAACAAATATCAAAACACCAAATGTAGGATGAGTATAACCCACCTCCAAAAAACTTTCTGTTTTACTTAAGAAAGCAGTGATAAGTCTAATTAAGCAGTGGGGCAGAGGGAGGGGAGGGAGGGGAGGAAGGAAGGCAATATAGGCAAATGTAGGCACATGTTTGTGCATTACAATATGTTTTCTTCATGTTTGTGATATTACAAGAGATTGATATTCCAATTTAAGTCAAACAAGACGGTGATGTGCTGTCAGAGGAGAAAACAAAAATGAGCATCTACTCTGTGTTAGGCATAGCACACATTATCTCAATCAAAATTGAAAAATCTACTTTTTGGTTTAGGAAGGGAAGACAGGAAGAGGGAGGAAATAACAAGCAATGTTTCTTGTAAATAAAAACTGCTGAAATAAACAAATTTTTTAATATTTCTGGGTTTCCTATATATAACATTTAATTACCTTATTCTCTTTTCCAAAGGAAAACACAGTTACCTGGATATGAAAAGTACCACTCTCCAAAAGAGAGGACTTTAAAACCCTGACTTAAACGTATTTTGAGCATTATATTTAGAGCAGAGTGTCCTTCAGCATTAACTTTACTGGGAAAAACAGTCATTAACCAGTTATTCCAACCCCTCTTTCTCTCTAGAACCAGTGTCTTTGGCTAGGGTAATTTCTTTGCAGATGGTAATTTTCCTGTTTTCTCCCCACTTTCTCTAGCCTACACAGCTCTTTCAGAGGACCTCAACCACTGCTACATAAATCGGATCTTCGAGATGCAGTGCAGCTGATGAAATGTAAATGACCTCATTGCTGAGGCTGGGGGTGGGGAAGATGGTGTCAGCTCTCCAGATCAATTCCCTAGTTTATATTTTCACAAATCTTTTTATGTACAGTTTGATTTTTTAACATTTTAATGAGCAAAAAAAGTGAATCTATAGTAGCCAGTCGCCACAGTTAAAGTGCAGGGCATGAACCAGATCCCAGGAGGAAACCAGTCCACCATGTCACCACTGGCTTTAGGACATTCGCCACCTGGTTCCATGTCCCCAGGTTCCAACTCTTTTCATAATCAAAACACTGCTGACATTATAAACCCCAGACGGGTTTCTAAAATCCCTCCCAATCAATATATCCAACACATAACTTATTGGAGGCAACACTGAGCTCATTGATTAAGGTGAGTTCAGTAGCAAAGTTTTCAAAATAAATGAGACAAGAAAACAGCAACCAACCCCTTTGTGTCACCGACAATTTATGAAATAGGCAATTTCCAAAAGGGCTTTTCTTCCAAACAAAATTTCCAATACCTCAAAAGGGAAGAGGTAAGAGCAGACGGGGCTGGAGGGAAGTGGATGACAGGCAATCGCACAAACCTTTCAGTGATGCATATATTAAACAGCAGACTGCACAGTGTAGTGGAAAAGCAACAACATCTACAAAGCTCTGCCCACAAGGAGATACTGAGCTTCAGACTATGAATCAAAATATGCAATTAACACACCTAACGCTGGATTCACTTGCAAATGAAAATCAGAAATGAACTCAAGATTCATCTCCATCTTTTTAGGATTCATTTCACCCAATTTGAATTCTCAACCAGTCAGAAAGCCCATCGAGGGAATTTACCCCAATCTGGAAAAAGTAGATTGTGTCATGCTGAAACAGGACCATTTCTCTTAAAAACCTGAGAAATCTTTAATATGTATATTACTCAACATAGAATCCTATTTGGAAGCAAAACTTCGAAGACTGAACTCGATGTAGTTGACTGGAATTATCAGTAACAAGAAGGCTAACCCAATTCACTCTGAATTTGGGGTGCAGGGTAGGGAAAGTAAAAGAGATCCTGCAACAGCCATAGTTCAGATGTCAAACACTGTTTTCGTTGCTTCATTGAAATCCATAAATTAAAATTAGTTGTATTTGGCAGCTGAAAACAACTGACAGACACAGACATACACACCCCGCAAATAAATGCCATCTGAAAGACAAAAGCACAGGCTGATTATAATGTCCACTGGGGTTACAGAATGTTGGGAGATGAGGCATGTTCTCAATAGTTCAAAAGGAAAAAGAAAATATGTGCAGGAAAACATTTAAATAAAGAAAAGAGAGAGCATGAATAAATGAATGGATTTTCAAATATGTAAAGCTACAATCAGCCTCTTTGTAGCTTGCTGAAAGCTATATAGCAGTGGATAATTTACCTTTGTCCAAAAAGAGAGTGAAGAAGAGAGAGGCGGGAGACAGTGGGAGAACATTTCCTGAGTTTCCTACATCTAATTTATTTGTTCATTTCAAAATGTAGATGTGTGATGAAAAGATCAGTGGAGCTCAAATTCCTAAAATACTCTATTTCTATGCTTAGACATTTTTTCATAGCATGAGGGAAGTGCTGACCCTCTAAGTCCTGCAATTGAGATCAGTGCAACTGACTTGAAAGAAAAGCCTCTGATTGATGATCTTAAAACTCAAGTTGAAAGTTAAAAACAGAACACACACAAAATCCAAACATACAAAAAGCTAACAAAATTTCAACTTTAAGCCATTTCAAGTTAAAACCAGGGATTCCAAGTGAAAGCTACCAGAGGTTTTAATGCTTATGATTAAGAAGGGTAAAACAGAATGGTAAGTTCTTAGAAGTTTAATTAGTACCAAGTTCAAGAATGTTGATCAGAAATTTCCTACTAAATATGAAAACAGGAAATATAATTTTTCTCCTTCCCTATATATGCCTAATTAAATCCAAGATCTATACATAGTTACAACCAAACTTTTATTTATTTTTTTCAGTGAAAAAAAAGCTTTGAATAAGGGATTTTACAAAAAGGCCTTTCTTTCAGCACCCGAACATAAAAGCTGGGTCAAATTTCTAACAACTCTGCTCAAATGCTAGTCTGCTTCCTCTCTTTGGCATATTTCAATATTTACTCCCAGTTTACTTTTTATAACTTTAGTTAATTCTGAGTCTTGCACACATTTAATTATGCTAATTTGTATAATACCTAATATACACAAAGGTAAAATACAATAAAATATAGAAAGTCATCATATTCTATAACATGTATCACATAAACTTTATATCTAAATTATTGACATTAAGTACATAGGTAGAAAACAGAAGAGCCACCTCTAAAAGTACTTTTGTGTGTAAATCTTCATGACTTTTTGAAATCCAAAGGAAAAATATATTTTTTTAAAAATATTTTCAAAAAAATAATCTCATAAAAAATTTTAATTTAACAAAGCCACCTCATCCTTTTTATCCTTTCCTTTCTTCAAAAAAAGCTACTTTAAAATGTTCACAAATTAAATACCATATAAAATCCTTTATTCTAAGATTTCATTTTATTAACTTTAAACCTTACAGCAAAAGGGTTGAAAATGAGAGTTATATTTATAAGGTCAATATTAAACACCAATAAATTTCTTGACACTTGTTTCAAACACTTCCAAAACAAACAAATGCTTTGGTTAGAATTTCTTACAATTAGCATTCAATGCCATCAGTAACAGAATTACTTGGACTTATTATTATTACTCTAAAATATTTTGCCTTATTTATTTCCTTAAACATTTTTCTGCACATTTATGTTATCAGTATCTAAAAGGAAAAAAGGTTGGGGAAAGTGGGGGAGGAGGCCATAAGTCAGTACATACCAAAGGAATAGGGTCCCAACGGTAAAACTGCAAACATGGTTTCACTGAAGAAGCAACTTGCCCTCAGGAAGACAGTATTTAAAAAAGAAAAAAAAAAGAGCACTGATAGAAATAGTGTTTTATAAGCATATTAAAAAGCTGTCAGCTTTTAAATATTTTAAATGCACACAAAAATGTGCACAGATGGGCAACTTTTCTGCTCACATTAATCTAAAATTTTTTTTTTCATTATCAAGCTCAAAGTCCTTGAATTTTTTAAACTTAATTGTGCCTCTATTTCTTAGAATTCACACCCCAAGGCCAAAGCTTTCCTGCCACCAGTCGTTCAAATCTGACTTGGACATTACACAGGAGGAGGCTCCAAGCCTCCCTGAGGTCTCACTCCTTTTACAACACACGAAAAAGCAGTCGATAATGGGCCCGTGTTGAATTCACTGCTCTCCACGTCTCCTCCTGGGACACAAGCCTAGCAGATGTGATAAAAACTGTGTCAGAGAAGTGGCTCTAGTTTGTGCCTTAATGACAACTTAAACCTCTAAACCAATACAACCAAAGGACTAACAGAACTGGCTGTTGCCTCTCTCTCCTGCCAATCTTCGAATATCTCTGAACTAAATTAGCACCTCTACATACAACATCCCCTGCCACCCCACAAAATCCATTCTAATTTTAAAAGATAAATGGATTCAGCAAATGTGTTGGCGGAAAGAGAGAGAGAGAGAGAGAGAGAGAGACAGAGAGGAAAGAGAGACAGAGAGGAAAGAGAGAGGAGAGAGTGTGTCCCCGACCGTCCTATAATTAAGCCCTAACACCACATATTTCAGGTAGTTTATATTTTCTCAAGGTATGACTGTGCATTCAGCTGCCTAAAAGAACTGCCTGGTATATATTCCCTCTAATCATCGCCCCAGTAAACATGTTAATACATATAAATGGTAGAGTTACGGTTTCCAAAAAGTGCCTAAAGGTATAAAAAATTATTTTTAAATATGTCCAAGCATAGAAAAGAAAAGTAATTATTCTGAGTTATCGAAACATTCTAATTATTAAAATTTATACAGAATTTTTTAAATGGTGGAGGGGGGGTTATACTTTTAACTTGTAAGAACTCTTTGTCTTATCTAATAATATGGTACCAAAAAATAGATTTAAATATGTACTTCTGATAACATTTTCTAAATTCTATAATTCAGTCTTCAGATGATAGGCCCTTTTACCCAGTATCTTGAAAGCCTATTCAGTCACAATTGCATACCCACTTAATCAGCAATCATTGTTCTGGGATGCAGGACTTTGTTGTCAAGACAAGCACCAAAACCTTAAAAAAAATTTTTCAGAACTGGCATAAGAAAAAAGTGATCTTTGTCAGACAAGGACAAATTTATGCAAATCTTTTATAAACATTCACAAACATTTATTTAGCTTTTGAAATGTTGGCCTCATTTGAGAGCATGAAAATGAGGGGGAAGTAGGAAAACGCAAAGGACAGCTTAGAAGCTGGCAAGCGACATAAATATTCAGAAGGAAGATTATAGGATTCATGTTAGGCTGTCTTAGGCTTCTCCAAAGTCCACACAGAATAGCAAAGAACAAAACTAACGAGAAGTACAGCAGATGTTAGACAATGCATCAGCCTCTTTTCCTCTCTCACTTGGCTATACTTGGACGCTTTTATATTTTCTTTCAATATGGTTAGGTCATTCAAGGATTCTCCTATAGACTCTGTATTGTGGCTACAGATCTATAAGCTGGAGGTCTGTCAGCTTTCCAAAAGTTTCCAATGAAAAGGCATTATGCAAATTCTACCTCTCTTACCCTCTTTCAGGAGGGGAAAAAAAGCCTCCAGTATGCAGTCATCGGAGTATTGGAAGCCCCAGCCTTCATTTCTGTATAGCTGTGTTTGCCTCAGGGCCACGCTGCTTGTTTTGACAGTGGATCCCCCTAGATAGTTGGGATTAGTCGAGCTTGTTTAGATAAACTTGAAATCAAGGCCTTCTCTAGGTAGACAGCTAGATGTAGCTACCGAGTTTCCAGCTGCCTCCTCCTTTCATCCCCAAACAACTGGAGATTCACTGTAGCTATCACAGCCACAGGCTATGTCACATACATAAGTACAAAATTAAAGGCTGCTAAAAGAAGCCTTTGTAAGTCTTAGTGCTAAAATAAGGAATCTGTACTGCTTGGTTTATACAAATTATTCAGGCACTACCAGTATGGAATTGAAATCATCAGTTAACAAGGCATATTAATCAAGGTTCCCAGCTTCTTTGGATAGACAGGATCATAGTTTGATAATATACCTAACCTTCTGCTTCTTAGCTCTTGAATGAGAGAGTAAGCATTTACAATGTTGAAAGGGAAATAATAGGCTTTATTTACCCAGTGGCAGGGGATGTCAGACATCGCCAACAAACACTGTGAGCAGAATATGAAAATCAGAATGTAAATATCAAATCTACTTTTGAGAGAGAATTATTTAACAATGGATTAGACAGGACCTCACTCAACAGTCATCTGTAATTACGGAACTATTTCACATCAACTTTTATTTCCTACAACTTGCAGATTCTGATAAAATGATATCAGGAAGATTCAAGAACTGATGAAATTTATATTCACAACAAATTGATGACATCTCATTACAAAGAAAGAAGGCAGGTGATATGAAACACTATTGAAATAAAAAAATTATACAATTCAAATAGTTTTCTAAATCTAACATTCAAGGATTTTACAACCTTTACAACTAGGAAATGTTTCTTCAGAGGACAGACAAAATGCAAACAAGGAAAATAATTCAATTCCACATATGTGTTTTATTCTACTTTACATAGCCTACTTCAACACATAGATGCTAGTGTTTACCTGAGGCTGCCTGAGATAAACTAAAAACAATGGCACTGGAACAGGTTTAAACATTATTTTATGAGATACCAGACATTACAGAAGGCTTTCTACCCCTCTGACCAAACTGTCAGTCACACAAGACAGTTTCAATCAGTCAAGTTCATTCATCACCAACAAAAATGTGTTCTCATAATTCAACAGCTAAGTCACTATTTAAAAGAAAAGCCCTAAGACATGCAAGGCAGTCTGGAACTGCAGTCATCAATTTGAGGTTTTCCTATGAAATCTCTGGTTCATTTCATGTACAACTTACAAACTAAAGAAGGAGTCAGCAAACTTTTTCTCTAAAGGGCCAGATAGTAAATATTTTAGGCTTTGCAGGACACGTATGGTCTCTGTCACAGATTCCTCTGTTTTTTTGTTTTGTTTTGTTCTTATAACTCTTCAAAAAGGTAAGAGCTTTCCTAGCTGGAAGGCCACACAAAAGCCAGCCCCAGGCAGGATTTGGCCAGCTGGCTGCAGTTTGCCAGCCCCTGATCTAGAGTGTCAAGGAGCATGGTCATATAACACAATCCAAACAAACTCAGCAACCCCCAACACTCAAATTTAGAAATACCTGAAGGGTTAAATGCCAGTCGTGTTGGTTCTCTGGTGATCCAACAATTCACGCATGATTTTTGACTAATGGTCAAGTATCTCCTGCATACAAAACATGCTCTCTCTTTTTTCAAAGAAAATATTTCAAATACAAAGAATTAAAAATAAAACATTTGTATAATTCAGAATTCACAACTGTTTTGTGGCATGGATTCTTCAGAGAAACAATCCTTTTATATAAATAGTTTCACCACAGAAAACTATTAAAGTTTATATGAATATAATATTAGTTATGTCAAAAGATTACCAGTTATACGTATAAAAATTATGTATATAATTTAAAGAATCTAATTATCCTATATACTTATTCTGATTCAGTATTTTGTATTTCATATATCAATGGTCATCTGCTCTCTGTAGGGGGTTAAGTGCCAAGTGGAAGGGGACTGACAAAGAAGCTAATATATGTCCCATCCTATGCCAGAAGTTTACATGTGCTCGGTAGCTTTATGTAGATATAATCACCCTCCTATTCATGAACTGAACCTTGAAAGCTGAGTAAAATTAGTTACAGGTAGAATGGTAAAATAACTTGCCTAACTGGAAGTAGAGCAATGGAAAAGCTCGATTCGTGGTGCTGTGCACCAAGTTCATCTGTCCTCGAAGCTCATGCTCTTCCCACAATCCTCAGCTTGCTACTTTGTTAATGACAAATAAGATATTCAAGAGAGATTCTCAGACTTTGACCCTGTTTGATCAGGATTCTGTCTCCAGAGTTACAAACACTCATAGAGCTAAAACTGTGCAGTGGTAGTCCTCCATGCTAAATGAAGCTTCCCAATTGCAGCAGTGGAGTGAAAAATGTATGTTGTGTCAAAGCTCTTAGGGTAACCTTACATGCCAGCTTGCCTAGCACTTCCTGGTTATGCTCATTATCTCTGTGTAATCGTGGTGCTGTGCCCCATCTCACTCTTGAAGGTGCCCTGGATTGGATACTGTCTATGATCATCAGTCTTAGAGAAAGGAAAAACCCTGGCTTGTCTGGAGGATACTGAAAGAACAAATAGCTGCTCCATTTGCCTAGTGATGGAAAGTGGGAGGTGGTCTTAGGAGAGTTAGTTTTTATCACTTGACTCCAGGCTCTTTATCTACACTAAAGACTTATTTACATTCTATGAGTTTATGCAATACCAGACATTATCAACTACATGGAAGCAGCAAAGTCCTTTCTTTGCTCCAGTTTCCTCATGCTATGTAAAAAAATCCAAAACAACAACAAAAAACACACACACTTATTATACTAGACTAATTCAGGTATTGTGTACACATCATGCCAACTTCTCATAATTCTAAAAAATTAGTAATACTTTTTTGTTTTACATATTTTTAAAAAACTGAGGCTGAAAAAGTAAAGTCTTTGACCAAAGTGACATTTCCAAAGCCAAATTTCATAAAACATGGGGATACCTGACTTCTACTTTTCTTTGGGTCAAACATACCCCCCCCCAAAAGGCACTTAAAATTAGGGTGAATGATATTTGTTAAGAAATAAGTGAGATGTGAATAATGAAAAGTACTTCAGCCATTTAATCTGTTTATTATAACAAAGAACATTTTAAAAATTCAGACATACTTCTTAATTTACCAGGGGTTTAGCTCTCCTGGAAAGATAAGCATCTGGCAGAGTTCTCTGATAAAAATGCTGTTCTCAATAATTTATAATTTACACTCCTAAAACTAGATGTTACTAAAGAGGCATCATGTTTGAAATACGTCCAAATACAAGAATCTCAAATGCCACCGGTTAAGCCTCTACTAGGTAGGATGGGATTTAATAAATATATGTTTTCATTTGTCCTACCTCATTCAAATTCTGAGACAAAAATCACGGTGTGAACACTATTCAGTCATCCTGTATAATAAAAGGGTAATATGCAAATCGATCAGATGGTGGAACAACCAGTCGGTATGATGTGCACTGACCACCAGGGGGCAGACGCTAAACACAGGAGCTGCCCCCTGGTTGTCAGTGTGCTCCCACAGAGGTGGCGCCGCTCAGCCAGAAGCTGGGCTGACGGCTGGCGAGTGCAGCGGCGGTGGTGGGAACCTCTCCTGCCTGCCTCTGCGGCACTAAGCCATCAGTTGGACATCCCCCGAGGGCTCCCGGACTGCGAAAGGGTGCAGGCCGGGCTGAGGGACCCCCCTACAGTGCACAAATGTTGTGCACCAGGCCTCTAGTTTATTATAATATATCAAATACTTAGTCTACTAACACCCGTGTACAGTACCAGGTCTTAGAGATGTAGACATGAAGTAGGCAAGAATCCCTGACTTCCTGCCGGGGCGGGGGGGTGAGGAAGAGAATATGTAAACACGTATGTGCAATCAAGTGTTGTAGGTGTTCTGATAGAAGTCAAGGGAAAAGAAAGGTATTGCCTGCTCTACCCAAGTGATGTGAAAGACTCCTCAGAAGTGGTGACAGTTGAGCTGACTTTTGAGAAATGAGTAAAGTTGGTATTTACTAGACAAGCAGGCTAGATAACAATATTCTAGAGATAAGAGCAATGTGAAACAAATAACATGTTTTATAAGGTTGATATATAAGTAAATGATCTTTGATAAGTTCAATTTTCTTTAAAAGAACACCTTAATTCTTTTATGAATACAGTACCCTTTCATTTCTACCTACCTGCTCTACACACACACACACACACACACACACACACACACAGCCACAGTCTGGGCTTGTGTTATATCACATTTGAAATATGAAACTGACCAAAGTTAGACAGTTTCTAATTATGGTAGCCAGAGAAATCTTAACACTAATGCATGTAAGTATTTTTAACATGAAAGCTAACATAACACAAAGTACTATATGCAACCAAAAGGACTAATTTACAAAGACATGGGACCTGTTACTAAATTTCTGAGGTTTTGAACTTGGAAAGTCTCAATATACAGTTTTCAAAACTGAAATAAAATGAAAATAATTAGTTATTTGAAATCCCCCTTCATCACCCTTTAAACAGTTTCCATATTTTCGGTATATTTGAGAACAAAAATATTCAGGCACTATTTCTGATTCTCACTCTTCATCTTCACTTATAAGTACTCCCCTTTACCTTTGTGACTTCTCTAAATTTTTCTCTGAAACAGTGTAGGCTTACAAAGGAAAGGTTTTCCAGAATTGTTCCTAGTGTCAGTCTGAAATTCTAGAAGTAAAAATTATCACACATAACCCTAATACCTAACAAAACCAGGTTACCCTGCTAGCTTGAATCTATCCCTAAAAATAGTAGGCACTATATAATTATTGGTTATTATTAGGTACCAGGTATTATTCTGAGCAGCCTGCGCATTTCAAATCACTTAACCCTCACAACAATCCTCTGAGGTCTTCACTATGATTATTTCTAAGTTACAGGTGAGGAAATGAAATCCCAAAGAGGTAAACCCCAGTAAATGACAGAGCTTGGGATTCAAACCCAAGCAGTCTGCCTCCAAAGTCCATGCTCTTAATCACCACTGTCATGCCTCTGTCCTCTCCTTTCTGGAATCTGAACTCCTTAAGCAACCATGTCTGCGTATTACATACTTCATATTCATAATTATTCATTGGTCCCTGATTTAAACTGTTAGAGGATGCTAAGAAGAACCTCTAACACTGACTACAGTCATTCCTATAGCTGAACAGATCGACACACAAACAATACAATGTAAGGAGTCAAGGTTCCAAGTGCTCTCCAAATGCTGAGGATACAGTGACTAATTCAGAAAGAGCAAGTTTTACAGAGGAAGTGATACAAGCAAGGCATTGAATGCTGAACTGAACCAAAGCACACTGTAGGGCAGTGGTCGGCAAACTCATTAGTCACCAGAGCCAAATATCAACAGGACAACGATTGAAATTTCTTTTGAGAGCCAAATTTTTTAAACTTAAACTTCTTCTAACGCCACTTCTTCAAAATAGACTCGCCCAGGCCGTGGTATTTTGTGGAAGAGCCACACTCAAAGGGCCAAAGAGCCGCATGTGGCTCGCGAGCCGCAGTTTGCCGACCACGGCTGTAGGGTAGGTAGGATGAAATGCATGAGGAATGCATTTCAACTATTAAAACCACATGAGCAAAAATATAGAGATGGGAAAGAACAAACTATGCTGAGAAATGGTGAGCCATTCTATGTCTGGATATAAAGGAAAATGGCAGAAAACCAGGCTAAAGGTTGGATCAAGGTCAGATTGTGATAGGCCTTAAATCCAAGTTAAGAAATTTGGGTAAATATTGAGGGAGCCAAAAAACCTTGATCAAGAACTTTGACTAAAGAGACATGATTTAGCCCTAACCGGTTTGGCTCAGTGGATAGAGCGTCGGCCTGCGGACTGAAAGGTCCCAGGTTTGATTCCGGTCAAGGGCATGTACCTGGGTTGCAGGCACATCCCCAGTAGGAGGTGTGCAGGAGGCAGCTGATCGATGTTTCTCTCTCATCGATGTTTCTAACTCTCTATCCCTCTCCCTTCCTCTCTGTAAAAAATCAATGAAATATATTTTAAATAAATAAATAAATAGACACGATTTGAATCAGGTTTTAGCAAGATATCTCTGGCCACCTTCTGCCTCAAGTTTAAGAAAATTAAAATCATGCCAAGCATATTCTGTGCTTTGAAATTAGAAATCAACTGTAAAAAGGAAGCATAAAACCCACAAATAGGTGGGGATTAAACAACATACTACTAAAAAATGACTGAGTCAAAGAAGAAATAAAAGGTGAAGTCAAAAGAAATATAGAGACAAATGAGAATGACTATATAATATATCAAAACTTCTGGGATGCAATAAAAGCAGTAATAAGAGGGAAATTTATATCATTATAGGCCTATCGCAAGAAACAAGAAAAATCTCAAGCAAATAATCCAACATTACATCTCACAGAACTAGAAGAAATACAAAAGCAGCCCAAAGTCAGAGGAAAGAAAATAATAAAAATTAGAGCAGAATTGAGTGAAATAGAGAAAAGACTATACAAAAAATTAATACACTAAAGAGCTGGTTCTTTGAAAAGATTAATAAAATTGACAAACCCCTGGCTAGATTCACTAAGGAAAAAAGAGAAAAGACTTATATAAACAAAATCAGAAATGAAAGAGAAGTTAGCACAGATATCACAGAAATACAAAGGATCACACTAGAATACTGTGAAAGACTATATGTCACTAAATTCAATAACCTAGAAGAAATAAATAAGTTCCTAAAAATCTATAACCTTCTTAGACTGAATCATGAAGAACTGGAAAATCTAAATAGACCGATCAACAGTGAGGAAATTGAAACAACCATCAAAAACCTCCCCAAAAAATGAAAGTCCAGGACCAGATGGCTTCATTAGTGAATTCTACCAAACATTCAAAGACGATTTGATAACGATCCTTCTCAAACCCTTCCAAAAAATTAAAGAAGAGGCAATACTTCCTAACACATTTTATGAGGCCAACATAACCCTGATATCAAAACCCAGCAAAAACACAAAAAAATAAAACTACAGATCAATATCTCTAATGAATACAGATGTAAAAATCCTAAACAAAATACTAGTAAATTGAATACAACAATAGATAAAAAAAAATGATATATCAAAATCAAGTAGGGTTCATTCCAGGGGTACAAGGATGGTTCAACATACATAAATTGATCATTGTAATATGCCACATTAACAAAATAAAATGATAAAAATCATATGAACTTATCAATAGATGCAGAAAATGCATAAGTTACAACATCCATTTATCATTAAAATTCTCAATAAAATGGATATAGAAGGAAGGTATCTCAGCATTATAAAGGCTGTAGATGACAAAACTTCAGCTAATATCATACTCAATAGTGAAAAACTGAAAGCTTTTCCTCTAAAATCAGGAAGAAGACAAGTCTTATTCAACACTAGTGACCCAATGCACATTGAAAGGAAATTAACTAGAAGAAATATTTTAATATCGCTATTCGCCTTTTCTCTATAATAGAAGTGTCAACCACATTCACGATCAACAATGACAGATGGAAACACATGCATGCGATTGGCACCAGCAAGAGCTTTATATGTATCATGCATGTGTGAGTCAACTTAGCCTTTTATATCTATAGAATAAACTTGCTTAACTAGACCTGCTTTCTAATTTAGCTAAAGTTTTTCCAGCCCAGTGAAGCACCTCAACTTCTCTTTCAGGTAATTGTCAGCAACACAACAGTAAATATCAACACGAAGCAGGTTATTATTGTAGCTCATGCAGGGAGAACAAAGGGTAAAATATTTAACTGCAGCAGTGTTTGACTATATTCTGCACAGTGAGAAAACCTGAAGTCATTTTCAAGGTCCACCATTTCTTACTTCTTTTCAGTCGGGTCAAGTTTCTAAGTTTTCTAAATCTCCGTTTTAGAAAGGATTCCACGGAGTCTCCTATCTACCTACTCCCGGACTTCTGTGAGGATCAAATGAGATGAGCACAGGAAAATGTTTCACAGACATTTGGTTACAGAGTAAAATATTTCCACCTGGCTATAAAGCAAGTTGTGTTCCTGGGCTGAAGAAACTGCAAGGAGGCTAGTCACTAGGGAGAGGAAGCTGGGTGTTGATACATGATGTCATTACCCAGTGCCCATAGCCACTGTTTCCAGGCTGGGCTGGGCTGTGAGCAGTATTTTGCACCATGGGGTCTTGGCAGTGTCGGCTGTGATTTGGTGGGGTGTCGCCCCGGGGTGGTGGCGGGCATATGTCCCACTTGGGGGAAGCCGAGTGTTGCTTTGTGGCGCCAGGTCCATGGTGCCATTTATTGTTAAATGGCCTGTCGCTAGGGAGAGAAAGCCAGGCGTTGCTACGTGACATCACTGCCCGGTGCCCACAGCCACGTGGGCCGGGCTGAGGGCCACATTTTGCACCATGGGGTCTCAGCAGCATCGGCTGTGATTTGGTGGGCTGTTGCTCCAGGGTGGTGGAGGGGCCTGTGTCCCACTTGGGGGAAGCCGAGTGTTGCTTTGGGGTGCCAGGACCATGTTGGTGTTTCTCTGTAAATGGCCAGTGTGCATCACAGTAGCTCCTGTGTTGAGCATCTGCCCCCTGATGGTCAGTACATGTCATAGCGACCAGTCGGACAGACACTTAGCATATTAGCCTTTTATTTATATAGATAGTACTGTAAGCAATCAGGAAAGAGAAAGAAATAAACGGCTTTCAAATTGGGAAGGAAGAAGTGTCACTGTTTGCAGATGGCATGATTCTTTATACAGAACACCCTACAGACTCCACCAAAAAACTATTTGAAACAATAAACAAATACAATAAAGTTGCAGGATATAAAAGAAATGTACAAAAATCCACTGCATTTCTATATACTAACAATGAAATTTCAAAAAAAAGAAATGGGAAAAAAAACACAAACAATTTATTTTGCAATTATAATATTAAGAATAAAATGCCTAGGAATAAAGTTAACAAAGGATGTGAACGTCCTACATATTAAAAACTACAAATCAGTATTAAAAGAGATTAAAAAAGACGCAATGAAATGGAAAGATATTCTGTGTTCATGGATTGGAAGAATCAACATAGTTAAAATGTTCATATTACCCAAAGCAATATATAGATTTAATACAATCCTCATCAAAATCCCAATGACATTTTTTAAAGAAATAGAACAAAAAATCATCATTATTTGTTATGGAACCATAAAAGACCCCAAATAGCCAGAGCAATCCTCAGAAAAAAACTTCAAATTATACCATAGAGCAACAATAATCAAAACAGGATGGTATTGACAGAAAAGCAGACACAAGACCAATGGAACAGAATTGAGAGCCCAGAAATAAAACCTTGGGTATATGGACAAAAAAATGTTTGATAAAGGAGCCAAAAACATACAATGGAGGAAAAAAAAAAGCCTCTTCAATAATGGTGCTGGGGAAATTGGAAAGCCACATACAAAAGAATAAAACTAGACAACAGTTTGTCCCATGTATAAAAATTAACTCAAAATGGATCAAAGACCTAAATTAAAGATCTGAAACAATAAAGTACATAGAAGAAAAATAGGTACTAAAATTATGGACCTTAGTTGTAGAGAACATTTTGTGAATTTGATCCCAAAGGAAAGGGAAGTAAATGCAAAAATAAATGAATGGGACTATATCAATCTAAAAAGCTTCTGCACAACAAAGAAACTGACAACAAAACAAAAAGACAACCAACTAAATGGGAAAAGATATTTTACAAATAACTCTGACAAAGGGTTAATATCTAAAATATATAAACTCATACAACTCAATATTAACCAAACAATCTAACTAAAAAATGGGCAGAGGCCCTGGCCAATATGGCTCAGTTGGTTAGAGTGTCATCCCATACACTGAGAGGTGTTGGGTTCAATTCCTGATCAGGGCATGCCCCCAGTTGGGGCGCATGCAGGAGGCAACCAATCAATGTTTCTCTCTCATCTCTCTCTACCTCCCCTCTCTAAAATCAATTTTTTAAAAAATTTTAATGAGCAGATACAAATAGCCAACAAATATATGAAAAGATGCTCAACTTCACTAGCTATTAGGGAAATGCAAATCAAAACCACAATGAGATACCACTCCACTCGTGTTAGAACAGCTGTTATCAACAAGACAAGTACCATATTTTCCATCGTATAAGACAACTTTTTAACCCAGGAAAATCTTCTATACGCCCAGTTGTCTTATACGCCAGAAAATACGGTAAAAATAAGTGTTGGAGATGGTGTGGAGAAAAAGGAACCCCACTAATGGTGGGAATGTAAACTGGTACAATAATTATGGAAAACAGTATAAAGGTTCTGCAAAAAATTAATAGAATTACCATATGACCCAGCATTCCCTCTTCTGGGTATCTAATGGAAAAATCTGAAAACATTTATTTGCAAAGATATATGCACCCCTATGTTCACTGCAGCATTATTCACGGTGACCAAGACATGGAAACAATTAAAGTGTCCTTCAATAGATGACTGGATAAAGAAGATATGGCACATATATACAATGGAATATTAGCCATAAGAAAAGGTGAAATACTGCCAATTGTGACAACATAGATGAAACTTGAGAATATTAAGCTAAGAAAAATAAGTCAGAAAAAGTTAAGAGCCATATAGTTTCACTCACATATAGGATATAAAACTGAAAGTAACAAATGAACAAACAAGAAAAACAAACAAAAATTCATAGACACAGACAATAGTATGGTGGCTAGCAAAGGGAAGGTGTGTGGGAGTAGTAAAAGGGTAAAGATGACCAAACATATGGTGATGAAAGATTATCTGACTTTGGGTGGTGGGCACATAATACAATATACAGATCATGTATCATAGAAATATACACTTAACCAATGTCACCCCAATACATTTAATTTTTAAAAATTAAATATAAATCCTATATAATAAAAGCCTAATATGCAAATTGGCCAAACGGCGGAAGGACGAGTGGAACAACCAGTCGCTATGACACATACTGACCACCAGGGGGCAGACACTCAATGCAGGAGCTGCACCCAGCCCACAGGCCCCAGGCCAGCCAAGGTGGGTACCAGCGCCCCCCCACAATCGCCCCACAGGTCACCCTGCAGAGGGAGGCAACCGGCGGCAGTAGCGGTGGGGGGTGGGGCCGGCCAGAGAGTAGGCCAGCACTGCCCCCCTATCACCCCGCCAGTCACCTCCTTCAGAGGGAGGCAACTGGCAGCGGGGGATGGGGCCAGCAAGTGGGGGGCACCAGGCCAGCCAATGCGGGTACCAGCAGGGGCCCCCCGATTGCCCCACTGGTTGCCCCACAGATCAGCCCTGATCACCAACCAGGTCTAGGGACCCTACCTGTGCACGAATTTCGTGCACCAGGCCTCTAGTAATATATAAATAAATAAGCCAGTCCAACCCCATTCCATTTTTAAATTTACCCTTTTCTGGAAATTTGGCGGGGGAGTGTCAAAATATAGATATAACAGAATAGCTTCTCTCATACACGAAATGGTGTTTTATGTATGTTTTTCCCAAACACTTTAAAAAGCACTGACCTAACATTTGTCCAATTTTATAAATTTGACTTGTAATAGCAAGGGGGAAATAAGAGGTAACACGTGACACATTAATTTTTAGTATTTTTTAACCATCCATGAGCCTATAACTTGAAAAACATTTAAACACACCAATCATCAAAAACAGGACACTTTTAAACATATACAGAGAAGCACATGTTTAATCTGAGATGCATTTATACATCTGTAATCTATCAATGAATCTTTTCGAAATCCGTAATGTGGTCCATCAAAATGGCTACATTTGGTAGCAATTGTGGAGACTGGCATACTACTTGAAGAAAGCTAATTCAGCAGAGTGCTCTGTTACTAGTATGTTAAGCAATCACCTCCCAGGTTTTAGGGTCTGAAAAGATTCAGAGCTTATATCTGTGGATGAGAAAATTACATTTCTACCTATAATCCCAGACTGCCAAATTACTAAGAAATATGGAAACTGACCTTTTGGAACAAGAAGTTGAAAAATCCATGCATCAACAGTGCCTCTTAGAAAAGCACACATCTAAAATGAACCTAAAAGATTATCTTCTCT
Organism: Eptesicus fuscus; assembly: GCF_027574615.1. NCBI lineage: Eukaryota > Metazoa > Chordata > Mammalia > Chiroptera > Vespertilionidae > Eptesicus > Eptesicus fuscus. The sequence continues at coordinate 70,903,823 of NC_072487.1, forward strand.
AAGGGCAGTTCCAAGACTTTTCACTTGGGTTTCTCTGAACCATTCTTACTAACGCTACTAACTTCTATGGTTTCACACCACAAAGAACAAGAAATTGCATGGCATCATGACTATCCAAATTACATGTAATTTGACTATCCAAATGGGGAAAGATATTTTACAAATAACTCTGACAAAGGGTTAATATCTAAAATATATAAACTCATACAACTCAATATTAACCAAACAATCTAACTAAAAAATGGGCAGAGGCCCTGGCCAATATGGCTCAGTTGGTTAGAGTGTCATCCCATACACTGAGAGGTGTTGGGTTCAATTCCTGATCAGGGCATGCCCCCAGTTGGGGCGCATGCAGGAGGCAACCAATCAATGTTTCTCTCTCACCTCTCTCTACCTCCCCTCTCTAAAATCAATTTTTTAAAAAATTTTAATGAGCAAATACAAATAGCCAACAAATATATGAAAAGATGCTCAACTTCACTAGCTATTAGGGAAATGCAAATCTACCTATAATTACATTTCTACCTATAATCCCAGACTGCCAAATTACTAAGAATGTCATTGGGATTTTGATGAGGATTGTATTAAATCTATATATTGCTTTGGGTAATATGAACATTTTAACTATGTTGATTCTTCCAATCCATGAACACAGAATATCTTTCCATTTCATTGCATCTTTTTTAATCTCTTTTAATACTGACATGCCAAATTATAATTTCAAGTTATAGGCTCCAAGTTATAATATCCAAATTACATGTAAGTAATTACATGGCGTCATGACTATCCAAAGGTCCTGGTTTTCAGAGGCATTCCCAATTTCTGGCAATGCCAAATCACCAAAATTACCTGGACGTGCACTGCCTTTGTAGCCTAGTAGATAGTAAGGTCCTTCAGAGAATGGTTGGATCTACTTCTTCTCTCTTCCTCTTGTCTGGGTCACATTCTGCTGATACTACACTTACCAATCTGTCACTCAATTAATGCACAAAACCAAATCTACTCTCCTAAACAGTTTTTGCCACCAAAAACAGGCATGAGGATGGGGAAAGGGAATCAGCAAAAGCAGCCACTTATTAGTTTTTTTAAGGCCAGATTGTGGAATCATTTTAAAGTGTGTTCCATTTGACCCTTTGGATGAAATTCAAGTGAACTGACAAATTCTGTTCCATGGTATATGGTGTCATAAAAAGTTTCCAGGACCAAACTTGACCTCACCATTTAAAGTGGATCTAATCTGAGCAGACTGTATGAGTAGGTTAGAAGGATGACAGCATCCACTTTGAAGAAGAATGGGGGAAGAAAAGAAAGTTCAAAAGTTTCCAAGAGAAATGGGATACACCCAGATCTGATTCCATTCTTTGTGAGCTTGGTGAATGCGAGACCCAAAGGCCCACAAACCCAAAATCTCAATTCCAATTTGAAGATTCTATGGCTTAGGCAAGTCACTACAGAAGGACTGGCAGCACTTTGTGAAATCAATGTCACATTTTATACAGACCAGGAACTCTGCTGCTTATGTTTCTCTGCCTATTATTAATGGGGGTAAAAATCAAAAGTTATCGTCTGTTTTACATTTTTTGTAAATATGATACATGTGTGTCATATTACACAATGTTGATACAATGAAGCCTCCTTTTACAGTAACAAAAAATTTAGGAGCTGTGGATTATATCTTTAAACTTTCTTATTAGATAGTATTCTTTCAAGGAATCAGGGCATGAACAACTTTTTGAATAGAGATGTTTAGTCTCTCGCTTCTCAAAATTTGGAAGAAAATAACATGAAAGTTTTCATACACAGGAGTTCCTCAAAAGAATGAGGCAATCACCAAATCGGATGTCTTTCTAATCAGAATCTTCCAATCCATTTACATAGGTTATACTGTAACTAAGAGCTTAAGTTTTGTTTTCTTTAGAGTATACCTGAAACATGAACAGATGAAAACTCCATATTTAAGCAATTACATATGCAACTCAGAAATGCCAATTTCCATCACAATTAGCCTAAGTTATGCAACATATTTTTGTTCCTTTTTAGTATATAGGTGATGTATGTTTTTATAATTTGCTTAACTGCCTATAGTGAAATTTTAAAATCACATAGACCATATAAAACCATAAAAGACAGGGTACCTTTTTATTTTTCCCAATGTACCATGTTTCTACATTGCTTATAGAGCTGTACAAGAAACACTGCTCGTTTCTATATAAAGATTTCCATAAAATTTTTATAGTTTCTATAAATGCATAAAGATTGTTAGTTTCATTATAACCTCTGTTTCAGTGCCAGTGGAAAGAAAAATTACCTGCAACTCTAAACAGCAATCCACATATACAGGGGCAGTAAGTATACTGAGACCTCTATTTAAAGAGCTCTAAGACACTCGCTATATTTCATCAAAATGTAGATGAGCATACTGGAGAAGCAAGTTCTAGCACACTCATCTCTAATCGCCACTCTTTGAACAAACAGGCTATAAAAAGTGCAACTGTGAGAAGAAATTTTCAATTCTACATGCATTAGTACAAGAACTAATCGTATTATAACTAACACAATTTAAAACGGTATGTGTAATGCCTATGATACTTGACACATTACAAGGCTACTTATGGAAATCTTCTCTCTGATAGGTTACTATGTCTTTATTCCAAATTAGCCCATACTACAAGGTATAATTACTAAAGGCTCATTGTTTTATTCTGAAAAATCATATAATGTTTTCAAGCCAAAGATAGGATTTTGATGACAGTGGTGACCATAATGTGCTAACATGTTAATTTAACTACCCTTTTCTTCCTTAATTCAATTAATATTCATTAAAACTGCACTAATCACAATGAGTAAAGTTTTACCAATTATTTTCATAATTATGAATGAATACAGTAAACATAATAGAATAATTATAAATCCACTTAATTAACTAAAAGGTTATTTCCAGCAGGGAAAGATAATTCATGTTTTGTT